>NC_047589.1:4208138-4524069 GCF_011004845.1 Esox lucius
CATGCACATCACTTATATGTATTCTAATTCTAATTACATTGGTGATTATTTTGTGCCAGTATTGTTCTGTTACTCATAATCGTTTCACCACCTGTGGCCCTGGATCTGTGCTAGTGGGCCCCACTAAAACGTTGCATTAAGCTGGGTATGAGTTTATTTGTTCCTCACGAAAACAATGAATTCAACATTATAATTATACACAGTATTATATGGTTTTGGAGAATATCACTTACTTGACTTCATTTTATGTTTAAAATACAAATGATTAAAATGTAGTTTATTCAGTCATAAGGTTTACTTTAGGGAATAGTTAGGTATTCATTTAAGACTATTAACATTTAAGATTATAGTGGGCAAGTAAATATCTCAACACAACTTGAAGTGTGGGTAACAGAGGGATAAGCTCAAATGTGACCTAAATTTTATTTATACAGATTATTTAATATACCATTCCCATTTTTAAAGTTAATTAGAAACCTATGTTTGTTAACAATGGAATTCAAATACACAATTGTATAACTATATAACTATATTTCTGTAGAGTGTAATTGTAAAGACTATAGAAAATATATTATATATTGCTTCTTTGCAAGTACATCTTCCCTCCAGTCTGACTGCATGCTGAACAGATTTACAATGTGCTTGAACCAGTGGTCATCTGCTTCGCAACATAGAATCAACCTTGTTTAAGAAAATACACTCAAAGACTAGCTTTTTGGCACGATAGTTTTATCAAAAACAAAACTACTAGATTTGTATTGGTTAACATCCCCATGTGCTCCATTCAAATAGTTAAAATCACAGCAGCCTAGTAAAAAGGGTGTTATCTGACAGCAATTACACATTTCACCTGACAAAGCTAACTGACAACTAGGTCACATGCTCTTGGTTCTCCCCCTGTGTAAACTCTACTTTACAAATAAAGGGGGTTAGCCTATGTGGTGCTTCTAGCTTCTTATGATAGGAAAACTGTCGATTTATGAGGGAGAGAGAGGAAAAGTGGTCCCCTGGGTTAAAACCTTCTGAATGAGACCTAATGTTAGGGTAAGGCGCTTTCCTGTACAGTTAGGTATGATCAATATACATAATCAATAAACAGGGAAATTATGTAGTAAAAAGAGTCTACAGGGGTCTGTATCAATCAATGAAGAGGTGGGGGTTTAGTGAAAATCATACGTTTAACTGTGTGCTTGTACGTGTGTGAGTATGTGTACGTGTGTGGTCCAGAGACATCGCGTTGTCCAGCGGTCTACGGCTGCATCCATAACTACCCATAGAGTATTAATATAAGAAGGCAATATGCTATTTTGGGACAGAAAAGGATATGATTATATTTACTTTAGTATCTCCACAGCACTGGATGTCACTGTCTTTGCTGTCACATGGTGACGCTGCAGAAATGCAGTTGGTACTGACACGACACGCAAGACGTCTTGATAACAAGGTTTCACTCCACTCATGCCAACCCCGGCAACTTTCCCAAAGACAGACATTTTCACTGCAGAAATTGCAGTGGGGGATCACACTCTCCCCTGAAAAGTATAACTAATAACAAAATAGATGCAGAATTCTGGTTATGTTTTTTTTTAAAGCTTTTGTAAGTCAGACCTCAGTTGACATTCCCTTCGTCGATCATGTCAAGGTCATATTGAATAATCACTCTCTTGATCAATCAGTGTCTTATCTTTTAAATCTGTACTGTTCAAACGCGGTCATGGATAGTCTGGGTATTGATATGTCAACACCAGATATAACATACTGCTTAGGTACCAATTCATTTGAATCCAAATGAGATAAAAACCAAAAAACTTTCAATTCAAAAGGAGATTTATGTAGTTGGGAAATGTAAAGATAGATTGCACAGACCTAAGTTTCCTCTTGGAAAAAATAAAGCAATTCTAATGTACAGAATTACAATCTGGGAAAATGGTGCGGTCAACTGGTAACAACAGTGGACCAAGCAAAGGGCAAGATGTGCCCTATTATAGTTGAACTGAAATACACACAGGCAATTCGCTCATGTCTGTTTGTAAAGGTTTGAGCCCATCTGGCCCCGGACTATGTCGACTTGAAGTCCTTGTTATATGGCTCTCAAGAAAGAGATTCTGAGGAGCAAGGGGAGGACGGGCAGATATCAGGAGGGGTGAGGGACGGGGGGAGGGATGAAGAAAGGTGGGGGTACACATGGGCATCAGTGGGGTTAGCAGCTCCCGAAAGTATTTCATCAAAGAGGCCTAGGATCCCAGGGATTGAGATTCTGCCTGGAGGCATGTAACCGATGGTCTCCCAAGAACATACTCCAAAGTAGGACTCAGAGAGCCAAAGCACACATCAAAAGCACCTCTGGTGCCAAAGCGATTCTGGAGGAGAAAGAAAGGGGTGCGGGTCCCTTCTTGGCCCCCTCAAAGCCCCAGATCTCACCCCAATTAAGGAGGAACTACTGTTTGTTCCAGACCTGAGATGTTCCTCAGTCAGGGTGGCGCACACCAAAGCCGGAGAACCACGTGCGCGCGCGCCATGCAGCCGCTCGACAAACAAACCGCATATCATCTTTCAACAAACCTTGTTATTTAATCGTTTTTGCACGTCCGTTTTAGTACACATTCTGACACTGTAATTGTGTCGGGGGAGAAAAAAAACATAGAAAGGTCACGAACTAAAACACACACATTTATTCAATTGTCTTCAGGTACACCCATTCAGGCATGAATGAAAACACGTTAAGGCCGTTTCATGATCTCACTGAAATATCATGCAGCGGGGCTATGTCTAAGTCACACAAGTAACATGAATGGGTTGCTTGGCAACGTGGAGCGTGTTGAATGTTTCTGTCCGTATCTCTCCCACTGGACAGATGTCACGGCGAAATGGATATGTCAGCAGAAAGCATGTGAGAGCAATCCAGATGTGACGTCTAGCATTACATTGGACATACCAAACGTTGATTTGCAAATGGAGCCCTGCTGCCTGCGTAGTGCCCTGCTTTTGACCGTGGGCCATGGTGAAAAACAGCGCGCTGATATATAAAGTAGGGCGCCAGTTGGGGTGAAGGACCAGAGAATGGCCTGGCTGGTTCAGCGAGTTGAGCAGTTGAGAGCCGCATGTGGTCTTTTCACGCGTTAACACCAATGGTTGCAAAACAAGAAACTGTTTGCTATTGTTTCAGTATATTCCAAAGACATTTTCTGTATACAGTACAACCTAGATTGTACTGCTGTCTTAATTTCAGCTTTATTTCCTCAAGAATATACAAACACCCCACGGGAATGCTTTGCAGTGAATTTGTCCTTTTGTAGTTTTATAAATGGGTAGAGAGCAGGGTCTTTATTGTCTTGTTCAGATTTATTTAATACAGTTTCAGAGTTTTCGCTGAAAGAGGGGCGATCCGGATTCAAACCCATACTGCAGCAGTTTATGTGCACTGGAGGCAGAGGCGTACGTGGATGGACCGCCCTTGGCTTTAGTTTTTCACTGTTTGTTTGTCTAGGATGCCCATTTGCATGCCAAAGCAGGAGCTATTCCACTGATAACTCAAAACCAAACAAATAACCAAACACTGATACATTAAGAGACCACAGCAAACTGAAAAGGCCATAACCGTCCAACAATCACCAATAGAGAGAGGGAGTCCTCTAATCTGACTCATTCTTCATTTCTTCCACAGCTATTTACAGATATAGACAGAGGTTAACTTGATCCTCCACTTGATTGGTACTCCAATACCAGGCCTGACAAGGCAACCAAAAGACAGGAGTACCTGGCTGGTGGTCATCAAGTATGTCAGTCTTTAAAGGGGACAGAGGGGCTTGAGCTACTGGGGCCAAATAAACACTCCACAAAGAGTTGCTTTACTGACCGCTAAGTTACTGCTAAAGAGTGCATTAGGTCCCATCTACCCTAAAGCTGTGTACACAGGGTTGAAGTGCTTTTCTGCGCACACACTATAGAAACCCTCGCAAACTAAAGAGCAAACAGTGAATTCACCACTGAGATAAACTCTCTCTCTCCTTCTCTTTCTCCTTTCTCTCTGTGCCTGCTGGAGGTATATCGGGTGTCTATGAGTGGCCCATTAGAGCGCGTAACTGATAACAGGCCCCCCCCTACTCCCTCATAATCGGAGAGAGAGAGGAGAATATTTGTGGGGTTATTTTGAATCCGTCAGAAATAATAAACGCAAAACTATATCCACTTTGGCTATTTAAGCAATTTCCCTGTGATAATGTCCCAGGGGGATCTCATGCATCTTCCACATGACGACATAATGAAACGACGACGCCGGCACCCCCTTATCAGGGCGGATTAAAAGGGAATAATGAAAGTGAGGGGGTTTGGAGCCTTGTGTGGCATGAATATGATTATCTAATAGACTCCTATGGAAAACCATGTTAATTCCACTTAAACGCGAGACCTTTCCCAGCCCTATCTTCTGCCCCTAGCTCCTCTGAAGTACTCTTTTTTTTCTTACTCTCACTCTCTCTCTTTCGTCCTCCTTCCCTGTCTCCTGAAATAATCACAGCTCTCCTCAGCAGAAGTCATTATGTGAGCTGTGTATCTCTGCGTGTGTATGAGCATGTGAGAGCCTGTGTTTAATCCCTCAAGTTTTTTTCTCTTCACACTCTGTTCTCTCTTCGGGCCTGATTGGAGTGTGTTTTGCCCTCTCTTCGCATTCAGACAAAAGCTCTTAAGGCGGTTATCAATATTCCAAATTTTCTCTCCATGCGTCAACGTCCTTTTTGTTGCTGGAAGAATGTGGGTCAGTTTCTGACAAACTCAAATCAAACTTTTGGAACCACCATTAGAAATCGTGTTACACGCTCCCTGATATTAGGCTAAGTAAGTAAGGATTTGAATATTGGGTCAGAAAAGTATTTAATCACTGCTGAGGAGAACACTTAGATACCTTAACTTTAAAAAAGTAATTTGTACACAACAAATTGACCACAACTAATCCCAAAACGAGATTGCATTAAAGAATAAAATAATTTCACACCTTGATTACATTGAGAAACAACCACATCATTTCTCTAATTGTATTTGTGGGAAAACTTGGGACAAGATATCCTTAATTCAATCAATAAAGCTGAATTCCTAGTGATTTTAAAGTATTTTTAACAAACCATGGGAAGGGCTAAATGAAAACCACTCTCAGGCAGGGATTGGCAAGCTTTTGCCTGGCCCCTACTATTTAGGAATATCTTCCTCTCTTAATGTTGTTGGAAAAGTTTTAATACTGAATTAATTTCAGAAACGTAAAGGCTTTAGACTTTTGTTATCACGGCCAAAAACACACTGTAAATGTTTATTTGTTAAACTTTAATTGGACAAGACAAGCTAATAACTTTCCTTAAGATTTTTTAAAACAAGATGGCCGACTAACCTTTTCGACTTGTCAAGGGGGTCGTCCATCCACATTAAGGAAAACTAAGACCAATAAGACTCCTTCAACTGATAGCCCCGTCCATCTTCTTCGAGTAACAGCAGCATCAATGTGGGCCAGTACTACACACATGCCAACACATCCTAAAAGCAGACTGAGATCCCATAGGACAGAGTTAAAAAAGAGAAACATCAATATTTCATCAAACTACTCTCTCTTTCTGGTTCACATCAAAGCAAGTAGCTGCCACTGAAATCCTACAGGTAGAGTTGGAGCTCTTTTGTTTGTGCTCCACCGGTATGGCTGTAGAGACTACTGACGTTCTCCTGTCCTCCTTTAGAAGGAGCTGCACTGTGTTTTACTGTATTCGTTTTTTGAAGACAAGGTGCATAGGGGAGGGCCTCTGATTGGAAAGGAGAAGACATAGTCTGAGGATGTCCGGTGAACAGTGGCGTTTTATCTCTTCATTGTTGCTGGATAGCCTGTGAATGCTGCATGTAACACAAGTTAGTTTGACTTTAAAGGGTTCTGTGTCTTATGTGACCACAGAGACATTTGGAAATAAATAAAGTGTGAAGTAAAAAGTTAACTTTTTCTGTTATGGTCTTTAAAATCCAGGCAAAGACCGTTGACAGTGATTTTTGTTAAAGAAAGATGCGGGTGTCCTCCCTGGCAAAAGAAAACTCTGCCGCTGGTTAAAAATCACATCACCTTTTAACCACTTATTTCTCCAAATAATCAGTAATGAAAACTGAAACGCAAGAACTACTGCTGCTTGAAAAAAATTTTTTTAGGGGAGTGGACAGACTCCTTATATATATTTTCTCCTAAGGCTTTTACAGTTGGAGTTATAAGGAGACAAAGTGATGAAGGTTAGATATGAGTATTGACCCCTGTGTGCATGGAGCCAGGGGTCTTACCGCTGGCCCACGGATCTGCTGCTTGTCAAGTCAGTTAACATTCTGTAGGCCTTGGCAGATTCTTGCCGATTAAATTGTCCTCGATAACCTGCCCACCGGAGGCTGTCCAATCAAATGTCTGATTCCATCCCAAATTGCACAGTTTCCCCTATGTAGTACCCTACTTTTGACCCATAGAGCCAAAGTACTTCTGTCAAAAGCCGTGAATAACACCAGAAATATGTTACATATTCGCACCTAGATACACTTCTTATATAAACACTTCCAACAGTCCACTTGTAGAGACTTGGATTCAGTGAAATCAATCACACACGCTGGGGAAATGATTGGCCACTGAATTAAAGAGAAGTGAGGTTTGTATTCTTCCCACCTACATAAGAAGTAAGGTTTGTATTCTTCCCACCTACATTTGAAGTGAGGTTTGTATTCTTCCCACCTACATTTGAAGTGAGGTTTGTATTCTTCCCACCTACATTTGAAGTGAGGTTTGTATTCTTCCCACCTACATAAGAAGTAAGGTTTGTATTCTTCCCACCTACATTTGAAGTGAGGTTTGTATTCTTCCCACCTACATTTGAAGTGAGGTTTGTATTCTTCCCACCTACATATGAAGTGAGGTTTGTATTCTTCACACCTACATTTGAAGTGAGGTTTGTATTCTTCCCACCTACATTTGAAGTGAGGTTTGTATTCTTCACACCTACATATGAAGTGAGGTTTGTATTCTTCACACCTACATTTGAAGTGAGGTTTGTATTCTTCCCACCTACATTTGAAGTGAGGTTTGTATTCTTCACACCTACATTTGAAGTGAGGTTTGTATTCTTCACACCTACATATGAAGTGAGGTTTGTATTCTTCACACCTACATTTGAAGTGAGGTTTGTATTCTTCCTACCTACATATGAAGTGAGGTTTGTATTCTTCCCACCTACATAAGAAGTAAGGCTTTGTATTCTTCACCCCAACATATTAAGTGAGGTTTTGTATTCTTCCCACCTACATTTGAAGTGAGGTTTGTATTCTTCCTGCCTACATATGAAGTGAGGTTTGTATTCTTCCCACCTACATAAGAAGTAAGGCTTTGTATTCTTCACCCCAACATATTAAGTGAGGTTTTGTATTCTTCCCACCTACATATGAAGTGAGGTTTGTATTCTTCCCACCTACATATGAAGTGAGGTTTTGTATTCTTCCCACCTACATATTAAGTGAGAAAGCACAGGAAGCATCTGACAAGCCAAACCTGTTGAGAGCATGTAAAACTGGGAGAGTCTAGAGGCAGGGAGTAGAAAAGGAGGATATCATTAGCTGTTGGAGGACATTTATATTCGTAAATATTCCCATGGAATCGAGCTATGTTTTTATCTTCCTCTTTGATCCACAGGCCAGGTTGTGTCATCATTTCTTCCTTTCAAAGATGTATTGGCATTCATACCATGACAAACTCATAAGGACCCAATATGGACCCAATAATGAACAGTAAATCCCTTGAATTTTAACCTAAAGAAAATCTCAATACGTTGTACTGTCGCATTTGTTTTTACACATTTTCGCACACAGAGGGCAGTGTATTGTGTGTGCATGTGTGTGTATTTGTGTGTGTGTTTGTGTGTGTGTGTGTATGTATAAAAAAAAATGACAGCGTGTGTGCTCAATACTAAAAGTTGCTCTGGATAACAGCTTCTGCCAAATGACTTCAAACATCAAATGTAAAAACTGTGTGCCAGTATGCGTGGTGTTTTCCCCCTGTAGCCTAGGAGTTCGGTTGTTGGGGTTTTGGTGTTTGTAGTTGAGGTGACGCCTGTGCCTGAGCAACACGAGGTCTCTTCCCGTCATCAACGTTGTCAATCTGTGACTGTCGCTCTCATGTGGACAGTGACAAATGACACTCGTAGTCAGTCACACACTTATCACCACACTGGTAACAAACAGGCCTGGAAATGACAGACCTGAAATGGAAACGTCTCTTGTTCTGTGGGCCTGGGAGGCGGCAGTGGAATATGAACTCAGGGAAAGACAGATAATGGTAACAAAGTCCCGGTTTGGGGTGTGATTGCAAAGGAGGTCCACTTGCTAGCATGTTTTTTTTTATTAAGAAAAAACGTTGGTGTGCTGTGGAAGTCTTTTTAGCTTGATTTAATGACCAGTTACTATCTGTTGTTTGCTTTTCAGCAAAGTACGTAAGACTTTCCAGGTGTATTTTTGACTTACAGATACAGTTTCTTTCAAATTAAGTCAATCTCAAACTTTTTGCCACACGGTACATTTGTCATAATGTATTTTGAGATTGTTGAATGGGATCGTGCATGTGTGTCATGGACCAGTGATGCATTGTTGATGCATAACTCATAGTATGTGCTTGATCACAGTTTTGAATTCTCTCTGGTTCCAGAATACAGCCAGGTCAACTGGTCAACACCTCCCAACCTGGATTCATTACACAAGTCCATTACTCAGAGAAGCCTTTCTCTCTCTTTCATATATACAGGGACCTACACATGCTTGTACGCACACACACACTCTCTCTCTGTTGCTCTCTCTCTCTCTCTCTCTCTCTCTCTCTCACTCTCTCTCACACACACACACACACACACCTAAATCCCTGGGAGAGGAAAGATGGATGGAGTGTCTGAGGACCCAGGTGCTGTTCCTGTGGTGAGTTATCTTGCAGCACAATCCTTCGGTCTCAGTTTTAGCTACTTTTCTATCTGTGTTAATTGCTTTAACATTATACACACCGCGAAGAGATAAGAATACAATGTTTATCAATCTGCCTGTCTCCTGGCAAGGTTTCTAATTTAGTTTTAACGCTTTGTTCGTACTGGTTGTCTCAAGACAACTTGACTGGAGAGGGTTTTAGGCTGTTCTGATCATCACCTGTAGATGGCGACATTTCACCAACAATAATAAAACCACTGACTAAGGTCTGAGGCACTCTTGGTAAAGCTAGTTATGCCACCTTGTGGCACATACAATTGTTTTCACACAAAGACATTTCAAATGTGTTTCTTATAGTGGCCATTATGACTTCCAAAGTTCAGATGTTTTTCTCACATCTAACAGGGATTTTTAAAAATTCAGCAGGTAGCAGCAATAAAAATGTGTCAAGTAAATTACTCGTGAACAATACACAAACCATTTGACCAGGGAATGTGTGCAGACAATTTGCATCAGCCATGGGGCATCCTAGCTACTCGTTAGCTAGCGGCACAAAGATGGTTCAAACCTAGAATGTGATGGCTGTGCTGCAAAGAAATGCCACAGAAGGCTGCTCTCCCCTGGGAGGTGCTAGGTGTGGTATTTCAAGGTCCTTGAAATACCTATATGGAGGTGAGTAATTTGGCTGGGTTCCCCATGGATGTATAGCTGTCTCTGGCATAGCAGTTGTGCAACGAGCCAACGGCTGTACTTGAGCCTGTTGTTGACGTGACTGATGGCTTCCTGTTGTGCAATGAGCAGACAGAACAAAAGAAACGAATGAAAGTGAAAATCTGTGGTCTCACCTGAATTGAGCAGGTACATGGGCAGACCTCAAAAACTGTTTTTTTTAAACCAGGGGACAAATGAAGCTTCGAAGAGGAACTTGGCTTGACTTTACTTCATGCCTCATGACAGCTTCTAGCATTGGTCACAACAATGTCAAGCCATGTTATAGTCATTAGACGGTCATGGCTAATAATTAACCACAATATTATGATTGCAACTGATGTCAGTCATGTTCTCACACTCAGTGCTCAATGAATACATTTTAACAGCATGACAAGATGCTTACTTTTTAAATGATGATTCACATAAGGATATAAATTATATGCATATATGGCTTTTTGATTCATTTCATAATGAATCAAATAATGTTCATAATGTTCATAATGCGTCTTGAAAGTGCCATGAAGTGTATTATGCTTTTGCAAGTGAAACAGTATGGTGAAAGCACTTACATGTCTTTTTAAATCACAGCCATAAATCATTACATGAATTGCCATGACTAGTAAACAAGACAGTTATGGTTGTATATAGTCAAGAGTGACAGGAAAACCAGATTTTCTTTTGGCTTTTTCTCCAAACGGCATGAATCTTTGTGCAGCTATTTAGAAATGTACATTTTGAGTGTTTTCAGCTTGCCCGTTAAATGGAAAGCTGTGGCATGTGTTACCGCCATCTCCACTTCAGCCAGTCTATTTGCTATTTAACCTGATTTAAGACTTAATGCTTTGATAGCTGTGGATTAACTGCATCTGTGAGGAATCATGACAGGAACATTATGCAATGGGGAGAAAGTCTACAGCACAGATCCCACCTTCACTTCATCTCTGGTTGCACTAAGGAGTTAAGAGATAAGGAGGCCTTGCCAGTAACTGCTCACCATTACAGGCCTCTGAAGGTCCCATTGTTTCAGCAGCATGGCATATAACACTCCTATTTCTGGCTCCATGGGTTCAGATGGGTGTGTATGTATCTATTCTGTTTGTGTCTCACTCAAATACAATTCTGGCTAAAATACAAGATTTAAGACATGCCACGTGTTTGTTTGCAATATATGCTGGAGATAAAGTATATTCAAAGACAAGAAATGTGATGCTCTGAGTGGTTATTAAAACCAAAGCAAGTGGAATGTTATGCTACATTGCAATTTGATTTCTCAATAGACATCATTTAAGTCAAAAAGATTTTCCAGTCATTACAAAAAGTGGATGCAACATCAAGTCTGAATCCGTGCTGACTCGACAGCTTTCAGAGCTAAATGACTGCAAACTTCGTGTGAGTCATAATTATACCAACGCAGCATAACAACTGCCTTTGATTGAGGAAACTAAATTTGAATTATTAATTGTTCTTTAAGAGCCAGCTATAGGCTGCAGTCATAGTGAAAGCTTTGTGGAATCCCAAGCCCAGACTCACCAGTCTGTTTTCCACATTCATTGTTTACCACAGAATGTACGTTATGCTGTTGACAACATGGTGCTGCAGATGCTCTCACGGAAAATGTGTAAGAATTAAAAAGTGAATGTTGCTCTTGTGTTTCAAACCGTTGCATTTGTTCATGAAATCTTGGTTTATACCAATCTAACTAGCTACCTAGTACTCCACACATACCCAAGTTCCCACATTGTACTCAGAAGCATAGACTTTGTATTGAAAGGCCAAGCTTAACCATTCAGTATGTAATGAATGCCCTTTTTACAAAACATAGGAGAATTTTCTATTTTTATTAGTTTAATTCATGTTTGGTACTCAACTACATGAAAAAAAAATTAAGAATCAAGAACAGCACAAACGCATCAAATATAGAATACTGACAAAGTCATGATAATAATCATTGGCACAGTTTATATACAATAATGTACACTTTATTACAGTGTTTTAGAGAAATATGTATAGGATGTGTCCCACTTGCAAACCAAATTGTCATTGAAGAAAGGTGTTCAGCAAAGACGCGGTGTAGTATTCTTACAATTGGTCTCATTTAGGTAGGTTAAGAACAAGCAGACCTCTGTGTATAAATTCTCTCTCTTTATGTCACGCTCTGCCAACCTCTGGAATGTGTGCTGTTTATATTGACCATTTAGCTTGGGGGTAGAAAGTGGGAGAGTGGCTTGTGGGCCATAGAAGTGAAATGCATTGTTGTACGTAGACACGCCTACCATGTGTATATTGGCGAGAATGTGATGGCAAGATGATACTGGAACACAACTGAGACAATATTGCTGCAATTTCCAATAAATAATTGAATGTATCTCTCCCTTGACCCCAGCGGGTGCAGTACGCTATTATTTCACCACTATACCAAACGGTGGTTGTTATGTCATTGTCTCTGGGCTAATACTGATTGTGTTTCTGGGTGTGCTTTCAGGGAGTAGAATTACAACGAGAGAACCGGGGTGCTGTCAGTGTCAGACATGACAGAGGGGCGCTTAGGGACGGCCTGCATTTTACTGAGACCACCCATGTTTAGGCCACACATGCACAGCTTAATTACCCTCAGTAGATCCTTCCGGAAGCGGACACCAATGAACACATACAGGAAAGGGTTAATGCAGGCATGGGTGTACGCCAAACTCTTGGCGATCTGTCCGGCGATATCAAATTGGCCCGATAAATCGCAGTCCGTGATGGTGGTGTTGGCCGCTTGTGTGGCATCAAGCACCAGCAGCCCGTTGTACGGAAGCTGGGAGAGGACGAACACGGCAACCACGGCAAAGATGACTCTCAGTGCCTTGTGTTTCTCGAAGCTCTTGGCCTGCAGCAGGGTGCGGATGATGATTGAGTAGCACAGGACCATGACCAGCAGTGGTAGACAGAAACCCATGCAGATCTGCAGGACCAGCACCAGGATTTTGGTGCGGTTCAAGAGGTTATGAGGGTAGACTAGGACGCAGGAATTCCCAAAGGAGTCGGATTTCACACTGGCAAAGATCAACTCTGGCAGAGACAGGAAGCCTGAGATGACCCAAACAATCAGGCAGGCCAGCTTGCTGTAGAACAGTGTCTTGTTCTTCAGATTGTGGGCCTTGGTGACCTGGACGATAGCCACATAGCGGTCGATGCTGATGCACGTGAGCAGGAGCATGCTGCTGAAGAAGTTGATCTTATAGACAGCTGACAGGATCTTACAGAGACCCAGGCCGAAAACCCAGCCATTGGTGGCATCGGCGGCCCAGAAGGGCAAAGTACCCAGGAACAGAAGATCGGCCACAGCCAGGTTGAGAAGGTAGACATCGGTCATGGTCTTGAGGCGGTGGCGGACCGTGGTGTAGATGAAGACCACCATCAGGTTGCCCATGGTGCCCAAGGCGAAGATGAGCCAGAACAGTGGTGGTTCATAAAGACTCCGGAAGTCCCTCACCCAGCTCTTGTCACATATCGCCCCCATGTCAGTGGGGTAGTCCTCCAGATCTCCAGATCCCTGTAAAGCCAACACCTATTTATTAGTGGAAGATTTCTACTTGGAATTTGTTCAAGAGGTATGTCGTTACTTTAATGGGAATACAACGGTTTGTGACGGATGTCAGTTGAGTGAACACTTTTGTTTTCATTTTATCTATCACTTCCTGTCTATAGTGGTTGACTGCTAAGTCTTTTCACCCAAACCGTCTGTCTAACATGTACGGTTTCATAACACTGTTTATCTGCTGGAGCACAGCACTGTGACATCAAGACTTGGCGATGGTAATGTTCAACCAAAACCCCATGCCACTCTGGCAGCTCATAGATGCAGGTGTCGTGCCTTCACTGTCTGTTCAGGTGAAACCACATTGCTGCACCACTTCCTTCATTGCGAGATGGAGGGACTGAGAGATACAAGAAGGATTTACGCTCCAGAGGGGCTACAAGAGAGGGGCTCAGGTTCACGGAGCACGTCAACGCTACAATGCTCGATGACAGTACCGACACAATCAGATGTAGAACAGAGATAAAAACGGGGGGATGTGGGACCGTTTTTTGTGCAAACACAGTGGAAATGTTGACGCAGTTGTTCCAGATTTTACTGAGGCAAAGTTTGATTGTTAGGAACATTTGCTTCAAGGACTACTAGATGTCTTGAGAAATATTTAAGCAGACAATAGTACTGAATTTGGATCATGGAAATGACATGCACGAAAACAATTCAAAAAGACATTATGAACAAA
This sequence comes from Esox lucius, assembly GCF_011004845.1. Classification (NCBI taxonomy): domain Eukaryota; kingdom Metazoa; phylum Chordata; class Actinopteri; order Esociformes; family Esocidae; genus Esox; species Esox lucius. The sequence continues at coordinate 4,222,067 of NC_047589.1, forward strand.
CATGAACAAGCGGCCCTCTCCAAATCTTTGTTTTGAACTATTATCTGTCCTGGTGTTGTTTTTTTCTCTCTCCAACCACAGTCATGTTGATGTGAAACTATATGTGGTCAATGTACAGGAGTTCAAAAGATAAAAAAAGTAGGTACTCCATGCTTCACATTCGGATTAAATTAATTCCTGCTGATGTTTTTGTTCTCTGCTCTCTATTACAATTTATGGCATAGTTTCGAAGATGTCAATAGTAGCATTTACAGGAAATTAAGATAATACTTACACTTTCATCATTTGGAGTAGTGAGTAATAACTCCATTTTAACTGTCAGAAGAAATGAAACAAGATGTTTTTTAAATCACCTGATACCAATACAGTGTTAACTCCTGTTAACTAGATAAGGTGAAATTAATAGACTGATATAAAATCCACTTAATGATATAATGAATCACTGCTGATCCACTGAAAAATACAAAACAAATATCAAACATACATGTTTTCAATAGAAAACTATCCAGTACCATGTGAGACAGTCTCTCCGTTTTGGAGCAAAACAAACAACTTGATAACAATTACAGTTTTACTTACCCTGTCAATGATGTTATAAGACAAAGCGTTCTCCAGTCTTCTCTTTCTTTCTCAGAGTACGACTCACAAGCCCTAGACGAAAATTGCTATCACTCTCATCTTTACCAGCTTTTATGGTTTCGCCTTAACCACAGCATCACATGCTGACGGGTCGTTTTGCCTTTGTCATTCAAAACCAAAACCAGTCCCCAAAAATGTAATACTATGTCATGTAGGTACAGACGTGGCCCTTGGCATTAAAACCAGTCACACTCAAAGTTGGAATTCCTTGGCTATCTGAGCTATAATAGTCATCCCCCTCATATATTACTCACATTTAAACAACATATTGTACATGCAGACCAAAATGTGAGGTTTAACTGTATCTTTAAAGAGAAACAAAGGGCATTGCATGCAGACACTATTACTCACACCTGCTCTATACATCGGACCTTTCACCACCTGTCGCTTGCTTTTTGTCTTAAAGGGGCACTGTTTAGAATCCTGCCTCTAAATTATAACACAACTTGTCTCCTTAACGCCTTCCCTTATGGAACGAGACTGGTATAGTACTTGCTAGTACAGGGTGGTATAGGGTGGGAAGAATAGTACTGTGAAGGTCTTAAGCAAGTATAAGGAGAATACAAGTCAATGCGAACTGATAGACAAATATGTAAGTAGTTCATATTTTGTTTTGTAGAATGTTTCAATGGTTGACAGGACTGGACTGCAGCCAGGTCTTTTACTACGGAGCCATGCTGTTGTTATACATGTAGAATGTGGTTTGGCATTGTCTTGCTGAAATAAGCGAGGCCTTCCCTGAAAAAGATGTTGTCTAGATGGCAGCATATGTTGTTCCAGAACCTGTATATATTGCTCAGCATTAATGTTGCCTTCACAGATGTGAATGTCACCCATGCCATGTGCACCCCCATACCATCATGCAGGCATTAGGACTGTGTGCTGATAAGAAGCCGGATGGTCCCTCACCTCTTTAGTCTGGAGGGTGCGGCGTCCATGATTCCCACAAATAATTTCAAATTTTGGTTTGTCAGGCCACAGGACAGTTTTCCACTTGGGCCAAGAGAAAGCGGCAGCATTTCTAGATCTTGTTTACATATGGTTTCTTCTTTGCATGGTAGAATTTTAATTTGCAATAGTGGATGCAGTGATGCACTGTGTTCATAGACAGTGGTTTTCGGAAGTGTTCCTGAGCCCCTGCAATGATTTCTGCTACAGAATCGGGTCTGTTTTTAATGCAGTGCTGCCTGAGGGCCCGAAGATCACAACCATCCAATATTGGTTTTCAGCTTTGTCCCTTATATATAGAGATCTCTCCAGATTCTCTGAATCTTTTAATGAAATTGTGTACCGTAGATGATGTGATCACCTAACTTTTTCCCAATTTTACGTTGAGAATTGCTATTCTTTAATCTATGCATTATTTGCCAATGCATTCTTTCACAGACTGGTGAACCCCTCCCCAACCTTTCATTTTTGGAAACAGGGTTGTAAAACATTAACTGCAGATGGTTATTTTTTATGCCCCTTTCAGACTTATCTTTAGCAAAGGAACTGCAAGTTCAGTTGGATTGAATTTTGGCTTTTGACTTTGTTCTTTGGCTTTGGACTTAGCCTATCAAAAGGTTTTTTCTTTTCGTCCCAGAAGAAGTCTCAGTTCTGTCTTGTAAGTAATATACTGGCTGTTGGCCTCTTTTCTTCTCATCCGTATTGCAGCCTTGCCTCCATCTTGTTCTTTTGTTATTTTGGCCTCTGCCCCATGTTGATCTCTGGGAGGACAAGGTCCCAAGGGGAGGCAGGTGTGTAGGAGTGGGTCTTCCTGTAGCTACCAGCCTTTTCTGGTGGGGGCAGTGATGCGACACTGATTTGTCGGGTAGGGCCGTGTTCACACCACACTTTGTACTGTAGTATCCATATTATGGCAAAAACCGTTCAAATAATTGTAGTATGATGACTGTATGGATGTATGTTTTGTTACAATTAAGCTTATCCATGTATTAAGGGACATGAGGCCATATGTGTTTGGATTCTCTCTCAGGGAGTCACACTCTGACAACCTCAGGAATGTGTGATGTTTACATTTGCCATCTGGCTTGAGGGTTGTCATGATAGTGGCCTTTATGTTGTAGAATGAATGCATTGTTTTAGGTAGACATGCCCATCATGTATTTAATGTGAGATATATGGTCTGATGAGTTTAATTGATACTGGAACATACATGATACAACATTGCTGCAATTTCCAATAAATAATTGAACACATCATGATCCCATATGTGTTATTTCATAGTTTTGATGTCTTCACTATTGAATGTGGAATGTGGAAAATTGTAAAAACATAGATATTAGTAGGTATTTCAGTGAAGATAGAAAGGTTCGCCAGAGGTAGCCTTCCCTGAGAGACTGGGTCTGGCAGCTGTACATTTACAGGTTAACAATGTGGCTGAAGTTTAAGCAAATGGATTTGGTCAAATAGAGCGTTACTTCCTGATTGAAAATTCAGTATACGTACAGTGATTACCCGTTATGAACCATATTGTGCTATCATCACCACAGACTATCACAGAATAAAACTGAACATGATTGTTTTTTAATGAATACATTTTAAGATAAATGTGTGTTTTTCAGTTCCAGGTTGCAGACAATAATTTGAAAAATAACAATTTGAAAAATGTGATATTGTTTAGCATATAATCAACCTTATTGAGTTTCAGAAACCAAGGTTACCATACAAATGTAGAGCAGTAGGGAAGTCCATTCATGTGTTTCCTCTGAGTAGGTGTAGGAAGAGTATACTCTAACCTCCTGTGTTTTGAGTCATCTTCAGACCGCTATGCCATCCTGTGCCATCCTCTTAAAAGTTTCACAGTCTGATTTGGCACTTTCAGTCTTTCAGAAGACATAGCTAGAGGTGAAAGGCCGGAGTCTGAGAGAAGCTGGCACATTATCTTTCTGATGTTTTCAAGTTGCGTTTCTCGATTTGGACCACAAACACACAAAGTGAAACAACCGGCTGAAGGAGGTCTCAGGGTGCTTGTGAGAACTTACTCTTGAAGAAAGTGAAAAACAGAGGTGTTGCCTGTAACATCAGTACCAACTGACACTGCAAAGCAGTGTTATTAACATTGAAAGTGCATGGTGCACATCAATGCTGAACATGCAATGCTTTACTATCCTTATAAAATCATCAAAATCCAACCTTTAAAGGGGTAATCCACACAAATACACAAAATGTCATGATAGTATAAAGTTAACTTTAAAGGTTTTTGGACACTGATACATTATCATTGTTATTCTTTGTTGGCTTGATAGACCAGTGTTCAGCATTTCTATATACACTATGTATATAATGACTTGGGGGTTGAAGTGCAACAGTCTGCTTTAATTTGAGGGTATTTTCATCCATATTCAGTGAAACATTTTGAGATTGCAGCATGTTTCTTTTACATAGTTCCTACATTTTAGGGCACCTGATTTATATTATGGTCCTGTTCCACTGACACAGATGAAGCCTATTCTAGGACTAGAAAATCAAGGTCCGTGGAGAAATACTCTCGTATTTTAGTACTAGGCCCTGGAAGGTGGCGCCTCAAGATATCAATATCTGAAAGTTAACACAACAAAATAATTGCTTTTCAATCATCCAGTTTTGCTGAACGTGTGCCAACTGTAGCTTCATGTTCTTAGCTGACAGGAACCCAGTGTGCTTCTGTTGTAGACCATCTGCTTGAAGGTTACACATGTTGTGTATGCAGAGGTGCCATTCTGCACACCACTCTTGGAAAGATTGGTTATTTTGAGGCCTTTCTCTCGGCTTGAAAGAGTCTGGTCATTCACCCCTCAACTCTCTCAATAACAAGGTGTTTGTGCCCACCGAACTGCTGCTCACTAGATGTTTTAGTTTATTGCACTTTGTAAACTCTAGAGAGCCACTGTCCTGTGGGGTATTCCATCAACGGCACTAAGGAAATATGCGCTTCATTGAAAAAGCCTGGTTTGAACGCCAACCTGCACTTAAGACTCAAGCCGTTCCATTAACACAATGTAGCCATGTCAACGTTAACTCAAACCAGGCTTGAACAAGCTTGCATTGTGCATGCGCACTTAGTACACAAGCAGCCCAGAACAAGCGATCGAAAATAATATATTATGTTACAAAAATTGAAAAGTAGAGCAGTAATCTTCTCAACAGCGGAACAAACCCTGCTGATGGAACTTTATGAAGAATTTAAAGGTGTCATCACTAAAAAGAGCAATACGGCTGCAATCGACAAGGCCAGAGATAGCTTGGCAAAACATTGCTGACAGAGTAAATGCATAAGTCATACTTGCCTACTTATTGTTTCATTTTTATTTAAAATTTACATTCAGATCATTAAATAGACCAGTGTTCCGGGGTTGGGGCTCGTATGCGAGCACCTGGTGGCCGGGCCTTTCCCCATGGGGCCCGGCCGGGCTCAGCCCGAACGAGTGACGTGGGGCCGCCTTCCTGTGGGCTCACCACCCACAGGAGGGACCATAAGGGGTCGGTGCGGAGAGGATCGGGCAGCAGTCGAAGGCGGGGGCCTAGACAACCCAATCCCTGGACACGGAAACTGGCTCTAGGGACGTGGAACGTCACCTCGCTGGCGGGGAAGGAGTCTGAGATCGTGCGTGAGGTTGAGAGGTTCCGACTAGAGGTAGTCGGGATCACCTCTACGCACAGCTTGGGCTCTGGAACCACACTCCTTGAGAGAGGATGGACTCTTCACCACTCTGGAGTTGCAGTACCTCCAAATCCGAGGCCATGGTCCTCAGTCGGAAAAGGGTGGCTTGCCCACTTCAGGTTGGTGGAGAGTGCTTGCCTCAAGTGGAGGAGTTTAAGTATCTAGGGGTCTTGTTCACGAGTGAGGGAAGGATGGAACAGGAGATTGACAGACGGATCGGTGCAGCTTCTGCAGTAATGCGGTCGATGTATTGGTCTGTCGTGGTGAAGAAAGAGCTGAGCCGCAAGGCGAAGCTCTCGATTTACCGGTCAATCTACGTTCCTACTCTCACCTATGGTCATGAGCTTTGGGTCATGACCGAAAGGACAAGATCCCGGATACAGGCGGCCGAAATGAGCTTTCTCCGCAGGGTGGCTTGGCCACATCGAGAGGTGTCAGCTGAGGTGGCTTGGGCATCTGTTTCGGATGCCTCCGGAACACCTTCCTGGGAAGGTGTTCCGGTCCCGTCCCACCGGGAGGAGACCCCGGGGAAGACCTAGGACACGCTGGAGGGACTATGTCTCCCAGCTGGCCTGGGAACGCCTCTGTGTCCCCCCTGAAGAGCTGGAGGAAGTGTCTGGGGAGAGGGAAGTCTGGGCATCTCTGCTTAGACTGCTGCCCCCGCGACCCAGCCCCGGATGTAGCGGAAGAAGATGTATGTATGTGTATCATTAAATAAGTAAGACTGGCTTAATAATATCAGATGCATGATCAGTCAAAATTATGTTGAAGGTTAACTTATGTGAGCTGACATCTACAATGCATTTACTGTTAATTAGCCTAATTCAATGAGATTTGAAGCCTTTCTGACCTAGTAACCCTTGGAATATATTCATTATCGGAGGTTACATCTCAACAGGGGCCACCTGAATAGCCAAATAAGAACGTGGTAACAGCTTCAGTATTAGATATCAGGCATCTTCCATTGCAGACCATCTGACAGCATAGAGCGTTACCGATGATGTGGCTGTCACGTCCTGGCTATGCCCCTAGCCATCTCTGCGCTGGGCTCGGGGCATAGCCAGGACAGGACAGGAGGGGGCTCATCTAGCCACCTCCAATCCTTTTGGTCTCCCCAATTGGAGGCAGGTGTTGGTCATTGCCTCCAATTGGGGATCCTATTTAAGTCCTTTGATTTTGCCATGCTGGGGTGAGACCAAAAGAATAGGAGGTGGCTAGATGAGCCTGGTTATGCCCCGAGCCCAGCGCAGAGATGGCTAGGGGCATAGCCAGGACGTGACAGTGGCACACTTTGCTTGGCAGAGCATTCATTTTTAATTGCTCAGCATTAATAAGAAGAGTCGATGCAGTGGTGTCTTTCAAAATGTAAATTCCAGTTGAGAATTACCTCAAAATTGCTCACATTCCAGAATTATGTTTTTAACTTTGGCTCTGACATTGTGCGAGGTTTTAGATCTGGTTTTGCATAGAACTTCTGCAGCTAAATGTAAGTGTTATGACATACTTGGTTAGGAAAGGAAATAACAGATTTTTTATCATGTGCTGATAAGGTAAAGTGAAACATTTTCTCTGAACAGTACAGTTACTACTTTGTGTAAGGCTGGCATTGAAATTAACATTTCTGTGAACAACTGCCTGTGTAAGGGGATTTAAATCCTAAAATGTGTTGACATCAAACCTTTTCAGATCTATTTTCACATATTTTCAGCACATTTCATCCAAATCTAATTATTATTATTCTGCCTGACACTGTATGGACTGAGGCCCTCAGTAGATACCTTTACATTAAGGCTATGGAAAGATTTCCAATTGACATAGTCTGCCTCCACAGGTCCACATGGGGATTAGCATGCACAAGGATAGTCTATTGTGTCTCTAACATTGGGGTAGCCTGAAAAAGAGGATTATGTTAATACAGAGGCTTGTCAACCTGTAGGCTACTTTACATGTATTTTAATGGTCACATACCTGCAGTATAAAATGCCTCCTTGATTCTTTGGGTTTCAAGATGACCAGGAAAGTAATGAAAATAGTCAGGTGCTGCTTTAGAGCAAGGTACACCCTTATTTCCTGGCAAGCAGTTGCCTTCTCAAAACCTTCTGCATCACCAACACTGTACAGGAATGTCCCACATACAAATAAACACAGAGCTACAGTATGCAGACAGACTGAATAATGGTTAAGGCTTGGCTACGTTGAGTGTGCTTCCTTATGTGGGGTTCCAGCAGACTATATAGGTAAACATTGCTGGGCCTACTGAACCTGTACCTCTCCCAATGACACTCATCAGGGAAGCCTCTGAAGACCCTTGGGTCTGGTGGTGTAAACGTAGAATCTGAGCACCTTCATCCACCAGGTTGTTGAGGAATGGACATTCCATAGTTGGTTGTAACTGGCTGGTCTTTAGATGCACTGCTTATATTGTCTAGGCCAATGTCAATTAACCTGTTGGCTTTTGAAAACAATAAAAGTGGTAAGACAAGATTTTCTTAACTTGATTTTTTAATTAAACTTTTTTAATATGTTCTTTGGAACTAAATCAGACATGTCAATTCTCGCTTAGTCACAATGACAGAAAAAAGTCTGAAATTATGTTTCTGAACACAGACATGACAAAAGTGATGCAAGCGAGAAAATACACGGAATGGTCTTTTGGGATTCTGCTTCCATCTGTTTCCAAATGTTTTGAAACACAGCTGAAGGGAGCAGGCTGGTTCAGCGGTATATTTTACCTTGGTTACTGAGCAGGGACTCCTATAAGACACAGTAATGGAATGGAACTCTCACTTAACTTAGCAAGACTTATCGAAATAAGCCTGGATTTTCATTTATCTGCCTTGATGATATATCCCCCTGGTGGTTTTCACTCCAACCCTAATTTAGCACAATAATAAAGACAGTTAATAACTGAACAAGGCAGCATATACAGTGGGGAGAACAAGTATTTGATACACTGCTGATTTTGCAGGTTTTCCTACTTACAAAGCATGTAGAAGTCTGTCATGTTTATCATAGGTACACTTCAACTGTGAGTGACGGAATCTAAAACAAAAAAACATTGTATGATTTTTAAGTAATTAATTTGCATTTTATTGCATGACATAAGTATTTGATACATCAGAAAAGCAGGGCTTAATATTTGGTACAGAAACCTTTGTTTGCAATTACAGAGATCATACGTTTTCTATAGTTCTTGACCAGGTTTGCACATGCTGCAGAAGGGATTTTGGCCCACTCCTCCATACAGACCTTCTCCAGATCCTTCAGGTTTCGGGGCTGTCACTGGGCAATACAGACTTTCAGCTCCCTCCAAAGATTTTCTATTGGGTTCAGGTCTGGAGACTGGCTAGGCCACTCCAGGACATTGAGATGCTTCACTCTTTAGTTGCCCTGGCTGTGTGTTTCGGGTCGTTGTCATGCTAGAAGACCCAGCCATGACCCATCTTCAACGCTCTTATTGAGGGAAGGAGGTTGTTGGCCAAGATCTTGCGATACATGGCTACATTTTTGTCTCATCAGACCACATGACCTTCTCCCATTCCTCCTCTGGATCATCCAGATGGTCATTGGCAAACTTCAGACGGGCCTGGACATGCACTGGCTTGAGCAGGGTGAACTTGTATGCGCTGCAGGATTTTAATCCATGACGGCGTAGTGTGTTACTAATGGTTTTCTTTGAGACTGTGGTCCCAGCTCTCTTCAGGTCATTGACCAGGTCCTGCCGTGTAGGTCTGGGCTGATCTCTCACCTTCCTCATGATCATTGATGCCCCACGAGGTGAGATCTTGCATGGGGCCCCAGACCAAGGGAGATTGACCATCATCTTTAACATCTTCCATTTTCTAATAATTGCGCCAACAGTTGTTGCCTTCTCAGCAAGCTGCTTGCCTGTTGTCCTGTATCCCATCCCAGCCTTGTGCAGGTTTACAATTTTATCCCTGATTTCCTTACACAGCTCTCTGGTCTTGGCCATTGTGGAGAGGTTGGAGTCTGTTTGATTGAGTGTGTGGACAGGTGTCTTTTATACAGGTAACGAGTTCAAACAGGTGCAGTTAATACAGCTAATGAGTGGAGAACAGGAGGGCTTCTTAAAGAAAAACTAACAGGTCTGTGAGAGCCAGAATTCTTATTGGTTGGTAAGTGATCAAATACTTATGTCATGCAATAAAGTGTAAATGAATTATTAATAAATCATACAATGTGATTTTATGGATTATTTTTTTAGATTCCGTCCCTCACAGTTGAAGTGTATCTTTGATAAAAATGACAGACCTCTACATGCTTTGTAAGTAGGAACACCTGCAAAATTGGCAGTGTATCAAATACTTGTTCTCCCCACTGTATATGATCTATATATACACAGTTGTGCTCATAAGTTTGCATACCATGGCAGAAATTGTGAAATTCTGGCATTGATTTCGTATTTTATTCATGAATAGTGATCATATGAAGCCATTTGTTATCACGTAGTTGTTTAGCTCCTTTTTGAATCATAATGATAAAAGAAATCACCCAAATAGCCCTGAGCAAAAGTTTATGTACCCTTTAATGTTTGGCCTTGTTACAGACACACAAGGTGACACACACAGGTGAAAATGGCAATTAAAGGTGAATTTCACACACCTGTGGCTTTTTAAATTGCAATTAGTGTCTGTGTATGAATAGTCAGTGAGTTTGTTAGCACTCACTTGAATGCACTGAGCAGGCTAGATCCTGAGCCCTGGGAGCCGAAAATAACTGTCAAAAGACCTGCGTAAGAAGGTAATGGAACTTTATAAAGATGGAAAAGGACATAAAACGATATCCAAAGCCTTGCAAATGCCAGTCAGTACTATTCAATCACTTATTAAGAAGTGGAATATTTGGGGATCTCTTGATACCAAGCCAAGGTCAGGTAGACCAAGAAGGATTTCAGCCAAAACTGCCAGAAGAATTGTTCGGGAAACAAAGAAAAACCCACAGGTAACCTGAGGAGAAATACAGGCTGCTCTGGGAAAAGACAGTGTGGTTGTTTCAAGGAGCACAATACGAAGATACTTGAACAAAATTGAGCTGCATGGTAGAGTTGCCAGAAAGAAGCCTTTACTGCGCCAATGTCACAAAAAAGCCTGGTTACAATATGCCTGAAAACACCTTGACACGCCTCACAGCTCCTGGCAGACTGTAATTTGGAGTGACGAGACCAAAATAGAGCTTTATGGTCACAACCATAAACACTATGTTTGAAAAGGGTCAACAAGGCCTATAGTGAACAGAATACCATCCCCACTGTGATGCATGGTGGTGGCTCACTGATGTTTTATGGGTGTGTGAGTTCTAAGGACACAGGGAATCTTATGAAAATTTAAGGCAAGATTAATGCAGCATGTTATCAGAAAATGCTGGCAGACAATTTGCATTCTTCTGAACGAAAGCCGCACATGGGACACTCTTGGACTTTCCAGCACGACAATGACCCTAAGCACAAGGCGAAGTTGACCCTCCAGTGGTTACACCAGAAAAAGGTGAAGGTTCTGGAGTGGCCATCACAGTCTCCTGACCTTAATATCATTGAGCCACTCTGGGGAGATCTCAAACGTGTCATTCAAGCAAGACGACAAAAAACTTTGCATGACCTGGAGGCATTTTGCCAAGACGAATGGGCAGCTATACCACCTGCAATAATTTGGGGCCTCATAGACAACTATTACAAAAGACTGCATGCTGTCATTTATGCTAAAGGTGGCAATACACAGTATTAAGAAATAAGGGAATGCAGACTTTTGAACAGGGGATAGTCCATCGTTTTTTTTAATAAGCAACCCAGGAGTTTTTTAAGGCAAAGAAGTGGAATATTTTGCAATGGCAGAGTCAATCACCTGACCTCAACCCGATGGAGCATGCATTACACCTGCTGAAGACAAAACTTAAAGCAGAAAGACCCACGAACAAACAACTGAAGACAGCTGCAGTAAAGGCCTCACAAGGAATCACAAAGGAGGAAACCAAACATTTGGTGATGTCCATGCGTTCCAGACCTCAAGCAGACATTGCTTGCAAAGGATTCTCGACAAAGTATTAAAAATGAAAATTTTATTTATGATTGTGTTACATTTGAGCCCCTGAAATAAGGGGACTGTGTATGAAAATGGTTGCAATTCTTAAACATTTCATACGATGTTCAACCCCTTGAATTAAAGCTGAACATCTGCACTTCAATTGCATCTCGGTTGTTTCATTTCATATCTATTGTGAGCCAAAATTATGAAAAGGTTGTCAGTGTCCAAATAATTCCAGACCTAACTGTATGTGTGTAGGCCTATTTGATAATGATATACTGTCACTTCACTTATGAATTCAGTCAGTTATTTTCTCCCAGGCTTATAATATGGCTTTAGCGGTAGCGGTGGTGTTAGTTAAATGGGCCATATATACGATTTTACTCTATGGCTAGCATAAATACAAGCATTAATTACCAGAAGACATCTGCAGTTAATGTTAAGTTAATGTTTCAAATACTTTTTGCTACAAAATTGTTCGGAGAGCCCAATAAAAAAAAATCTATAGGTTTGACATGTAAATAGAAGTTGTGTTATTGTAGAAATTAAATCTTGCAAACGTTTGAGGCAGGATTCTACACAGTCCCCATTTAAATGATTAGTGTGGAAAAATTGCAAAGCAATACAGTGAGTTTGTATATTCAAAGCGAACGCTGTGTTGGGTCACATTGGACATGCACAGGTTAAGTTGGCCAGATAAATGTTAGAATGCGTGGGGAAATAAATAAAGGTTAAAACATTTATTATATATTGAATCTAAAGGATCTATTTGAGATACAATAATCTGATCCTTAATGGGCTGCACACAATGCAAGCGCCGATGTGGCGGATAGTGACTATTCAGAATAGAATCTGATTGGTGGATAAGCTCAACCTAGCAGTTCACAGATTTGGTTCTGAACCGCGAGTGGGCACAAGCGCACAACACCAGACACAATCAGGGAAATGAAAAGGGTGTTTTAATGGTGGCTGGGATGGAAGGACTGAGGCCAGGATGGAGGGGTTGGGGCTGGGCAGGCAGGTAGATAGGTTGGTAGGTCGGGCGAGGCAGACAGGACTGCGGGTAGGCAGAGCAGGTGAAGGTGTTTGGAGGCTGGGTAAGGTGGATCTTGGTAACGGTGAATAAACAGGGTTTATAACAGGGAATAAACAGTAGGAAGGAACAACTAAACTGAAGCGGCTGGGAACGTTACTATCTAGTAGTGAATAATTCTCTAGCATCGGATGGATGGAAACCAGGGCATCTAAAGGCAGGCTGATGAGGCAATGAATAGCAGGTGGAAACCAGGGTATATATAGGCAGGCTGATGAGGGAATGAATAGCAGGTGGAAACCAGGGTATATATAGGCAGGCTGATGAGGGAATGAATAGCAGGTGGAAACCAGGGTATATATAGGCAGGCTGATGAGGGAATGAATAGCAGGTGGAAACCAGGGTATATATAGGTAGGCTGATGAGGGAATGAATAGCAGGTGTGGAGATTTGAGGGGCAGTGGGGGAAAGCCCCATATACACAGACAGACAGGAAAGAGAGAAAGCCCGGCCCGGACAATGAGGAGGTGGATGCGGAGGGCGTGACACATACCTACACGTAACCTAATTGTACCTAGAATTTCCCTCCAATGCCATTCGGGGAAGGCTTTTTCTAAATTTTCCCTGTCTCCTGCCGTTTTAAAACTTAAGAGGACATGAGATCTTGGCCCACACCTGAGGAGTACCTGGCTTGAAAGACCCGTTGCTTTCCCTGCCCAAAGTCCTCCTGGTTGTGTTGCAGATCAAGACGATACCTGACGATTTCAGCTGCCACTGTGCTGACACCTCCCCCTCCCCCATGTTGTCCCTGTCCTTGTCCATCTGGTCATGCTTCTGACCTGGACTAAATCTGGACTCAGCCCACGTGCATTTATTAATTATTATAATTTGTACTCTTAATATGTTCATCCGGCACAGCCAGAAGAGGACTGGTGACCCCTCTGAGTCTGGGTCCTCTCTAGGTTTCTTCCTAAATTTCGGCTTTCTTAGGGAGTTTTTCCTAGCCACTGAAATTCAACACCACTGTGGTTTGCTCCTTGGGGTTTAAGGCTGGGTGTTTTGTAAAAGCACTTTGTGACAACTGCTGATATAAAAAGGGCTTTATAAATACATTTGATTGATTACTATAAGCCTGTCCACCCAAATTAAGACGACAACAACAGCGTCCTGGAGAGTAGACATATTGTCCAAACATACAATAATAATATTCATAATATTATACCATAGACATTCTGACGGACACCTTGCCATTCATCACAACATAATAATAATGACACGGAAATCCTATGTGATGAAACAGAGTTTATTGATCAAAGGTCATGTAGGGTCACTATGCTCCTGGGCCGTTGAGGTAGGATCACTGACCTTTAGGGCTCTGACTCTGCATCAGAAGTCAACTCAGACCATGCCTCTGTAGAGAAAAAATTACAGTGATTTCCCACAACAATCAAGGCAAAATGATCGATGAGTCAGTAATGAGGGCTGCGTTTGTAACAGTGTTGTGGCTGATGGTGACTCTGGGAGAATCCCTGCTGACAAGACAGAACTCGGATAAACTGAGCGCTCGGGACGGATTAAGTGTTCTCAGAGATTCATTCAGTGTTCTCAGAGAGACAACAGATGAACCCGACCCCTGTTGTACACTGCTCAAAAAAAGGAGCTCGTAATCACCATAGTATAACATCAAGTCAATTAAACTTCAGGGATATCAATCCAACCAGTTAGGAAGCATAAGCGATTGTGAATCAATGTCAACTGCTTTGGTGAGAAAGAAAATGACAACAGCTGCACTGGAGAGGCACATTACCATTCACCCCCCTCCCCTAGCCGTAGGTGAATGGTAATGTCCGTGCCATGCATAGAGCACGATCCTCTGCCTAAAGTTCCGGGGACCTGGAGGCTCTGAGGAGGTCCAGATATCACCAACGGAAGACAACCAAAAGAGGCTACTGGGATAAGTTAGAGTCTACCAACCACAGCTCTGACCCGAGATACATGTGGTGTGGACTGCAACACATCACAGACAATAAAGGGAGAAACAGCAATGTTTCACGCCGACCAGCTAGCGGAGGTTTTCACCTCTATATTCAACCTCTCCTCGTCTCTGTCTGCAGTCCCCTCCTGCTTCAAATAGACCACCATCATCATTCTACCAAAGAAACCTTCCATCACCTACCTGAATGACTTCCACCCAGTAGCACTGACCTCCAGCATCATGAAGTGATTTGAGTGGCTGGTCAGAACTGCACCACCCTTCCTGACACCTTGGACCCCTTTCAATTTGCATACCCATAGAAGTATTGAATACTTCCACCCATGTTCATATTCCCCATTCTACACTCTTTAAAATTGCTGCTAGTTTATATTTTTACGAAAATTATTGCTATATTTCTGCTTTATATATTTCTTAAATTCTTACAATTTAGATGTGTAGAATTTCATTGTTCAGAATGATACTATGTTATTTGATTCATTTGATGAATAAACTTTGAACTGAACTAAACTTGAACTGAACTGACTTGCATGTACTAGCCAACGATACCCTGACTGCTGTTAGGTACCGGGATGAAATCCTCAGACCCATCGTCAGACCTTATGCTGATGCAGTGGGCCCTGGGTTCCTCCTGGTGCAGGACAATGCTTGGCCTCATGAGGCCAGAGTGTGTAGGCAGTTCCTGGATGACAAAAGGCATTGATGCCACCGACTGGCCATCACGTTCCCCAGACCTGAATCCAGATGAGAACCTGTAGGACATTATGTATTGGTGCATCTGACACTGCCAAGTAGAGCCACAGACTGTTCAGGAGCTCACTGATGCCCTGATCCAGGTGTGGGATGAGATCCCCCAGGTCACCATCCACCATCTCATCAGGAGCATGCCCAGACATTGCTGGGAGTGCATACAGGCACGTGGGGGCCATACACACTACTGAGTTGGAACAGGCTGGGATTTCAACTGTTTACTTTGATTTTCAGTGTGAGTTTAATCCAGCTCTCAATCGGTTGGTGATTTTGGTTTCCCTTGGACGTTGTTACGTCACTTTGTTCTCAACAATTGACACTATGTAAAGATTTTGATCTTTAATATATTTCGTTCATCGAGACCCGATAAAGGGTTCCCTTAGTTTTTTTGGGCAGTGTAGTCTCAGCAGAATCATCCATATTCACTAAACAACTCTAGACACTCTGAATGACTCAGTGTGACGATGCTGCTAACAGAAGAGAACATACAGGGACAGAATACCAAACAAGCTGCCTGTTCACAGCCGGCATAGGTTTAAAAAATGGGGAAGTAACATACACAGATTAACGGTTGATACATGTTTGCAGGTTTACAGTTCCAGTATACCTTTTTTTTTTTTTGTAGGCAGGGGAGTTTAGCAGCATTTCGGGTGCAGTATAGCGTAGTTGTTTAGTTTACAAACAGGATATCTTCTTTGGTCTTTAGATCTATCACTTCCTCTGTTACTGTATGGAGAATCAGCAAATTTGCGTCATCATTGTCAGTCATAAGTTTTTCTAATCTTAGTTAGCAGTTCGGCCTTCTTAGGTTTTTTTTCTTAGCCACTGAAATTCAACACTGTTGTTTGCTCATTGTGGTGTTTTGTAAAAGCACTGTGTGACAACTGCTAATGTAAAAAGGGCTTTATAAATAAATTGGATATGAGAAAGTAGTGCTCGTCAATATAAGAATGACGCAGCTATGTGTAGATATTGGGGATTTCCAGAGAAAACTATTTGTTGAGGTTTTCGTGACTAGACTGTTTACTGGCCCCAGGTTTCCCTTTAAGTCAAGATTTCTGTTTAGACTGTAGATACCAGTGGTCTCCATGCTGTTTTCTCACCTGTGTTAGTGTAGGAGGTCCCTGGGAAAGGGAGGCTCCCTGCAGATACCCTAAATGATAAGTAGAAAAATTATTGTGCAGTAAAGTCTCTGCCTTGGAGTTAGCTGCATCCTTGCAAGATGGGAATTCTAACAGGATTTTGATAGGCCCTTGATTTCAGCAGGCGGGGCCACATGAGCAACATGGAGAGAGAGGAAGGACCATGGAACTGGACGGGGAAGCTGGAATGACAGCTGACAACCAACTTGTTATTGCTTCACTGTGAATAATCTGGATGAATTGAGTACCCATTGAGTAATGTCGACTGGCTAAAATTGAATCTTGAATTCCGAACCTGTATTCAGCTCGTCCCTTAAATGATGTCATCGTTTTCATTAGGATCTTATGGCAAAACAGATCCCAGATCAGCACACTTACTCTCAGATGATTAATGAATATGGTCCCCAGTCCAGGATCAGTTCCCTTCAGTCCATGTAACTTTTGTTATTATTATCTAAAAGGCTGAACTGATCCTAAGTCTGCACTCTAACCTGAGGTCCTCCCCATCCAGCAGTGTCCGGTAGGTAGTGATCTCAACATCCAGGGCAAGCTTGACGTCCAGCAGCTCCTGGAAGCTAAGGATTTGCTTGTGCAGGTCCACCTTGGCCTCCTCGATGGCTGCCTCCAAGGTTCTGATCTGGGTCTGGTACTCCCCTACTTCCCCATCAGAGTGGGCATGGGCCACAGCCATACCTCGCTCCAAGGTCAGATTCTACAAAGAGGAAGGAGTGGGGAGGATGAATGGCAAAACTCATTATGCAGTGACCAGACTCATTAACCCACTGTAACCAATGTCCCCTTGTTATCTACGAGTACAGTGTATCTTTCAGTGCCATGGAATGCAACCCAATTTCCTATGAACAGGACTTAATGAAAATGACCTTACAGCAGAAAAAAAACAAGAAAAAAAACCTTGGTTCCTTGACAAACTCTGTCAGCCAACTGTCTTCAAACTGGAAGGCAGGAAGCGCTAACCAATGTGTAAACCGATATGATGTGTATTGACAAAGAGTTTGCCTACTGTCTGTTAAGTTGCTGTGAGCATGTGAGAGTGCCAGGGGAGTTTGGCACTGTGAGACACAAACAATCTCTTCCTGTATTTTAGCAGTGATTTCATTCACTCTGATAATCACACGCACACATACTGGAACTGTCAGTTAATCACAAAGATATATCTGACTAGAACTTTCTTTCTATTGAATACACTTTTCTCCTATGGTAAATGTAACTCACACACTTGTTACTTCTATCCTTGTGGTGACCATAAAACCAATAAACCTTAATCTTAATCCTTACCCAACCCTTATCTTAACCATAATCTCAATAACCTAACATTCATGCAGAATCTAACCTACACGTTATGTGTAACCCTAATCATAAACCTGTCTAATGCCTAAACCTTAAAGTAACCCCAATGCTAAAACTAGCCCCAATTGTAAGTTTGACCCAAAATTTTAACCCTAAAATGGAAATTCACTTTGTGGGGTCCATTAAAACATTTGTGTGTACATATTTTCAAGTTTTATTAGGACTGCTGGTCCTAATTTTATCTGCAAAACTATAACATACACGCACACACACATACAGTTTTTTATCCTTCTATTTAATATGCATGTTCTTTAACCTAACCTTAGCATCAATAATCTGGTTTATCCACAGTTTGGTGTCCCTATTCATATGATAAAACATGTCTATACAGAAGTAGTGTTAGTCCAGACTCACTGTGTTGGCCAGACTCTGTAGTTCTAGATTGAGGCCCTGCAGTTCTTTCTTGGAGGCAGAGATCTCTGCCTTGCTGTTTGTGAGGGCCTCCGAAGTGCTAGCAGTGGCTGTCTGGACCTCCTCCATCTGCAGACAGAGCAGAGCAGAGCGGAAAATACGGTAAGCTACTGTGACACTCGTAAATCCTGATGATTAGGGTGCCAGGTAGCTTAGCAGTTAGATGTTCTGATTATTAACCGACAAGTTGCTAGTTTGAATCCCTGAACAAAAAGGGGGAAGAGGGGGTCTGTCCCTGAGAAAGGCAATTAACCTTCATTTATCCTCAGATTGGTGCTGTTAAGAAGAATATGTTCACAGTCAAACTATCTAGCAAAATAAAAATGTGAAAAAGGTTTGACCTGTCTGCAGCACCCGAGAAAACACTGACTGGGGGTTAACCGGGAGCAGACTGCTCTGCAGCTTGGTTAAGTTTCATTGTAAACAGGAAGAGAATGATAGTTGGCTGCTAGACTTTATGGGCATTTGGCCTACAGGACATAAATAATTGGCTGATCCCTTTTGATGACCTGGTTGGAGTTGGGATCCCATGACTGAACTGGTTCATTAGGAAGGGTCAGACATTTAGTTTCTACATTAAATTGTCAGACTGGGAGAAGTCATGCTAGAACTTGACTTCTCCCAGGTGTGTCCTGTAACCAGGCTTGGAACTTTGTCATTTTAGGGGCCTTTGGTGTCACAAACATGTTTAGGGCACAAAGGCCACATGAAAGGCCACAAAGGCCATTGAGTGAAATAAGGGTATTTGGAGCTTACAAATAAACAACTTGAATTGTTAATAAGAAAAAAACATACATTACATAAAAAGATACATATTAACTTTTTAATATCATACTGAATAATAACTTATTATAACTGATTATTATAACTGATATTGTTTTCCCACATAAAATGCTTAATGGTCATGTTTTAATTCTTGAAATTACATCTATTGACAGTTAAGTTACATTAAGGCTAGCTTACCAGAGGGATAACTGACACTGTATATGGTTATATTGCGACTGTTTCTGGCATGGAATAAAAACTTGGTAAACTTGGTAAGAAACGTTAGTCAGTTTAGCTGTATCAACGTCCTTCTCGAAAGGCCAATTAACTATTAAAACGGCCAGTGGCAAAAGAAGATTGGTTCAGGATAGAGACAAGAGGCAATACCGACGCCCAGCATATGTACAGCTCTGTGGTGCAGTGGTTAATGCCTTTCATGTGGGTGACCTAGGTTTGAATATTGAGGGAGCAACATTTTCTTTTGCGGGCAGGCTTAACTAGGCTTGCCTGGTTTCTTGTTTAGTCTTTCACCACAAACGCGAGTGATGTCAAACCTAACGTTACTTCTCTGACCTTTCAAAAAGCGTTGGAGGTCGGAACTCTCCCAGTTGCTCATGAATGCACCTTCCAAAACAGAGGTTTGATTCAGGTAAGCACTTAATAGGTATCTATCAATAACTAGCTAGCTTGCTTACCCGCATGTAGTCCGTTCTTGTGGTTGTTCTCATTTGCGAACTACAGACAAACTTAGGAACAAACTGCTGACCAGGAGATTTTGACAGCATCAGGGGCACAAAGGCCACGGTGGCCATAGGGCACACCATGACTTTTAGGGCAGCACGGTTTGAATAAACTGTACCTTGCTTTTGTAGTAAGTGTCTGCCTTCAGTTTATGCTCCTGTACTGACTGATCATACTCTGTTCTTATCTTGTTGAGGGCTGTTGCAATGTCAAAAGACTTGCAAGTGTCCAACTCAATCATAGACACTGATGTGTCGGTTGATGAGGTCCCCAGTTGGGACTGAATTCTGAACAGCTCCTGTAAAGAAATAAATATATATATAAGTAAACACAACTGAATACAATTTGCCTAACAACACTTTAAAATTGGGGGTGATGTCAGATATTTCTCTACACAATCTTGTTTCCAAAAAGCTGGGACACTAGGCAACATAAGCCTGGACAAGTTGTGTAATGCTCTAAAAACTGAAACTAAATTGGTCAGTAATATGATTGGGTATAACAAGATCATTCCAGAGAGGATGGGTCTGTCAGGAGTGAGGATGGGGAGGGGTTCACCACTCTGTGAAAGACTGCGTGGGCAAATAGTGCAACAATTTAAGAATAACATTTCTCAACTTAAAATTGCAAAGAATTTGGGGATCTCATCACCAATGATACATAATATAATTAAAAGATTCAGAGAATCAGGAGAAATCTTTGTATGCAAGGGACAAGGCTGAAAACCGTGATCTTCAGGCCCTCAGACGGCACCGCATTAAAAACAGACACGATTCTGTAGTGGAACTCAGGAATACTTTCGAAAACTATCGTCTGTGAGTACAGTACGTCGCTGCAACAACAAATTTAAGTTAAAACTCTACCATGCAAAGAATAAAACATATGAACACAATATCCAGAACAGCCGTCGCCATCTCTGGCCCCGAGCTCAATTCAGATGGACTGAAGTGAAGTGGAAAACTGTCCTATGGTTTGACAAATACATTTTTGAAAATATTTTTGGAAATCATGGACGCTGCATCCTCTAGACTAAAGAGGAGAGGGACCATCCAGCTTGTAATCAGCACACAGTTCAAAAACCTGTGTGCTGGTAGGGGGGAGCATTAGTTTACATGGCATGGGCAACTTGCACATCTGTAAAGGCACCAATAACGCTGAACAATATATACAGGTTTTGGAGCAATATATGCTGTCATCAAGACAGGGTTTTTTCAAAACTACAGCAGTTGGTCTCCTCAGGTCCCAAACGCATACAGAGTGTTGTTAAAAGAACAGGTGATTCATCACAGTACTTTTTTAAATGTGTTGCTGGCCTCAAATTCAAAACAGGCATGTATTTTTCTAAAATCAACATTTGATGTTGTTGTAATATTTTCAATTAAATGTAGGGATTCTGTATTCTGTTTAAAAATGTAGGCAGCATCCCAACTTTTTTTGAAACAGGGTTGTAGTTTAACAAAATAAAATAGCATAACATATTATAGAAGAGCAAATGTCAGTGTATTTTTTAAGTTTGATTTCTCAAAATAATTCCACAGGTATAGAAATGAACAGACAAGCATTCCCATTCACTCTTACACTAATGGTCTGTGTTTTTGATGAATTACCTCATGCTGAGTTTGGGTGAAGAAATCCAGCTCATCTTTAAGGCTCGAGTGGTTGGCATCTAATTCAATTTTGAGATTGTGGGCCATGTCAATGTCCTACAGAGTAGACAAGTTGTGTTTGTTTCATGTACTGTTGTCTAATTTAACTTCTATTAAATTAAATATGCTATTACAAAGCCTAAATTTTGCTGTACCCTTTTCATGGTGGCAATATCTGCTTCCAGCTGATAATTTACACCTTGCTCAAAATCATACCTGTGTGACAAAAGGTGACAATAATGACAAGCATTCAAAATTATCTTCTTAAAATGTATATAGCTAAATCGTTAAGATAACAGTATAGTTAAAAGGTTAGCATGCTAAGAGCAAACAATCGTTCAAGGTATTAAAAATTGTTTAATTGGGGCTCTGTTCAGGGTTCTCAGCTTACTATTGAGAGCACGAACATTAATCAGTCTATCTGTCAGTCAATCTATTAGCTAACTTGCATTTTTAATAGGTAGTAAATCTGACCATCCAGGCATACACTGACCACCAGTGTTCCCCCAGTGTTAACCATTCTCACAAAGTTATGATATAACAGGGCAAAATGTGTTGGAAAGTACCCTTAAAACTGTCCCATGCTGAAGTGAGTGGAAAAGCACATTATTAAAGAGCCCCATTTGGGCCCTGATCAAAATCAGTGCACATTCCAGGGAATAAGGTGACATTTTGGACAGACAAATTCTGCCTTTCAAAAAGATTCAGTGAGACCTGTGAGTCTTACCTGGCTTTCATCTCATGGGCGGTTCCCCGGATGCTGTCCAGCTCGATTTCCAGTTTCACCGTGTCAATGGTGAGACTATCCAGTTTATCTCTGTACTCCACCGCCTGGTTCTCGTAGTCAGCCGTGGTGGTGGTGGCTCCAGTGGACTCCGTGGTCATACCCACACCCCCAGTGAGCTGGGCGAGGTTGGCCTCAAGGGCCGCATTCTCCTGCTGCAGCTGCCTCACCTCAGCCATGTAGCCTGAGAAACGCTTGTTGAGCCCGGAGAGCGTGCGCTTCTCTGCGGCCCGCGTGAGGACTGGAGCCGGCATGAGCCCCAGAAAAGCAGAAGATCCTTCCGCAGCAAGTGCTGCACTGGCTCCCAGCCCCCCTGCTGCCATAGTACGGCCCATAGAGAAAGCAGCAGTACCACCAGCACCCATACCAATCCCAGACCTGTAGCCTCCACCACCCCCAAAGCCTAGTCCTGCTCCACCCCCCATCCCCATGCCTCCATCTAACCCCAGCCCTGCACCCAGCCCCATGCCATAGCCCACACCAGTAAAGCCTGAGCCCCCACTGTAACTGCCTGCCCCTGACAGCCGGTTGGACCCGATAGAGTGAGTCATTGGCATGGTCTTCAGATGGTAGAAGAGTCGTGGGTTTTAAAGCTAGTGCTGCGAAAGTGAGCGATGGATGGATAAAGAGGATTTATATAGTTTGGGAGGGCAGACCCACCCAGTTTGTATTTTTCCCCAGGTAAAAGGTGAATTGTGGAATGTCAAGGTTTTATGTATGCAAGTCCTCTGTCACCTGAGGGCTACTGAACAAAAATGTATCCATGGGTTAGGCTTTTATACTGAAGAAATGGCAAGAATTCTGACTTGCTTTGATTATTAAAGCATACATTTGTGCCATAGTGCAACTTCTTTTTCTCTGATGTTTCCCAATGTCTAATTTGCTGATCCACAATAATAACCATGAGTTTGCTGAATGTTATAGTAGATAGATGCACAGGTCTTTGGATGTCTATTGCAGTTCAGTGTGGTAAATGAAAGGGAGTTATTGTCTTGTCTGGAAGATGGGGGGGGGGGGGGGGGGGGGGGGGGGTGGTTGGGCTGCTTGGGTACAAGCCTGGACAGACATGTTGACAATCAGCAAGTGGATGGTTTTCCATAGACACGGCCCCAGCTATATTTGCCCTCTTGCACAATTTAAACGCCATTGGCACTGTAAAGTCAATGGAGGCTCCCTTGGTAAAAATATTATGGAGGAAGATTCCTTTTTATCAAAATAACATGACTCTCAAAACATGAGAAATCTAACTTTTGAAATAAATAAAACAAATTCTTACGCAAGAAACAAATATTCTCCTCAAACTGATCAATTGCATCTCAATAAAATATTTGATTTTTCATATTTGGAGTGTAATCTTAAATATTTTAATATCCATTTTGCTCATCTTCACCAAGTGTGCCAATAACTCTGGAGGTAATTTTATGTTAGGCTTTAAGAATTAGTTCTAAAAAAAGTTACAAGCAGAGAGGCATGTAGTCTTGTCTTTAAATAATTGCAATAATATGTTTGTGAATAACATTATCATGAAAATAACATTTAATTCATTGTAGTGAGATTTAGCTTTAGACATATAGCGGCTTAAGGACCCAGATCATGTTCTGAACAAATGGGAAAGAAGCAGATATTTTGGTAACAGCTTTTATTACCACAAAAATAATTCAAACATATCACGCATACACATCTAGTAACATATTGCAGGTGGTAATGTATCATACTCTACTAGAGCATTACGTCAAAGACAGTATCATACACTTACTGTCATTCACACTTTTCACTCTAACCTGGTACCAAACACGATTCAATATGTCTGATAACAGGCTATAATCAGGATTAAGGACAAAAGAGTAAAATGATCCCATAAAAATATTCTAGAATTAATAACTTTCAGATTATATTCATTAAGGTCAAAGCTCATCTTCCCAAACATGTTGATATGCTAGAACAGGGGACTAAATGTATTTTTAATTATCAATTTCACACAAGGTACAACAAAAATGTTTTGCTTTAAACCCAACCCCTCCAACTGGAGAGGTGCAGCGGGGCTGCTAACATCAGTGCCAGTAACCCTAATGTGTCATTAGGGTTACTGCTATTCTTAAGGTCAGAACAATTAGAAAACAAAATCATACAATGCAAACATGGCCCTCAAAACCTTCACTTTAGATATTTTGGAATGCTACACTAAAATCAATTCTGTGATTGCTATTGCTAAATATAGGTACCTTTAATCATCTATCATCTATAGAATCTATTTTCTATTAAAAAAAACATAGTGTTCTGGATTCTTCCAGATTATGCACTGAAAAAGATGTTGCAGATGCCCTAGCTATATGAACAAAGTAATAGGTTAAAACATTTGTTTTTTCAAGAGACAATTACATACAGCTCTGGAAAAAATAATGAGACCACTGCACCTTTTTCTTTCCTTTCCAAAAAAGTTCAAATGGAAAGTTTTGAGTGAGGAACAGAAGCGTTCAATTTGCAGTGGTCTCTTAATTTTAACGCTTCTGTTCCTCACTCAAAGCCTTCCTTTTCGACTTTTTAGTAAAGGAAAGAAAAAGGTGCAGTAGTCTCTTAATTTGTTCCAGAGCTGTATGTATCAGTGTCATGAAAAAATGTTACCCATCACCATCAAAAAGATTAACAGTAAATGGCTGCAATGCTTCAGGCATATCTCCCCTATTCGGAAAGGCCTCTTTAGTCAAGGACGTGAAAGTACTTGCACAGTGCAGTAAGAAAACCCAACTACTACACGAAAAGCTCTACATGTCTAGGGATTCAACTCCTAGATATGTATTGGACAGAATAGAGAAGACATTCAGGGCTCTTATCCGGGGAGACTGACCTGACAATCTGTTGATAGCCCCCAACCCTTAATCCCCCACAATCCTCACCTAAAGCCAATGACTATTAAAGCTGCTGGATCAGCAAGATGATACAATTCTGGATGTTTCTCCTGTGATATGCTCAGGTCCTCATTTCATTTTATAGTGCCTCCAGTAGTGAGGTTAAAATAAATGGTAAAGGAGCCACAGCCTTCCTCCACTGACATTACCAGGTTTTGGGCCTTTTCTAACCTCTTGTTGTGTTTCAACCTCACTTTTTTGTCCTGTTGTGTGAGTGCTCATTCGTCTGACTCGTACCTGGAAATGAGACAGAGGAAATGTTAGAAGAGACGATTCATAGATAGGAGCAGCACAAATACAGTGACATTTAAAATGATAGGCAACCTTAGTTATATATGTCTTTATAAATAAACAACTGGTAATGAGCTTTATATTATGCTAAATACATACCCTGAAAGGGAGGGATGCAAACAAAGGGAGGGGTACTTAAAAGAAAGGGTGTCAGTTCATTTCAATCAATAATGAAGTCCAATATCTATGCTGGAAAACAACAATGTGGCTCTGTTTATAAAGCCTTTTTGCTCATCGTTATTAAGGGTGCAAATCTTTTTTGAGGTGGCTAAATCTGTCTTTCTTGTTGTTCTGTTATGACTAAACTCTTTCGATAAGCTGACTCACTTTGAAAGCCGTTTCCTGATATCCTTAATCTGCTCGTTCTTCTTGGTGAGGATCTCCTTCATGTTGCGGTAGGCAGCTGTCTGTTGGAATTTCTTCTCCAGCTCCTATGGAAGCAAATACCGTACAACAGGACTGCGCGGTGACTTCTAATTGGCAGATATACAGTAGCAGACCGTTACACAGTATAATCTGATCTAGAGCTCCTCAGCCACATGCTAACTCTGCATATCATCCAAAACTTACACTGAATGCCATCTATTATTTATGTGCACGCGTCAGGTGAGAATAGGACACAAGCCAGGAACGTACCTTCTCTGCCAGGGCCAGTTGTTCCTGTACCCTGAGCAGGTCGTGTTTGGCAGAGACCAGGCTGTCCTGCAGTTCTTTCTGGGAAGCAGCGTTCACACTCAGGGACTTCTGGTAGTCTTCATGTAGCGCTGCCACTGTGTCTTCCAGACTAGTGATTTCCTGCGAGCGTGCGGCCATCTTGGAGAAACAGACACAGCACTTCAACAAATAAACTTAATGTGTCCCAAATGCCCCCCCATTTTCCCTTTACAGTGCCCTACTTTTGACTGAAGAACCTATGGCAGAGGTGTCAAACCGGAGGGCCATGTAGGGCCGAATGTCTGCAGGCTTTCGCACTCACCTTGTACTTGATTGATTAATTAGGTCACTAATTGGTTAGTTTCTACCCTCACCTGGTTGTTTAGGTCTGAACTGGGAATTAAAACCTGGAGACACTCGGCCCTCCGTGGAGCCGGTTTGACACCCCTGCCCTATGGAAATAGGGTCCCAATTGGGACACACTTAGATGGACATAAATTCTACACACAAAGAATAAGTCGGATTAATACCTACCAGTTGGTTTCCATGAAAGCAAAATGAAAAAATAGTAACTGTTCAGAAAATTTAAAAGTAAAAGGTAAAAAGCTAATGGCATAACGGCAACATAGGTTCAACTTAACTAAAAAAAAAAATGTATCATATTGCTAACCTCATGAACTTTCACCCATGACTTTTATGGAATTATAGTACCTGCTCTTCACCCCGGATTTTCTGCAGGTCTTTAAGAGCCCGCTCTGCCCTCGTCTTCTCATCCAACGCACCCATGGCCTGAAACACAATTTCTGTCTGTGTCAAACATCAACTATGATGATGTCAAACCAGGTGTGGGTTTGACGTCATGGTTCCATGGAATGGAACCAGGTGTGGGTTCGCTTCAAGTACCTGGGTTTCCAAAGTCCGGAGCCTGCCTTTGAGCTTATCATTTTCCTCTTGTAGCCTGGATATCTCCTGAAAAAAACGATTTGAATTAATGGTTGGTGAAATGGCTTCCAAAACAGCTGCTGAGCTGCGGTTGTTACGACTATATAAACACAGAAATATCTGTTACCAGATATTTCTGTGCACCAGAAGTTTGAGTACATTACCTTGTTGAGAAGTTCAGATACCCCCCCTTCATTGAGTGGTGCTAACTTGGGCTTGCTAATTTCCTGGTTGGTCTGGTAAAGGAAATCAGCACAAACACAATGTCAGTGACCTCTCGTTTCATAATGCACTCTTTTACTACAAAGCCATGCTGTTGTGATATGTGCAGAATGTGGTTTGGCATTGTCTTGCTGAAATAAGTCAGGCCTTCCCTGAAAAAGACGTTGTCTGGATGGCAGCATATGTTGCTCAAAAACCTGTATATATTTTTCCGCATTTATGGTGCCTACACAGATGTGCAAGTCACCCATGCCATGTGCACTAATGCACCCCCATACCATCACGGATGCAGGCTTTTGAACTGTGTGCTGATTACAAGCTGGATGGTCCCTTTCCTCTTTAGTCTAGAGGACGCAGCGTCCATGATGTCCAAAAATAATTAAACATTTTGATTTGTCAGACCATAGGACAGTTTTCCACTTCACTTTAGTCCATCTTAAATGAGCTTGGGCCCAGATAAAGCAGCGGCGGTTATGGATCTATATATGGTGTTTTTCTTTGCATGGTAGAGTTTTAACTTGGATTTGTGGATGCAGAGTATTGTGTCCACAGACAGTGGTTTCTGGAAGTGTTCCTGAGCCCATGCAGTGATTTCCACTACAGAATTGGGTCTGTTTTTAATGCAGTACCATCTGACAGCACGAAGATCATGGCCATCCAATATTGGTTTTCGGCCTTGTCCCTTGCATACAGAGATTTCTCTGGATTTTCTGATTTTTTTCATAATATTATATACCGTAGATGATGAGATCCCTAAATTCATTGAAAATGTTACTCTTAAATTGTTGCACTATTTGCTCGCGTCTTTCACAAGAGTGGTGAACCCTTCCCATCCTCACTTCAGACAGACCCATCCTCTCTGGAATTATCTTATAATACCCAATCATGTTACTGACCTGATGCCAATCAACCTAATTAGTTGTTAGATGTTCCACCAGGTTCTTGTTTTGTATTTCACAACTTTTCCAATCTTTTGTTTCTCCTGTCCCAGCTTTTTTGAAACGTGTTGTTGACATCAAATGGGCATATATTTTTCAAGGAACAATAAAATGTTTCAGTTTCAACATTTGATATGTTGTCTTTGTACTATTTTCTATTGAATATATGGTTTAAATGATTTGCATTTTGTTTATAATTTACATTGTACGCAGCTTCCCAACTTTTCTGGAAACAGGGTGGTAAATCATTCACTTAAATAACAAAGTGATTTGTTATTTTCGTGAGCTGTTGCGTTGTTGTTGTTTGTGAACTCAAGTGAAACCCACAACTATGACAAGCCTATAACGTGGATATCACAGACCATGTGTTGCATGGGGTGCGAAGAGCTTGAGGGAGCTACATGAACTGCAACACTTGAGTACTATAATTTGGCAATGATTCAGCTGAATAAATGTCTGAGTAGCCAGTGGTTAATACTAACCTTATTCTGATTTTTTAATTCAGTCTTCTCAAACTCAGCCACTTGCTCCAGCAACTCTCTAAAAGAATGGGAGAATACAAAGTAAAACAGACGGTAAGACAGACAACAACAGAGAATTCTATATAATCTTATCAAGTCAGATTTTCAGGCACATTTATAGCATTTAAAACACCCTGTTTGCAATACCATACAGAGTGGCTTGTAATAGGAAGGGAACAAGAGGCCTAAAACAGCTACATGTTTCACAAGGGAAGAGATGTATAACATTTGACGTCAAGTATCGGGGAGCAGACACCTGGCGTTTTAGAAGAAAAACAAAATGCACACTTGTTATCATGCAGAAGACGGTTAAAAACTAAATGTCTGTGGTGAACAAAGACTTGTATGTGGTTTGAAAAACATGCATTGCACACGTAGCTCTGTGGCTACTAGGGGCGTATTCCTTGCTTCTGACGCCCTTAAACAGCCACACAGAATTGAGGCCTACGGAACACCCTCAGGGGCTTGGTTGGATAAGTTATTGAGGGACCGTAGGCGTATTATAAACACAAGACTCAACAAGAGCACAGGGCTTTTTTTTAAATGTTTTTTTAAAAAAATGACTGGTGCCAGTGGGAGCGAGGTCAAGCGTAGTTTAAGCTCAGCTTGCTAATATCCTTGACTCCTCAGATGTTAAGATGTGCTCATATGAATTGTATTCTGATCCCGCCGAACTGCCGTCCCAGGCCGTGAAAAAGTTACACAACAGGATGCTGCCACCACATTGCTGTACATAGGGTTTCACTCTGTGTTGTGTAGTGTTGGATTTCTTTGTTTAATTATTTACCAATTTCTTTGACAAAAACAATGAAGACATAGTCAATAAAGAAATCTGGAAACATATATATTTTTTATATCAATATATATACAGTATCTATATAAATATGACCCAAGGTTTCCCAGCAGAACATTGCCCAAAGCATCACACTACATCCGCCGGCTTGCCTCCTTCCCATAGTGCATCAATGAGCCTTGGCTGCCCATGATCCTGTCGCTGGTTCACTGCTTTTCCTTCTTTGGACCACTTAGGTACTGACCATTGCAGACCGGGAACACCCCACAGTGACTGACCCAGTTATCTAGCCATCACAATTTGGCCCTTGACAAAGTCGCTCAGATCCATAAGCTTGCCCATTTTCTCCTGCTTCTAACACCAAGGACAGAATGTTCACTTGCTGCTTAATATATCCCACCCACTGACAGGGGCCATGATAGCGAGCTTATAAGTGTAATTCACTTCATCTGTCAGTGGTCATAATGTTATGGCTGATCGGTGTATATATTAGGGGTGTAACGGTACACATGTCCATACCGTACCATTCGGTACAGGATGATCGGTTTGGCATGCGTTGTGAATAATGAATATAGTCTAGTTTTAACCACACATGTAACTTTTTTTGTTTGCAGAACTAACATTCTAAACTCGGAGTTTACTTAGCAAAAGAAGTAGCCTAGCACATAAAAAAAATGCTGCCTCGTAAAAAAAATATGGTGAACACAAACGACAAGCCAGAGCTTGAGGACCCTCTGGTATCCTTCAGGTCTCTGGTTTAGGGAAATTAAGGCTTTCCAGTTAAAGCTGCACTAGATAGGATTCATTCAGTAAAAAAACATGTTGTGCAAGCTAATGAGGCCCTCTAAGAGTTGTTTAGCAACATAGACAGTTCAGTGCCAGTGAAATGTCAATTCAAAATTTTGGAGCCTGCTGCTACTTTCCAGCAATCCTGTCCCAGCCAATTGGCTTCTGCGAGGCAGGCATTCCTCCTTGGCTTATTTTGTGAACACACATTTTACCTGGATGATATACCGCTCCGGAAGAAATTAAGAGACCACTGCACCTCTTTCCAAAAAAGTTGAAAAAGAAGGTTTTGAGTGAGGTACAGAAGGGTTAAAATTAAGAGACCACTGCAAACTGAATGATTCTGTTCCTGTCTCAAAACTTTCCTTTTCAACTTTTTTGGATAGCAAAGAAAAAGGTGCAGTGGTCTCTTCATTTTATCCGGAGCTGTATATAGCATATAAATATATAAGTATACAATAGGGTGCGAAGTTCGCTTACTGTAAGAAACAAATGCCAATTCCTCCCTTTTCTACTACAGCATACACAACGAAAACTGCAAAGAAGCAAAATAAGACTTAGACTAGCCCTCAATAGCTAGCAACCAGGATCACCTCACAGACCTGGATCAGGGCATCAGTGAGCTCCTGGACAGTCTGTGGCACTACATGGAGGTGTCAGATGCACCAATACATAACGTCCCAGAGGTTCTCATTTAGATTCAGGTCTGGGTGAACGTGAAGCCCAGTCAATGGCATCAATGCCTTCGTCATCCAGGAAATGCTTACACACTCTGGCCACATGAGGCCATGACCCTCCAAGGATATGCCTCCCCAGACCATCACTGACCCACCGCCAAACTTGTCATGCTGGATGCAGGCAACATAACGTTCACCATGGCGTCCCTAGACTCTTTCACATCTGTCACATGTGCTCAGTGTGAATCTGCTCTCATCTGTGAAGAGAACGCCAATGTTCCTCCTCGCACAAATGAGCAGATAACGGTCCTGCTGCTGGGTTGATGCCCTTCAACGGCCCTGTCTAACTCTCAACAAAGAAACTAGCAAAACTTGAGAAGAATCAGTCAGGAAGGAAAAGGAGAGAGCAATTTCCACCAACTGCAAAACCATTCCCTTTTTGGGGGTTGTCTTGCTGTTGCCTCTCCAGCGTACCGGTTGTCACTTTTTGACTAGGCACAGACTGGCTGAACCCATTACACAACTAGGCTTGTGCTCCTATCCACAGAAGAAGCACAGGAAAAGATTGTTGCTCAACTACAAAAAAAGTATCTCAGTCCATTTGCCATGTAATCACTGCATTGCCCCTTGCTAATGGACTGCCAGCTTTTCAATACCAAAAATGTAGGACTAAAAGAAATGTCTTTCTGTAAAAGACCCATCAACACAGTCCCTAAGACTGGAATCATAGAGCCATTGTATAACTTTCACTGTGGTTTGTTCATGTGCCCCCAGTAAAAAGCCAGATCAATCTTCAGAGTGAATGGGTGAGCCTTACCATCACAGTTCATCCTTATGGTGTAAAAGGAGAGCGAATCCATTTAGGTAATAGCTGGATAGCACTAAATTTGGATTTAGGAAGAGAGCTATTTAGATTCACTTTGTACCCAGCTGTTTGCCGACAAATTACTGCTGACCTTCAGGACTGATCATGCCGCACTGTTCACTGCAATATCTTCAGCACCTCTGGTCTGAGGCACATTGATAAATGATTCTCTGGTATACTCTGGCTTGATAAAAGGGAACGCGTTAATACATTTTTTGGCATAGTGTCAGTACGCCTTCAGAGGCAAGTAAAAAATGTGCCAACCCGTTCCCATGAGATATAGCTGTTTTTAATGGTGGGGAACATTTCCACATCCCTCAGTGTCCAGGGTTGTATTAAGCACTGCTGTAAGACATTCTTGGCAGCCATTCTTAGCAAACCTAGTTTCAACAAGAACTACTGAAAGTTTTTTGTCGTCATGTACGTTTTGTCTCCCCAAGTTTATTCAAATTCTGGACATACAAAATATATATATAAAGTGTTAAATTAAAAGGCATCCAGCATGACAACAGGCTAAAGAAATAAAGACATTTTAACTGCAAATACTTTCACAGGTTATAGGCATTTTACTATAAGTTAACTGCATGTGATAAATGCTAAAACATCTGTGAATATTTCAGACAATCGTCAACCCAAACATGAACTACACTAGGTAATATTTCGAACTACACCACCCACACTAGTAACAAGCTGTGGTTGCATCTGGTGGCACATCAGTGAGAGTCGGAAACCACAGAAATGGAAAAGTGCAAATGTGAACGTGCAGCTTAGAAATGACCTCAGAGCCATACCCATCCTACATGAAAAAACAAGAAAGGAAGTGGCTTCTGCTTTGAATGAGGGGACGTTGACTGTTCATGCTGTCAGTGCACATGGGGATGGGCGATTCAGTGTTGTGGCTATAATATTACAATTACAATTACAATTACAATTTTGATGTACCACAAAATGAACAAAGAAATTATAAATTAAATTGTTAATGTGTGTGTTTATCGAATCTCTTGTGGGATCTCATTTTCCACTGTTCAGATACTTAGCTAACGAGCCGACAAAATGTGACCTTATACCCAGGGTTGCCAGATTCACTGACAATATAGGCCCAATCACCCACAAACTCCTCATAAAAACCGCACACCTGTCAGCCCAATTATGTGGGAAACTTTCTCATCTGGCAACGCTGGCTACACTCCCATGGTCACAGATTAGTCGATCATTTAATGCATTAAGGATTCATAAAAAATAAAGTTGTTTATCACTTCAATGTCAACTAAATAATATGTAGCAAATTAATCATAATATTATTTTATTATGCTTGCTATAATTTTTTCAACCATAAGATGAACTTCTTGGGGGCCCCTGTGATTGGCCTGTGATGCCGCGCACCCATCGCACCCATTAAAGCTCCGCCTCTGGACTACATCCCTGTTTCGCACTTGCCTTTGTCCCAGGCACAATCCCTATATAACAATCCAGTAACTCTGACCCTAACATCCACCTGTCTACTACTTCTTTTTTTTTGTCATCTTTTCATACTGTATATACAAAACCCAATTCCAAAAAAGTTGGGACACTGTACAATTGTAAATAAAAACAGAATGCAATGATGTGGAAGTTTCAAATTTCAATATTTTATTCAGAACACAACATAGATGACATATCAAATGTTTAAACTGAGGAAATGTATCACTTCAAGGGAAAGAATAAGTTGATTTTAAATTTCATGGCATCAACACATCTCAAAAAATTTGGGACAAGGCCATGTGTGGCATCCCCTCTTCTTTTTATAACAGACTGTAAACGTCTGGGGACTGAGGAGACAAGTTGCTCAAGTTTATGAATAGGAATGTTGTCCCATTTTTGTCTAATACAGGCTTCTAGTTGCTCAACTGTCTTCGGTCTTCTTTGTCGCACCTTCCTCTTTATGATGCGCCAAATGTTTTCTATGGGTGAAAGATCTGGACAGCAGGCTGGCCATTTCAGTACCCGGATCCTTCTTCTATGCAGCCATGACATTGTAATTGATGCAGTATGTGGTCTGGCATTGTCATGTTGGAAAATGCAAGGTCTTCCCTGAAAGAGACGACGTCTGGATGGGAGCTTATGTTGTTTTAGAACTTGGATATAACTGTCAGCATTGATGGTGCCTTTCCAGATGTGTAGGCTGCCCATGCCACACGCACTCATGCAACCCCATACCATCAGAGATGCAGGCTTCTGAACTGAGCGCTGATAACAACTTGGGTTGTCCTTGTCCTCTTTTGTCCGGATGACATGGCGTCCCAGTTTTCCAAAATGAACTTCAAATTTAGATTTGTCAGACCACAGAACACTTTTCCACTTTGCCACAGTCCATTTTAAATGATCCTTGGCCCAGAGAAAACGCCTGCGCTTCTGGATCCTGTTTAGATACGGCTTCTTTTTTGACCTATAGAGTTTTAGCCGGCAACGGCAAATGGCACGGTGGATTGTGTTCACCGACAATGTTTTCTGGAAGTATTCCTGAGCCCATGTTGTGATTTCCATTACAGTATCATTCCTGTATGTGATGCAGTGCCGTCTGAGGGCCCGAAGATCACGGCCATCCAGTATGGTTTTCCAGCCTTGACCCTTACGCACAGAGATTGTTCCAGATTCTCTGAATCTTTGGATGATATTATGCACTGTAGATGATGATAACTTCAAACTCTTTGCAATTTTTCTCTGAGAAACTCCTTTCTGATATTGCTCCACTATTTTTCGCAGCAGCATTGGGGCAATTGGTGATCCTCTGCCCATCTTGACTTCGGAGAGACACTGCCACTCTGAGAGGCTCTTTTTATAGCCAATCATGTTGCCAATTGACATAATAAGTTGCAAATTGGTCCTCCAGCTGTTCCTTATCTGTACATGTAACTTTTCTGGCCTCTTATTGCTACCTGTCCCAACTTTCTTGGAATGTGTATCTCTCATGAAATCCAAAATGAGCCAATATTTGGCATGACATTACAAAATGTCTCACTTTCAACATACGATATGTTATCTATATTCTATTGTGAATTAAATACAAGTTTATCAGATTTGTAAATTATTCCATTCCTTTTTTACTCACAATTTGTACAGTGTCCCAACTTTTCTGGAATCGGGTTTGTATACTGTATTTATCATATCCACCAACCTCATGTACATTACACCAGCACAAGAATTGTAAGCACATCATGAGCCTGTAGAATCCAGAGTCAAATTCCTCGTATGTGTACACATACCTGGTGAATAAAGCTGATTCTGATAATCAACTGGTGGCAGAAATTGTAACATTTTGCATGTATATATTTTTTTGAGATATACCTGAATTGTCTAACTTTTAGGGGAGAATAAACATATAGGCAAAACTGTGAGGTTTTTTTGGGTGAAAACATGGATTTCCCACAAAAAACACATTTGTTAAAATCTTGATTTGAATAGATTTTCATTAATTAATTATTAATTTCATTAATACTTTAACGTAATTGACAGTTGTGGATGTAACACCCACCGTTTACATTCAAGTACTGCAGATTTCGGAAAAAATTATACTGTAACATATTTCCAATTCTTTTTTTTTTATTGCTCCGTGACTATTTACATTTTGTTGATTAACACTTTTCATATCTGTCTACCTAAAAATTGTACTGTTATATTTTCAAAGAGCTGCAATCTTAACTAGAAAACACGTAATTTTCAAGATGTCAACCTCTGCTTCAGTAACAGTCTCAAGAGTATGTCCCAGAACAAGCACACAATACTGATAACAATCCTGACAAAAGAGAGACCAATTATACACTACCGTTCAAAAGTTTGGGGTCACCTAAAAATGTCCTTGCTTTGAAAGAAAAGCACATTTTTTGTCCATTAAAATAACATCAAATTGATCAGAAATATAGTGTAGACACTGTCAATGTTGTAAATGACCATTGTAGCAGGAAACGGCTGATTTTTTATGGAATATCTACATTGAGATTCAGAGGCCCATTATCAGCAACCATCACTCCTGTGTTACAATGGCACGTTGCCAAGTTTAACAGCTGAAAGCTATTGTGCTGACTGAAGAAGCAATAAAACTTGCCTTATTTAGACTAGTCAAGTATGTGGAGCATCAGCAATTGTGGAATCAATTACAGACTCAAAATGGCCAGATACAAAGAACTTTCTTCTGAAAGTAATCAGACTGATCATGTTCTGAGAAATGAAGGCTATGCGTGAAATTGCCAAGAAACCTAAGATCACGTTATGGCTGTCACAATATCCAATTTTCAATACACAATTATCGTGGCCAAAATAATTACCTGATAAACAGATGATCGACAAGACCTAACATTAAGAGATTATCATATTTGTATTATTAACATGATATCAATATTAAATATCAGAGGTGATCGTCAATACAGGTATATCGCAACACCACTAGATCACATACAACTATGTGTACTACTGCCTTCACAGAACAGTGCAAACTGTCTCTAACCAGAACAGAAAGAGAACTGGGAAACCCTGGTAAACAACTGAGCAAGAGGACCAATACATTAGTGTCTGGTTTGAGAAACAGACGCCTCACAGGTCCTCAACTGGCTGCTTCATTAACTAGTACCCCCAAAACACCAGTCTCACCATCCACAGTGAAGAGGCAACTTTGAGATTCTGTTGCAAAGAAATAGCTATATCTCAGACTGGCCAATAAAAATAAAAGATTAAGATGGACAAAAGAACACAGACACTAGACTGAGGAAGATTGGAAAAAAAGTGTTATGGACAGATAAATCTAAGTATGAGGTGTTCGGATAAAAAAGAACATTTGTGAGACACAGACCAAATGAAAAGATGCTGGAGGAGTGCTTGACACCATCTGTCAAGTATGGTGGAGGCAATGTGATGGTCTGAGGGTGCTTTGGTGGTGGTAAAATTGAAGATTTGCACAGGGTAAAAGGAATCTTGAATAAAGAAAGCTATCACTTAATTTTGCAACGCCACGCCATATCCTGTGGACAGCACTTGACTGGAGCCAGTTTCCTCCTACAACAGGACAATGACCCAAATCACAGAATGGACTGAAATCTCATCAGATTTTCTCAAAAAATAGCAGGCTGTAATTACTGCAAATGGAGGATTCTTCGACAAAAGCAAAGTTTGAAAGACTTATTTATTTCTAACCTTGTCAACAACTATATTTCCTGTTCATTTTGCTATATTTCCTATTCAAACTAATTTAATGTATGTTTTCATGGAAAGCAAGGAACTTTCAAAGTGACCCCAAACTTTTGAACATTAGTTGAGATCATGTACAACCTTGATGAAAGTTGGCATGTAAGTAGGCATGTATTGTGCCTTTTTCCCAGTCACAACCCTATTTTGAAGACTGAAGAACATGCAAACAACTCCCTATACTTCAATTTGTTCTGCTTCCTTAACCTTTCACCTTCAAAGTTGAGGGACAGCTGTGAGTGTATAAACAGGGATAATGCCTTTTTTGAGACTTCCCCACCTATATTGGCACTTTATATTGGCCGAAATACATGCAGTTTCCTACATAAACAGTTCAAATAATGTCTGCACTCTCAGGTTGACATTCATATGGAATCGCTTACATTATATGAAAGGCTCCGCCCACAGGCTTCAGAACCATGTCAAGGTTAAAAGGTTGCTTCTAACTAACGTGTCAAACTCCTGTTGACCTTTGAACACCCTTGCACGATCACACATGCTGTGTTATGCTCAGTACTACTCACTAACCTACCGCTGTTAGTGTACTTTGAAAAGTTGTCTCTGCTCTTGCTGCTGAGACTACTGAGGTCGTTGCTAAATTGCATGTGAACAGTAGCCTGCCTTTCCATTTCTGTGGTTGCTGA
Source organism: Esox lucius (assembly GCF_011004845.1). Lineage (NCBI taxonomy): Eukaryota > Metazoa > Chordata > Actinopteri > Esociformes > Esocidae > Esox > Esox lucius. The sequence goes on from NC_047589.1 coordinate 4,259,475, forward strand.
CTCTCACTGACATGTGTGATGCAACCACAGCTCTTGACCCTTGCTGGCGGAAGTTAGTTCAAATGAAATGAACTACTGTAGTCCCCATTGACGAACACCAAGCCCCACCGGCCCTTCACCTGTTCTCCAGCTCCGAGATGTCCGTCTGCAGGCGGAGGTAGAACTTCTCGGCCTGGGAGAAGAGCTGCCGGAGCAGCAGCACATTGGTGTGTGCCGTGTTGATGAGCTCCGTCTCTACCTCCCCTCGCACTACCAGCTGCAGGCCGTCCAGCATATCCCGCACCTCGTCCACTGTAAAGGTCTCCTCCACTAACCTGGAATCAATCACAATAGCTTTTACTTCACTGCGAGGGAACTTGAGCTCGGAGATCAAGCAACAACATAAACACAAATACATTTACATTAAAGTCTTTCAGCAGACACTCTTACTCACAGTGATTTACAGTAGCATAGTGATTGTGTGTACCATACTTTTATTGTTCAAATGTTTTCATACTTTTTCAAACTGGTCATTAATGAGAATTGAACAGACAACCCTGTCATTACAATCCACAAGCTCCTACCATGTTATCTACAAGGGACCCTTTAAATAACATTAAAAGCTATCCAAAAAGGACAGACTTTGTCTTTGCCCAACATTGTTGGAAAACAGTACATCAAATGTGTGTGGCACAAAACCTGCTTTCTTTGAGGTCTTCGAAACAGGAGTCAATGGTCTTGAGTCTGATGACCCTCTTGGACCGTGCAAAGCGCATGTAGTTGATGGCCTCATTCTGATGGTGTTCGTTGAAACCAAACTCAGCCTTCAAGGTGACAGAAAGAAAAACAACGATCCATCTCAATCAGCACACAATCAGCCAACATCAGATGACTGTCTGACCACTGATCTTTTACTGCGGCCCTTAATTAATTCAGTTAGATTAAGGTGGAACGACATACTGTGTCCTCTATAATTACTGGCATAGTGAATATTTTTGCTGGACAGTGTAAGCGGCGAATGTCTCTTACTGAGTGAATGAATGAATGAATGAGTGAATGAATGAGTGAGTGAGTGAGAGTCCGTCCGTCCGTCCGTCCGTCCCCTTGTTAAATAGCATAGTGGTTAGAGACGCGGGCTACGGAACAACAGGTCCCGCATTCGACTCCCGTAACAGTCTAAACACATTATGCCTGAGGTTCAGGACAGACAAAAACGTTGCTGGCTATAACTTTATGTAGCTACGTAATAGGAACCCTAAAATAAAACAGGTCTGGTGGATATTAGGATTTGTTCAGGGTAGACAAACACTACGCTGCCTACAAAATTTTTTCACTGGACAAAAGTCAGTTATTCGCTGACTACAACCTTCTGTAGCTACGGGAAGCCTAAAATGAAACGGTTTACTGTAGTGATGGCCAAACGAAGCATCATTAGCGTTATTTTAGCAGCAGGATATTATGCTGGCAGCACTCAGATTTTCATTATCACAGTAAAAGCCATAATTCTAGTATGTAAAAAAAAAAACAGACAAGAACGACAGTGGAACGGACATTAAACATAAAATGACAGACTAGATTGACAGACAAGATTGCTAACTATATCGCCTTATTAATGTGCATGTCATGCGTTCCTGACAAAAGCAGATAATGCAGGGAACTAACAACTATTGAAAATATGCTCTTAACAGTAATGCCAAGTCCCTGCAGCATGTTGCATGTATTCTGCTGACAACCCTGCGGCTGCACTAATGAACCCTGCTCCGAATAAATGAGGTGACTAAGGAGGCCTCCCCACCTTCACCGCTAAAACCCTACAATTGCTACCTGATATCCCAACTAAAAGATAGAGGCAGAAAATATTAATATTTAATACAATTGTTCCAAAAAATTACAGAAGTTTCTTATACCATGATGAACAGAAGCTCTTTATTAGGCTACAACAATATGTACATGCAGTTACAAAACTTTGCTTCCAGCTGCTGTTGAACCTGGATCATAACCATACCCCCAACCTTCGCTCGAAGCTGCGAGGCTGCTCCTGTCATTGTAACGTCAGCTCCATCCATCATCTCATGCTTCTACTGCTCAACAACTTTAGTAAAGATGTTTCTCAAGGGCACATATCACTATATTACATTTCTTGCTTCTCTTTCCTCTGAGTGGCAGACATATCTACCTTCCATTTGTATGTTTTCTTACTTGCTAGCTATCTTCCACAGTTCAAATCCTTAGCAAATGAGCCAACAAAATTGGAAAACAATCCTATCTGGAAACCTCCGCATCTGGCAACACTGGTTACACCCAAAGGTCACATAATGGTCGATCACACAAAAGCACTATAGAATAATAAAACAAATATAGAGGTTTATCACTTCAATGTCAACTAAATATTGTCCAGCAAAAAAGTATAATATATATAATTTTATTCTGCTGCTGCGCACCCATCGTATCCATTCAAGCTCCTCTGCTATATGGACATGACTTGTCGACAGCAACTTGCAATGTTAACGCCTAAGCGTTTACTAGTAGTGACATACAAGAAGCCCACGAACCAACTACACTGCTCAAAAAAACAAAAGGGAACACTTAATCATGACAGTATAACACCAAGTTCATTAATTAAACTTCATGGATATCAATCTGTCCAGTTAGGAAGCATAAGAGATTGTGAATCAGTGTCACCTGTCTTGGTGTAAATGAAAGTGACAACTGGTGTACTGGAGAGGCAACAGCAAGACAACCCCCAAAAAAGGGAATGGTTTTGCAGGTGGTGGCCACAGACAATTGCTCTCTCCTTATCCTTCCTGACTGATTCTTCTACAGTTTTGTGTTTTGCTGGAGTCATTGTCACTACTGGTAGCATGAGGCGGTACCTGCAGCCCATTTAGATTGTACAGGTAGTCAAGCTCTTCCAGGATGGCATATGCATATGTGCCATCGCATGAAGGATTACTGTGTATCCCAGTAGTCTCAAGAGCATGGAAGAGATAACAGGAGATGGACCCTTACATGAGGAGAACTGGACAAGGCCATAGAAAGGCATAAACCCAGCAGCAGGACTGGTATCTGTTCCTTTGTGCAAGGAGGAACAGGAGGAACACTGCCAGAGCCCTACAAAATGACATCCTGCGGGCTACGGGTGTGCATGTTACTTACCAAACTGTCAGAAACAAACTCCATTAAGGTGGCATGAAGGCCCGATGTCCTCTAGTGGGACCTGTGCTCACAGCCCAGCACCATACAGCTCGATTGGCATTCGCAAGAGGACACCAGAATTGGCCGGTCCGCCATTGGCGCCCTGTTCTATTCACAGATGAGAGCAGGTTCACAAATCCTCAGAACCATTGTTCGACCTTACGCTGGTGCAGTGGGCCCTGGGTTCCCCCTGGTGCAGGACAATTGCCCGGCCACATGTGACCAGAGTGTGTACTCAGTTCCTGGATGACAAAGGCATTGATGCCATTGACTGGCCCTCACGTTCCCCAGACCAGAATCCAGATGAGAACCTCTGGGACGTTATGTATTGGTGCATCTGACACCGCCAAGTAGCACAACATACTATCCAGGAGTTCAGTGATGCCCTGATTCAGTGTGGGAGGAGATCCCCCAAGACATCATCTGCCGCCCCATCAGGAGCATGCCCAGACATTGTTGGTAGTGCGCACAGGCACGTGGGGGCCATACACACTACTGAGTCACATTATGAGTTGCTGTGATGAAATTCACACATGTTGGAACAGAGTGTGATTTCAATTGTTTACTTACATTTTCGGCATGATGTTTGAATCCAGGCCTCAATCGGTTAATAATTTTGGCTTCCATTGAACATTGTTACGTAACTTTGTTCTCAACGAGTTACACAATGTAAAGATAAGGATTTTGATCGTTAATAGAGGTAATTTCATTCATCGAGTCCCAATGAGTGATTTAGGTGTTGCCTTAATTATGTTGAGCAGTGTAGCTCGACTACACCACCTGTTGGATTGAATGTGTATCGCGCCCCATTCATTTAACCATAAATATATGAACTCAATTATTTTATTATCAAGCTTTTATATGTCACTTCAAATGCAATTATCTTCAAGGAAAAAAACATAATTATATTTATTTTAATATTTCGATAACTATTTATTAAAAAGTAATAATGTATGTTGCATCATATTTATGTAAATAACAATTGCTTGTATCAGCCCTCGTCTCACACGACATGCAAAACTGGCGAAAATCCATATTCTGATGATTACAATAATTCTGTACAATACAACTGTATTTAATAAAACTGTTTTGGCCAGTAAAAATTCAATACGGGTTAGTGGATTTTTGACTGACTAGTTAACGTAGGCCCCTGCGAAATTTTATTCAACACACGATGAGGAATCCATACTACTCTCAACACATGTTCAGAACTGTAACGTTCTCTGCAAGGGATGGATGACAAACGTTAGCTCACAGAGCCACTGGTTGTCATGGAAACTTTATGCTACCATATACATAGCAAGACAACTAACACTTGCGATTTCAAGCTACGATAACTAAATACCCCTGCAGCCGGCCACGTCCATTACATGTGCTTATTATTAGTATACGTGGTAAACTTGGCCATAGACACGTTACCTAAACTAGCTGGCCTAATGATAGTTTCTGTAGCAAGCTAGCTAGCTGGGCTGGGTTAGCTAGCTAGCTTGCATGGCTAACTGGCTAAATTAGGTAATTATACACTCACCATTGTTGACAGCAAACTTTTTTTCTTAATGGTATGTTATCTGGCAAAGTCACAACGAACAAAACTAAATATACAGTAAATGTGTATTTTTGTTTTATGTATATTGATATCTGAGAAGATTAGTCCGGCTCTGCAGAGATGTCTTGGATACGGAATAGCGTCATTGCGTAACCATGGGGGACGTTGCAACATAGATATAGAGTAACTAGAACGGAAATGTTAGAAACCCAAAGTTTCTTGTTGGTTTTCCATCTGTTTTTCTATACAATCAATAGACCAACCAAACATATTATTACACGGTTCTGGTCAGACCTATTTTTCTGTCATTTTTTTTGTAATTTAGTAATTCATTTTATTTTACCAGGAGGGACACATTGAGACCTGAGTCTCATTCACAAGTGTGCCCTGGGAACACAAATGGCACATAAATATGAACACACATAAAACATGAAAAAATACATAGACGTACATATTGAGTTAAAACATACACATCAGTAATGCACATTATCCTGTTTAGCAACCTTTAATTGAAAAGCAATACAGGTTTTTGACTTCATTTTTTAGAACCATAATACAAATACAAATCAACGTACTTTCTCCTAAAATTGTCTAAAGGGAAAACAGAATAATACTTAATAACAGAAAAAAATGATATGGAAAATATTGACTTATAATAATAATCAAATTATAATCTAAAACAAAATTGTACTGTACAAGAAAGATTAAAAAAGATAAACAAACACACACACAATTCTAAAACTAGCGTATGTACAGTACATATATGTTCAGAAATATCTGCTAATTGTCTGCTATACGGCCCGCGATACATCCCAAACTTTTAAAATAATAAAAATAAAAAATATTTCTTTATTTTAAAATTAAAAGTCCCGTGGCTCTCCCAGTAATAAGTACAGCAGTATAATACTGTCAGTTTAAAATACCTTTAAGTTGAAACCATACAGTCTATGGTTGAAACAAGGTATTTGCATTGCTATGATACGTAGGGACCAGCCCCACAATCTACGCGCGGAAGTTATCATTTGTACGTACTATACGCTATTGATGGCTAGCGATCTCTGGAAAAGTTGATAACGAAAGCACGGTATTTAAAAAACTATTGACAGGAAAATATTTATTTGCAGCTGTCGCAGGTAAAGCAACTTGCTTAATATGTTAAGCTAACGTCACAGTTTTTAAAGAGTACAAAGGCACTTCCAGAGCAAGCAAGCAGCGAAAACAGTCACCCGATGCTACAATTCAACAAGTCCAAGCGCAGGTGCAGCCTCACTGATGAACATCTTGCAGCAGTACCGCACACTGCTTCAACAGAACCGCACACTTCTTCTACAGAACCGCACACTGCTTCAACAGTACTGCACAGTGCTTCAACAGAAATGACTCCTGACTTCACCTCACTTGTCAAGGCCCATACGAGGCTCTCCTGTTCATATTGAGTGAGTAGCCCTAAAAGTTTATTTCTTGGCTCTGGGTTGCTGTCGTTGAAAGCACGTATACAAAAAATATACTGTATGAAGTTAGATCACGACAAATATACCAACATTTGCTTTGAGTGAAAATCTTCAGAAGTGATTTCATAGACTTATGTCTCCCCTAATCTATATAACTGTTATACACTATACCTTATGTAATGTAGCTTACTCTGTTGAGTTGAAAGTTAAGTTTAAAGACAAATATGTGTTGCAACATTTCTGTTGAGTAATAACCTTAAAAAGGGATAATAACAGTAAAAAAAAACATTGGTAAATTAAGTTCAATTATGAAAACGGTGTTGCATGGAAAATAAATATGCATAAATATAATATGCAAGTTAACAGAGTTAGCTATGTTGTGTGTTTTTTAGGCATGTTGGTTAAAAAAGTAATCTGGCCCACGATGCTCTCTGGCATTTTCAGTGTGGCCCCCCCAGTGAAAAATATTGCCCACCCCTGGTCTATAGGATGGGAGGAGCAAAACTGAGTGCAGGGCGGGGGAGGGGTTTGTAACCATTCTGTATTTGTGAATAACAATGGTCTAGAGTCTAATTGCCCTGGGTAGGAAAGTTAATGTGTTAGTGGTATTTTGGTAGAACTTTCCTTATATCTGCTCCATTAAAATCGCCAACAACAATAGCAGCTGCCTCAGGGTGGGCGTCCTCTACTCCATTTATTACTCTGTATAGGACTTCCAGTGCGCACGTTTTATCCACCTTTTGGGGTATATAGACTGTTGTGTTAATAGCTGTGTGTGAGTGTGAGTGTGAGTGTGAGCGTGTGCGTCTGAGAGTGAGGAACATAGTTATGTTTTTTTTTTTATTATTGTTGAAGTTTCATTATATAAATTATTTGGTTGTTGTTAGTGGTTATGTTTTTTTCCAGTGTAATGAAATCTATTAATAGATTTAGCTATTGTGTAATGTTGAGTTTGTCTCTGCTTTTCCAGTTCAGTATACTTTTCTTAGCGATAGTTAATGCCATGAAATCAGATTTGGAATTTGTTCGAGAGAGTGCAGGAAGTCTCCAAGTTGACATGTGGAGGGAAAGGGCGGGATGCTGCAGCCCAGAAAACATGTTTTGTTTGTCAATGCTTGCAAGAACTGTTGAATTGTTTTACAGGGGGAAAAGGGCATGGAGATAAGTATTTAGAGTACAGTGTGAACAAATATCAGATTCTATGAAACCCATTTTAAACATCTTGTGTTCTGTGACTTTGTCCAGAAGCTGGTATCAGTGTGGATTGATAGATCTTTTTCCCATGTGCCAATTGGGAGGCATATTTATAAGTCATGTTTAGATAGAAGAGTATATCATTTTAATATCTATTTTTTTAAAGGGTTTATTTGTATTTTTTTCCATTAATAGTGGTGGTTTTAAATTATTATTGATTATATACATTTTTGATTAGATTGCTTTTTTTTTTCTTTACTGATACAAAACTTTAAAGGAATGAAGGTAGTTATTTGCAAATATGCAATGAAAATGTGAAAAACCTTTCATTTTCCATATACTGAAGAATATTGGTGTTTTGTTAATCAGGTGAACTTGCAGGATGTTACAGTAACATTTGTGATTTTGTTAATTTTACACCAAGCTGTTTTAGTTGTGGTGAAGTTGTAAATAGAAGCGTCTCTACATATGGACTGTTCAATTTCAATTCATGGACTGGTTTGTTTATTCAAGTTTATCCATTTGGTAATATATTGTAGTTGGTTAGCTAGGTAGTAATGGTTAAAAGGTGGTGCATTCAGCCCTCCTCAGAGTTTATTTTTCTGAAATGAAGTTAGCTTTATCCTAGGTTTTTTATTGCTCCAGTAGAATTGTGTTATTATTGTATCTAAATTGGAACAAATTGTAGGTTGTACTGGAATTATAGTGAAAAGGTAGCTGATTTTTCGTAGAATAGACATTTAATTGTTGCAATTCTGCCAATGATGGAGAGGGGTAAGTTAGAGCCAGTAAATAATTTTACATAATGCTCAGTCTGGAATGTCCTTTCCACTGCTAGGGATATATGTAATGTCATCAGTCTTGTTTATGTTAACATCAAGGTCAGTTACCCTTTACTAAGTTGCTGACCATCACAGAAATAACAGACCCGACTAAACTTGGTAGCTTTTGTCAACAATCGGCTAATTTCACAATACCCCGCAATAATAAAAAAAGTATATCAGCATGACTCAGCAGCCAGTACAAAAAAAATACATTATCACTGGGTTTACTGTCATGTTAATATTTGGTTCCTAAAAATTTGAAATAAATGTTTTAAGAACCTAGACAGACACAGTTTAAAAGGTATCCTTTCAACTCCTGGCAATTTCTTTGTTTGTGATGACCTCTGGTCCCAAAGAGCAGAGGAATGGGGGTTAAGGTGCAATCTGTTTGAAGCATGTGAGTGGGTCTCAGTAACCAATCACTTTTTCTATTGTTGACTTCTGTCCCAAGTCCCAACATGCACCATCCCTGCAAAAATTTGACAAACACTTAGACACACACAGACAGACAGCCAGGCAACAGAAACAAACAGCCAGGGCTGAACAGGGCAAGGGAAAGGACTGAAGAGTATAAAAATAGTATTACAAAAGAAGCGACCTTGCTGTTTGTTTTGCAGGCTGGAGTAATGGAAATGTTCAGTAGTGTGTTGTTAGGAAGCCTGGTGTTGGTTCTACTGTGGTTGTTCAGGCAGAAGAGACAGAGATCCGACCGTTTACCACCAGGACCCTGGGCTCTGCCACTGCTGGGTAATGCACCTCAGATGGACAAACAGGCTCCCTTTAAGACCCTCGTCAAGTGGAGTGGTGTGTATGGACCAGTGATGACTGTGTATCTTGGGCGGCAGCGGACTGTGGTGCTGGTGGGGTATGAAGCAGTCAAGGAGGCTCTAGTGGACCAGGCTGAGGACTTCATAGGAAGAGCTCCCATCCCCTTAATTTCTCGTGCTACCAGGGGATACGGCCTGGCCATCAGTAACGGGGAGCGTTGGCGGCAGCTGCGTCGTTTTACCCTGACCACTCTGAGAGACTTTGGGATGGGTCGTAAGAGAATGGAGGAGTGGATACAGGAGGAAAGCCAATACCTTATTGATAGTGTGCATGGCACTAAAGCCATGCCCTTTGACCCCCAGCCTTACTTGAGTCGCACTGTATCCAATGTCATCTGCTCCCTAGTTTTTGGACAGCGTTTCAGCTACGAGGATGCCAACTTCCTGTACTTACTCAACATTTTCTCAAGTCTGCTGCGCTTTGGAAGCAGTCCCTGGGGACAGCTCTACAACATCTTCCCCAGGCTGATGGAATGCCTGCCTGGCCAGCAGCACAGCCTTTTTACCAAGGTGGACGAGGTGAGAGAGTTTATAATGAAGAAGATACATGAGCACCAAGAGACAAGGAATCCAGGCAACCCTAGAGACTACATAGATTGTTTCCTCACCAGACTCAACCAGGAGAAGGAATTGTCCTCCTCTGAGTTTATATATGACAACCTGGTGTCCACAGTGTTGAACCTCTTCCTGGCAGGAACAGAGACCACCAGCACTACTCTCAGATACGCCGTAATGGTGCTCATTAAATACCCTAAAATTCAGGAGCACATGCAGCAGGAAATCGACACAGTGATTGGACGAGAACGAGTACCTCAGATGGAGGACAAGAAGTCTCTCCCCTTCACAGACGCTGTCATCCACGAGGTGCAACGTTTCCTAGATATTGTTCCGTTTAACATTCCGCACTACGCCACCAAAAATATCTCATTCAGAGGTTACACAATCCCTCAGGGCACCGTTATCCTTCCCCTGCTGCACTCTGTTCTGAGAGACCAAGACCACTGGGCCACGCCCACAACCTTTAACCCTGATCACTTCTTGGATGAAAACGGAAACTTCCAGAAGAACCCTGCCTTCTTTGCCTTCTCTGCAGGTAAGCGTGCCTGTGTAGGGGAGTCTCTGGCTCGTATGGAAATCTTTTTGTTCCTGGTGTCTCTGCTGCAACGTTTCTCCTTCTCATGTCCTGGAGGACCTGAAAGCATGGATCTCAGCCCAGAGTACAGCAGCTTTGCTAACCTCCCTTGCAGCTACCAACTCATCGCTACCCCCCGCTGACCTGGAGGGTAGCGGCAGAAGCACAAAACAAGGGAGAGCATAGAAATCGGGTGGAGGAGAGAAGGGAAAGGACCTGATTAGAGTATTCGTTGATGCATATAAGGGTAATACTAACAGAAAACTGATTTCCAGGTTATATTCATGCCTACAGTTAGACAGGGGACTTTCAACAATGTATGTAAAAAGGAGGTGGGAGAAAGAAGCTAACATAAAGATAAGCGAAGATGACTGGTTGAATATATGTAGGACACAATCTACCACTTCCAGCTCAGGTCTGTGGAGGGAATTCACCTGGAAAAATACTTTAAGATTCTTTATAACCCCTAATATAAAAAAGTCACAGAGTAACAACTCTGAACATGGTCAGTGTTGGAGAATGTGTGGTAATACGTCTGCTGGTCACTTTCATATCTTTTGGGAATGCCCTATTATTTCTTTGTATTGGATAGAGGTGGTAAGGGCAATAAAGTCAATAGTCGGCTCAGAGCTCGAGTTTAATTTCAGTGTTATATATTTAGGAAATCTACCTACAGAGCTGAGAAAGGTAGATAGATATTTGTTACAAATACTTTTAGCAGGTAGCAAGAAAGCAATAACTAAGAAATGGCTAAGTAAAGATTCACCAACAATTGCTGAATGGATAGAAATAGTTAGAGAAATTTATCTTATGGAACATTTGACTTTTGCTCTAAGACATGCCCAAAAGAAATGTGAAATGTATTGGGAAAAATTGATATCTTATCTTAATACAAATTGAGACGTATAAGCCCTTCTTTATTTATTGTTTTTTCTTTTCTTGTTTTCACATGATGTTGGACAATTTTGTTAATCATGATGATTTTGCCTGATGTCCCTTGGTCTGTCTGTCTGCTCCCTTTTTTTTTTTCTTTTTTTGTCAAAAATAAAAAAATAAAGTATACAAAAAAAAAGAAATCGGGTGGAGGGACCAGAGTTATTTTTGGATTTTGTATATTTTTGGGGGACTATGTATGCTCTGTAATGTGTGTCCTAATGTCATTTAATTAATAAATATAGAAATATTATATTAAAGCCCTTTTGAAATCTGCAGTTGTATTTACTTATACAGATATAGCCTAAACCCTGAAGAGGAAGAACAGTGGCTTGGGGAATCTCCCCAGAAAGTTCTGAAGGTAAAACACACAGTACTAATAATTCCTGTCATCTTTGGGCATTGCTGTTATTCAGAATAACTTAGAACTCTTCTTTCCCAATGTAGGGGGGTTGGGATATGTGTTGGTGTTGGGAGTACATCTTTCTTTCTTCCTTAGTTTTTCCTCCTTGTTTTTGTTAGTGTTCATGAATGTTTGATCCTTTCTCCCCTCTATTTTACATTTTTTACAATTAAATCTCTAATTGTTATTTTGCTTTGTGTTAAATACATCATTTTGAAAAATCTAAATCAAGGAAAAAAACTTGAGAAAAGCCAGGCAACAGGGCTGGCCAATCCTCTTGTGGCTGTGCTGGGTAGACTTAAGATTATATGAACTTCAGTCCATAAAATTAATCAAGATAGTAATCTGTTGTTTTCTTGGTCAGTTCAGGTGGATCCAGACTGTAAATGTACAGCTCTGGAAAGAATTAAGAGACCACTGCACCTTTTTCTTTCCTTTCCAAAAAAGTTGAAAAGGAACGTTTTCAGTGAGGAACAGAAGCGTTCAATTTGCAGTGGTCTCTTAATTTTAACCCTTCTGTTCCTCACTCAAAACCTTCCTTTTCGACTTTTTTGGAAAGGAATGAAAAAGGTGCAGTGGTCTCTTAATTTTTTCTGGAGCTGTATGTATTCTGAAGATTCAGGCCAGTTTAATTTCATGCAAGTTTCAGCTGGTGACAGATGTTTGATTATGGTGTTATTATGTGTCACTTTCCAAAAACTTTTGGAGTTCACTGTAGATACCTAATGTCCTTCAAAAAAATACAAATAAATGTTTGAAGACCTAGACAGGCACACTATTTGATTTGTCCTTTTCACTACTGGGTATTTCCACACTGTGATTTGCTTTTTTTACTTCATCAGGTCCCAAAATGCAGAGAGGAATAGGGGTGAAGGTGCAATCTGTGTACATAACGTGATCATGATGCAATTAAGGCATCTGCTGTTCACCTCAGTCCGAAGTTTCAACCTGTGCCCATAGTTGCAAACACACATAGACACTTACACAATTGCAGACAGAGACAGACAGCCAATCTGAAAAGATAAAAAAGTAAGAAAACAACTAAGTTGGTTTAAAAAAATAACATCAATAAATACAAAGAAGAATATTTAAAAAAACACCAACAAGAGACCTTGCTGTTTGACAGGCTGGAGTAATGGAGATTTTTTTGTAGCATGGTGTTCGTAGGCCTGTTGTTGTTTCTACTGTGGTTCAGGCAGAGGAAACAGAGTCTCGTCCACCTACCACCGGGACCCTGGGCTCTGCCACTGCTGGGTAATGCACCTCAGATGGACAAACAGGCTCCCTTCAAGACCTTCGTCAAGTGGAGTGGTGTGTATGGACCAGTGATGACTGTGTATTTTGGGCGGCAGCGGACTGTGGTGCTGGTGGGGTATGAAGCAGTCAAGGAGGCTCTAGTGGACCAGGCTGAGGACTTCATAGGACGAGCTCCTGTCCCGTTTCTTTTTCGAGCTACCAAGGGATACGGCCTGGCCATCAGTTGGCTCCTGGCTAGAGAAGAACTGCAACTGCATCACAATATGAGATTTAGAGATATGGGGCTGTATTCCCAAAACATTTTATCTTACCACTAGGAGGACTCCTAAACAGCACTAAAAGTTCCTAGCTAAGAGTTTCCTTTTAAAACCTATTGACAAAACTGCTGAGACCAACTTTTAGTAAGGAATGGGGAGAAATCTTAAGCTACGAGAAAGGGCGGCGTTGACCCCGTTGCTATGGATGATGTCGTATTCCAAGAACAAGCCTGCTTACTATGCCCACAGTGATTGGCTGATAGGGGACAGGTCTCTGTCAGTGAATTTATCATAGCAACAGGCCTACTGTTTAATGATGTGTCATGTAGCCATTTTGAAATAAAGATATTAAAATAAAAATGTAGGCTAAGTGTCACTGATTAAACATGAAACCAAGAATGACATACTGACTAGTTAACATGTGTTCAGCTAATTGTCAGCCTCTTAAATGTCTGGAAGCTCGTAAAATAAATGAACGTTCATCCTTTGATGGTGCAATCATTTGCAATTATGCAGTTATGTGTCCCATCTATAGCACCAACTACCCCAGGTGGTTGCGCTATGGCCAATGTAGTCAGCTTGGTTTCTTTGTAGTTGGCGAACATCATGAGGAAACCAAATGATTTGTCAGAAGATATGGTTTCTGGGGAGGGTATTTATTGTTTGATGTAATATTCTACTGATAAATGAGATATATGTAGTTTGTATGCACCGCATAGCTTCATTTTCTCTGTGGCCAAGTAACAAAGAGTTGTCACAACCTTGATCTCTGATGTTATAGTGTTGTTTCTGTTTGATGGTGAAGTGGCAGCATCAATGGCTAGCTTTACTATGATCATAATACGCTTGCGATTAAATGCAATACCCTTTTTACAAGTTCAGTATCAATAAATGTTTCTAAAACGTTGAACTGATCACAAGGCTGATTGGCGACAGCAGCCCTTTTAGGATTGTTTGTGATTTGGTCTTAGTGACATAGGAGTCCTCTTGACTATCCCTAACTTCTCACAGATCTAGGAGCTGCTTTTAGTGCTAAAACATTTTGTGAAACACTCTTAGGCCAAAGATTTTACTTAGGACTGACCAGTGTTAGGAAACGTTAACTTTTCAAAGTAACTAATTACAGTTACTACAAACCTGATTCCAAAAAAGGAATGGAATAATTTACAAATCTCATAAACTTATATTGAATTCACAATAGAATATAGATAACATATTGAATTTTGAAAGTGAGGCATTTTGTATTGTCATGCCAAATATTGGCTCATTTTGGATTTCATGAGAACTACACATTCCAAAAAAGTTGGGACAGGTAGCAATAAGAGGACGGAAAAGTTAAATGTACAGATAAGGAACAGCTGGAGGACCAATTTGCAACTTATTATGTCAATTGGCAACATGATTGGGTATAAAAAGAGCCTCTCAGAATGGCAGTGTCTCTCAGAAGTCAAGATGGGCAGAGGATCACCAATTCCCCCAATGCTGCTGCGAAAAATAGTGGAGCAATATCAGAAAGGAGTTTCTCAGAGAAAAATTGCAAAGAGTTTGAAGTTATCATCATCTACAGTGCATAATATCATCCAAAGATTCAGAGAATCTGGAACAATCTCTGTGCGTAAGGGTCAAGGCCGGAAAACCATACTGGATGCCCGTGATCTTCGGGCCCTCAGATGGCACTGCATCACATACAGGAATGATACTGTAATGGAAATCACAACATGGGCTCAGGAATACTTCCAGAATACATTGTCGGTGAACACAATCCACAGTGCCATTCCCCGTTGCCGGCAAAAACTCTATAGGTCAAAAAAGAAGCCGTATCTAAACAGGATCCAGAAGCGCAGGCGTGGACTGTGGAAAAGTGTTCTGTGGTCAGACAAATCAAAATTTGAAGTTCATTTTGGAAAACTGGGACGCCATGTCATCCGGACTAAAGAGGACAAGGACAACCCAAGTTGTTATCAGCGCTCAGTTCAGAAGCCTGCATCTCTGATGCAGTTGCATGAGTGCGTGTGGCATGGGCAGCCTACACATCTGGAAAGGCACCATCAATGCTGACAGTTATATCCAAGTTCTAGAACAACATATGCTCCCATCCAGACGTTGTCTCTTTCAGGGAAGACCTTGCATTTTCCAATATTACAATACCAGACCATATACTACATCAATTACAATGTCATGGCTGCATAGAAGAAGGATCCGGGTACTGAAATGGCCAGCCTGCAATCCAGATCTTTCACCCATAGAAAACATTTGGCGCATCATAAAGAGGAAGGTGCGACAAAGAAGACCTAAGACAGTTGAGCAACTAGAAGCCTGTATTAGACAAGATTAGGACAACATTCCTATTCATAAACTTGAGCAGCTTGTCTCCTCAGTCCCCAGACGTTTGCAGTCCGTTATAAAAAGAAGAGGGGATGCCACACTGTGGTAAACATGGCCTTGTCCCAACTTTTTTTGAGATGTGTTGATGCCATGAAATTTTAAATGTCATCTATGTTGTATTCTGAATAAAATATAGAAATTTGAAACTTCCACATCATTGCATTCTGTTTTTATTCACAATTGTACAGTGTCACAACATTTTTGGAATCGGGTTTGTAGTTACAGTTCCGTAAAGTAAGTAGTTATGTTACTTGCTGTAGAAAGTATGTTACTTAGTTGCTTTAAGATATGTCCTTTGATTCTATATTCATGTGTTGGACATGTATGCCCAAAAGGCAGAGATTTAATGGGACTTCGTATCATTTCGTAATCAGGTATTGCATAGTCAGTGTCACTCAACAGCATATAACAGTATCTATCATTATACAGCAAGAGTGACCAATCCTATTATCTCAAGTAATCATATACCATAATGCAAAATAATATTTGCGTTTAGTTCTTTAATCAAGAATGTCTTAAATCAATAAATTATTTTCTATTGCAAGTGCCTCCATACTTTCAGGCCTGGCTGGATTATTAGGAACACCATACTAATACTGTGTTTGACCCCCTTTTGCCTTCAGAACTGACTTAATTCTACGTGGCATTGATACAACAAGGTGTTGAAAGCATTCTTTAGAAATGTTGGCCCATATTGATAGGATAGCATCTTGCCGTTGATGGAGATTTGTGGGATGCACATCCAGGGCAAGAAGCTCCCGTTCCACCACATCCCAAAGATGCTCTATTGCACAGTGGTAATAAGGCATGATGGATTCATGTTCTCATTCTATTTATGCCAAATTCTGACTCTACCATCTGAATGTCTCAACAGAAATTGAGACACTTCAACTGTCCAATTTTGGTGAGCTTGTGCAAATTGTAGCCTCTTTTTCCTATTTGTAGTGGAGATGAATGATACCCGGTGGGGTCTTCTGCTGTTGTAGCCCATCCGCCTCAAGTGCGTGTTGTGGCTTCAGAAATGCTTTGCTGCATACCTCGGTTGTAACGAGTGGTTATTTCAGTCAAAGTTGCTCTTCTATCAGCTTGAATCAGTCAGCCCATTCTCCTCTGACCTCTAGCATCAACAAGGCATTTTCGCCCACAGGACTGCTGCATACTGGATGTTTTTCCCTTTTCACACCATTCTTTGTAAACCCTAGAAATGGTTGTGCGTGAAAATCCCAGTAACTGAGCAGATTGTGAAATACTCAGACCGGCCCGTCTGGCACCAACAACCATGCCACGCTCAAAATTGCTCAAATCACCTTTCTTTCCCATTCTGACATTTAGTTTGGAGTTCAGGAGATTGTCTTGACCAGGACCAAACCCCTGAATGCATTGAAGCAACTGCCATGTGATTGGTTGATTAGATAATTGCATTAATGAGAAACTGAACAGGTGATCCTAATAATCCTTTAGGTGAGTGTATAACGTTAGCCTAACTACACCTTACCGCTTTTAGTAAAACACTCTCATAAGATCAATATCTACCTCATGCATACGTTATTGGAGGTAATTAGCTAGAGGTAATGTCAGCTAGGTTACCAAACTTTTATGAGCCAGAGATCACAGTTGCTAGTTGCAACGGTAGCCTCTACTGTACTAGGGTAACCAGACCTATCCAGAACTACCTTAAAGCAAAGTGCCTGCGTGTGGTCCTAAAGCCAGTCTGATTCGAATTACGCAATACTGCCACTGCAACGTTCTACAGAGGTGCCAGATTGGACTAAAGATTTCCAACGTAACTACAGCTTAAAACCCGCCCGTTTCAAAAAATACCAGCCCAAAATACATACTGTTACACAATAAAACACACAGAATTTATTATCTTATTAAACAACCAGACTTACAAATCGCAGAGCACCATGCTCGCTGCATTTTATAAATAATTTTAATAAAGCAAGGTCTACATCGGAAACCTCAGATGGGGACACATTTCTTTATTGTTCTTGTGCTACTATTGTCAGAACTACAGTTCTTCTCTAATAGGCCAATTCTCAAATAATTTCATTAAACTTTTTGTATTAGTGCTGTAAGAAATCGGCGGTTTCGTATAGTGGTCAAATAATGTAGAACCCGTATCAAATCGAGGGAGAAGTTCGCTCAAGTTTATTGGAAAATTACAGCACAGATGTCATTCGGTGAACGTTCTATCTTCTTCTCATTGTAATGCTGGTTACAAACTGATATATACATTGAAGGCGTTTCTAACTAGCAAAGACCATGTTTGTAGAAGTCAACCCCCCATGCCATATGGCCATCGTAAACATTCCTACAGAGAGATAATCTAAACAGAGAGGTTTCTGTTGTTCTCATCATCTAGACACATGCACCTTCAGTGATGGGAATTATCAATGCTCAGATTCCACACTCCCCCCTTGTCAATATAGAAAAACAAGACATATTGATAACCCAAACAAGAAAAATATAACAGAACCCACACAGAAGTGTGTGTGAAAGGCACGAAAACATAGTCCAAAAAGATAAAAAGTTACACAAAAAATAAAACAGAATGACCAGGATGGAAGCGGTCGAGAACAGCACAGTCACGCAGAGGAGCACAAGGGCAGTCACCACACAACATGCAACCTCTGCGAGAGCACAGACCACAAACAGAAGGAAGGACACCACAAAGGTGGTCATCCCGCAACCGACACCCCCCTGGCGAACACCACCTACAAACACCAAATGGGCAAGGCAGATGTGAGTGGGGACGCAGTCCTGACACAACAGCACGACGGACACGAGCAGCAAGACACCGAGAGACACAGCAACGGAACAACTGGAAAAGGAGGCAAAAGACCAACACACACGCAACGATAGGAGCAATGAGTTTAAACAGGAACGTTCCCCATTGACCAAACACCGATGACAACCATGCCATAAGCCCCATGTCATCGAGGTTGTAACCGTGGAATTTAGCACCCTCCTCTCTGATCTTACCAGCCAGATCCAAAACACCATCTGTCTCATCAGGAATATACGTACAACATTCCGCACCTATAACAGCACATGTACCTCCCTGCGCCGCCAACAAGTAGTCCAAAGCCACACGATTCTGCATCGCCACAGTACGCATAGCCACCATTTCCGCCGTCATAGCCGCAAAGCCATCAGCGGTCAAATTGGCTAAGGCCTCTAAGGAACCGGCCATGCTGATCAATTCCTGCGCCAATTTGGCTGTACCATAAGAAGGAAAAACTATGGCAAAAAATCGCTCAGACTCAGAGATACTACGTCTACGTAACCTGGAAAACAGAGGTTCCACACTATGTCTAATATGAGGGACCACATATCCCAGATAGCACGAGCCCATCCAGAAAGGAGGTAACATAGCATAGGCATTAGGGCCACAGATAAAATAAGTACCATTCGGTGCTACCATCCCGGTGGACCCGATATTACCCAGAGCGTTGGCATGGAAGGCTGCAACAGATCCATTACTGAGAGTCAGATTGGCAGACATTGTACATAAAGAAAATTCGCTACCATCACAAGCAGAAAGGTCAGCAATTTGACTACAGTGACTCCAGCCCACCTTGACAAACATAGACATCCACTGTCGACGTAATGCAGCAGACGGTGTCCTTTCAATGCACAACCACCCATCCGGTGGTCTTGTGACCACTAGACGTGGAGGTAGGCCTAAAAATGAAATGCTTGTAGTGTTAAATGGAGGCAGGTATGCACCCCTCCACGACTCTACCTCTACCCCTAAACTGTCAATATAGGTCTGAATAGCAGGACACCCTGGACTAGAGACATCCTTGTAACAAATGTCAGTGGGATCAGCCCCTCTATAACCAACGGCTGGACCCCAATTATTAGACATGACTCTCTTGAACCAATCGGCATGTTTCCAAACACCCAACATTTCACTCTGAGTAAACGGAATGACACCCAAGGGAATACCACCTATAGCTGTGAAGGGGGTGTGGGTGCACACCCAGCAGCTGCTTTGATTCACCGTCTGTGCATACTTCAACGACAATGCTAAAAATGTGTTGATACCGAAATGCCCATCCACGTGACTAGAAGCACTGCGATCCCCTGCAGACCCAACCATTCCTGTCATTAAAAATATCAGAAAACACAACATCATTGACATATTAATACACACAAAATAAGAAAATCAAAAGAGAGCAAATATGACAATGACTAAATACTCTAGATCACAAATGTCCTTCTGCAAGATGCTTAGTAATGACATAAGTAATGACCATTCATGCTATAGATTCTACAAACTACAACAGCAATTGAATGTCCAGTCACAATATCAGGAACTACAGATGGTTCGGTCTGTCCGGTGATCAGTGAGACTGTAGTTGGCGTGTCTCGGATGTAGCCTTCATCAGATGCAATGTAGATCTCCCGGAGTATCAATGTGTGGTCGTCTGATACATCCACGTCACCTGAAATGACAAAAGAATAAAAAGTGAGAGTATAACGTCCTCACTTACACATATGCATGCTTTACAATAGAGAATCTACTGTTTTGACGTTGGCAGTGGGACATCAAAAGACATCAGTATCTGATTCCTTTATGATGTGTCTTCACCCGAGATAGGCCCCCGACCACCTGATGCGATCGGTTCTGTAGTCTCTAGGCTCTGCTCCTCGTCAGAGGTATGTGATACGACCCTACAATGGGTAGCATGTATCCATCTATCTTTCCCCTGTACCTTTACTGCAGACCGTGTGACCAGTAAGACCTGATAAGGACCCTCCCATTTGGCTCCTAATGTGTCAGTAACATGTTTCTTCACCATAACCCACTGCCCTGGCACTATATCATGGCCCCCTTCTGGGACTTCTCCCCATGCATCTCTAACCTGCTGTTCTGCTCCTTTAACTGCCTCAGTGAGTGTCATGCAGTAGTTAAGGAGTGCATCGCTCATGAGATGTATGTCAGCTTTTCTTAAGTCTACAGCGCCTGGCAGGGACATCGGTCGTCCAGTGATGACCTCAAATGGACTTAACCCTGTGGTTTTGTTGTGTGTAGCTCTTATGCTGCAGAGAACAGTAGGGAGTGCATCTGGCCATTTCACTCCTAATTGGTGCATTTTTGACAGTCTCTCTTTCAGTACTCGGTTGTACCGTTCAACCTGTCCACTCGACTGAGGATGATATGGACAGTGTACTCTCCATTCTATATTCATCAGCCGAGACACTTCTTGGCACACTTTCCCTGTAAAGTGTGTCCCTTGGTCGGAATCAATTTGTTCTGGTAATCCCCACCGGGGAATTATTTCCCGAACTAATATTGTTGCTGTATGATGTGCCGTTCCTTTCTTGGTCGGGTATGCTTCTACCCAACGTGAAAACCGATCCACCATCACCAACACGTCTTCATAACCTTTACTCTTGGGTAAAGTGATATAGTCAATTTGCAGATGTCTGAATGGTCCCGCTGGGGCAGGTGCTCGACGTGTTTGCACCTTCACTCTCCCATGCGAGTTGTTTTTCATACAGGTAAGGCATCCTTTTACAGTGGCTTCTATTTCTCTTCTTGCTTTCGGATTCCACCATTTGCCTATGAACCTGTTTAGGACTTTGTCAGTCCCTATGTGTCCCACAGAATGTATCTGTGCGGTAAGGTATGGGAGTAATGCGTTTGGTGCCACCCATCGATGGTTGTATTTCCACACACCCTCTCCATCCATTTTGCATCCAGCAGACATCCACTCCCAGACTTCATCTTTTGGAGCGCTGTCTTGCATTTCTCTGATATGTGTCAATGTATCCATTACATATCGTCGAACTCGTTTTGGTGGGGTTGGTGTTCTCTTTGCTGCTGCTTTAGCAGCTCTGTCCGCTAGGTCGTTGCCTTTGCTTTCCTCGGTGAGAATTTTTCCATGAGCCTTCGTCTTCAGAATGGCTACTTGTGCTGGTAACTGGAGAGCTTCCAGCAGCGCCAACACTTCAGGTCCATTTCGAACAGGTGTTCCCAGTGATGTCAGGAAACCCCTGTTTCTCCATATCTTTCCAAAATCATGTGTTACGCCAAAAGCATATCTTGAGTCTGTATATATGTTAGCTGTTTTCCCTTCAGCATATCTACAGGCCTCTGTTAATGCTACTAGTTCTGCCACCTGTGCAGATGTTCCTGCTGGTAACATTCCTGAGGCAACAACATCTGTTACTGTAGTCACTGCCCATCCAGCCTTCCTTTCTCCCCCCTCCACAATGCTGGAGCCATCAGTAAACAGCACATGGTCTGGGTTCACAAGAGGATGTAGGACCGTGAACTCGTCAGCAAGCTGATCCAAAACCAGCTCTGTGCAATCATGATCCAGCAATGTGGGATCTGAAGGAAGCAACAACGTGGCAGGGTTCGTGGGTGTGCCACGTTGAATAACAATGTTGGGTGCCTCTAGGACAGTAGACCACTTGTTCCACCGGGCGGCAGTAACCTGAGCTGCACGATTCATCGTGAGGAGAGTATGCACGGCATGTGGACACTTGATTATAAGTTGTTGGTCAAGGACTAGTGATGCCACCATTGAAACTGCAAGGTATGTGGCTTGCATCGCTCTCAAACAGGGGCCCCATCCCAGGGCCACATCATCCAATTTCTTGGAGTAATAACCCACTGGTTTCAGACGGTCACCGTGGTCCTGAGTGAGAACTGATGTCATGTAGCCATCCTTCTCAGCCACGAAAAGAGTAAACGGTTGCCCTGTATCAGGGATCCCCAATGCCGGAACCATAGACAGTGCTTTCTTCAATGCAATGAATGCGTTTCTCTGTTGGTCAGAGAACTGGACAGGGTCCCTGGACTGTGGGTCACCCCTCAAGAGATCATTGAGTGGTTGTGCTATTTCAGCAAATGAATCCACCCAACACCTGTTGTAGTTACACAGTCCCATAAAGGAACGTAGTTCTCTTATGGTGGTGGGTTCTTTGACAGTCTGTATGGCTGTTGTGCGGCTCTGTGTTATTTCCCTTTTCCCCTGAGAAATCAGTTGACCCAAGTAAACAACCTGGGACTGCATGAGTTGGGCTTTGTCAGGGCTGGCTTTGTGCCCTTTTTCACTGAGGAAGTCAAGCAGAATTTGCAGGTCCCGCCCATGAGTCATCTCATCTTCCGAAGCCAATAAGATGTCGTCCACATATTGTATGACAACGGAAGACATCGGAGGCAAATCCTGGAGATGTCTCCTCAATGCCTGGTGGTAGATGGAGGGGCTGTTGTGTAGTCCCTGCGGAAGACGGGTCCATTGGTACTGCTGACCATCCACTGTGAATGCAAGCCAAGGTCTCACTTCAGGATGTAGGGGCACAGACCAAAAACCGTTAGCCATATCAATGACTGAAAACACTGAGTGTGTTGGCTTCAATGAAGCAAAAATGGTAGACGTGTCTGCCACCAGAGGGGTCAATTTGGAGATCGTCTCATTGGCATTCCTATAGTCCACAGTTACACGCCATGCCCCTGATGCTTTATGGACAGGCCACACAGGACTATTAGAAGCAGAGTGTGTCTTTTCAACAATCCCATTAGCATGTAACTCACCAATGACTACCTTTGTCGCAGCCATGGCCTCTTTACTGATAGGATATTGTTTAGTACATGGCGGTGCTGCACCTGTTAGGCGCACCGGGTCCATGACCAAATTACCGCACTCATTCTTTGAGGTAGTCCATATAGGATGAGTAGACAGGTTTGAGTTTTCAATTTTTCTGAGGTTCCAAGTGACTTTTCCATCTTGTATTTCCAACGTGGAATCCAATTTCATAATTACATCAAGACCCAATATGGGTTGATCAAAAGATCCAAACCACAATGTTGTTTCAATTTTCAAAGGACCAATAGAGATAGGCAAAGGTGTCGTTTGTTTCATTTCTGTTTTTCCCCCTCCAACTCCTGTAGCCCTCATCTTCTTGCCAGTGTACTGGGGCAATATATGTTGTGCATAGGAAATAGGCAACACGGTCACTTCAGCTCCTGTGTCTACCAAAAATTCAACTGGATGTTGGTTTACCATTATGCTAACATATATGCCGTCTGATTTCCTGTGTACACCTGCAGAGATGGGCCTCAAGAGGGGGTCAATCAGTTTCCCTCCACCGCATCCAGCAGTCTCCTCTGCTGTTCAGTAGAAAGATTAGTAAACTTCTGTAACAAGGTGGTGTCTATTGAACCTTGTTCTTTTTTCCAACCACCATTGTTTGATTTTTTTTTTGGTTTCTGACGTTGGGAGTTCTTAGACCAACAGTCTCTTTCCAGGTGACCAGTTTTTCCACAAAAGTGGCACTGGCTGGCCTTTTTATCAGGGGTGCCTTCTAACTGTACTACACGGATCACTGGGTTAGCCGTATGTTGATTCATATCTCTATCTAGCCTAGACAGGTGATCAGCTGTTTCACCGTATGAGATTTTATCCCATCCTGGCGTCGTAGAAACATACGCTTTCCTCAACTCATTGTTGATAGACTGCATTAACTGGTGAGTGATGGCACCGTTTTTCATATTATTCAACTCATCATCATCATCACACATGCCACTGTGTCTGATTACTACGACACGGAACCGGTCTTCAAAATCAAAGAATTATTCTTTCGGCTTCTGCACACATTTTGTGATTTCACCCCAATTTGTGGTTGCAATAGTTAAACTCTTGAGATAACGTTGAATTGCTCGCCATCCTTGTGTGAGGTCCTGTTTATCCTCACCTAAGGCGGCTTTCACTTTATCTGCCAAGTCAGCATGTTCCCTATTATTGAGAACAAAACCCAAAAGTTGAGTTGCGTCAAATGGATGCAAATTATATAACGTCCTGTATCTTTTCAGTTGATCCCATGTCTTTGAACCAACATCTCGTGGGTGTTTCAACAATTTGGACCATTCATCCAATTGTTTGGGGGAAGCTGCTTTGTGAGAATAAACCATTATCTGTGGATGTCCCTCATCTGGACCTCTCATTGGCTTAGACTTTATTGGTCTCACATTCATAGTCTCCTCCTCTTCTGTTTCACTCGACCCCCACCCTGGCAGATCCTCCTCATACCACGTGTGAGATTGCTTTGCCGCTTGTTTCAACTCAGCATGTGGATAGAGGGGGGGAGGAACAGAACTAACATCTGTTACAATCATCGTCTTCGTTTTCATCTCAGACAATTCGTTTTTTATTTCCTTCAATTCCAATTCTTTTTCCTGCTTTAATTCTGCCAAAGCTCTTACATTTTCTTTTTCCTTCTTAATCGAGCGATCATGCGCATCGGTCACATTCTTTTTCTCTCTTTTCCGCATCTCCGCCAAAACAGTTAATGACCAACGAGTCTTATCTGTCTTATTCGTCATCCTTTGCACTTTACTCCACACCTTCTGTACGTCTGTCAACTTCCACAAACCATCTTTATCTACCTCGATGCCAAATTTTTTTACGATGTCTTGCTGACACCTTTCCAATTTCATCGATTCTGTTACGATACCAGCTAAGGATATAACCATATCACTTAATGTGATATCTGCGGCTGCAGTTTTCTTTTTCTCCACTGTTTTATCAATAAAGGACGTCATCTTTTTGTTTTTACTTGTACAAGCTACCATATAATCACGTAACATACAATATCACACTATAACCTTAAAATAAAATATACAGTGTCATACTTTGGTCACACGAAATACAGTTTAGCGCTAATCTCCAATTTATCCACCCCTAGAGATTTTTGCACGTTACACAATGTAATTCGTGGCCCAGTCAGGGAGTAACTAGGTCTTCTCTCCAATTTATCCACCCCTAGAGATATTGTACACGATTGCAATTCGTGGCCTAGTCAGGGAGTAACTAGGTCTCCTATCACTACCTGTGCTCTGTATTTCTCGATTTGTTCGTTAAATGATGTGGATTTCAGACTCACCAACTTTTCAGCTGTTCAGAAGAAACAGGAACAAAGACCGACTCCCTTGCGGGTGCGCGCAGCCAGCTTCGTCTCAGGGTCTCCAGCAAAAACTGCAATCTTGGTAGAATCTTAATCTCCAACCATCCGGGTCACGGCACCAAAGTGTAAGAAATCGGCGGTTTCGTATAGTGGTCAAATAATGTAGAACCCGTATCAAATCGAGGGAGAAGTTCGCTCAAGTTTATTGGAAAATTACAGCACAGATGTCATTCGGTGAACGTTCTATCTTCTTCTCATTGTAATGCTGGTTACAAACTGATATATACATTGAAGGCGTTTCTAACTAGCAAAGACCATGTTTGTAGAAGTCAACCCCCCATGCCATATGGCCATCGTAAACATTCCTACAGAGAGATAATCTAAACAGAGAGGTTTCTGTTGTTCTCATCATCTAGACACATGCACCTTCAGTGATGGGAATTATCAATGCTCAGATTCCACAGTGCTTATAAAATGTTGTGCTTTATTTACAATTAATAAAAAAAAGTATATTATTTATTTAAGGAGATTACTTTTGTCATTGTACATTTCCTTTAAAAGCCGAGCAGTATAACAGTGTTCTGTACTTTAAGCCATGTTAAAGTGCAATGTGAGGGCATCTTTTTGATCCACAATGCGGTTAATGTAGTCAGCCATCACAAGCCAACGGTTACAGCTTGGACTTATTAATTTCAAGGGGCAGCCCCCGTTATTAATAGTCTCGTATATGTTCTTGTATTCATACTGCCGCTTTGCTGAATGAGCGAACCAGTTGTAGGTTTCTCTAACCATGTATTCTATCTTGCTCGGAAGAACCTGCACTGCAGTATTTGCAACAATGTCAAGTGAATGGCAAACACAGCAAATAAGCTGCAGGTTTGGCTGTATTTGTTTGAGTAGGGTGAAAACCGAGTGGTTTTTTCCAACCATTACGCTGGCACCATCTGTGGCAATGCCCATCATGTTTTTAATCTGCAGGCCGTTCTTTAATAGAAAAGCAACAACAGTGTCTGATATGGCTTTAGCATCAGCATCTGTCAGCTCCACAAGTCCAAGATATGTACTGACAAACTTGCTGTGTTTTTTTTAGTGGTATTTCACACAAATGCAAAGAAGTTTGTTCACGGATATGTCAGTGCATTCATCAAGATACAGGGAATATGGAGAATCACCAATATCCTCCATAAGTTCTTCTCTGAAGTGTGGCGCAAGGACAAATGTGATTATAGCTGTGCACAAAATGTCTGACAAATCGTGCACCGCGTTTAGTGAACTGTGACAAGCAATGTAGGCAGCGATTCTAATTTCACAGCGCTTTTGGACATCTCTGATCAGACACTGCCCTGCTGCTCCCGCTGGCACAGTAAAAGTTTTTACACTTGGTGCACAGCGCGATTTGTGTTTTTTTTGTGCTAGCATGCTCTTTCATATCGTTTATCTGTGCTCTGATTTCTGATTGACAGTATTTACAAAATGCCTTTGACTCATCGCCTACCATGGGTGCAATCCATGTTTTCAGAGATGGGTCGCTCTCCCATTCCTTTCTGTAGGACTTTTTATATTTAGCCCACTTTGGCATGATGAATGATGAATGCAGCCTAATTTAAACATCATCCTACATTATATAATTTATTTTATAGTTCGTTTTCATGAAAAATATAAAAAAAATACTGTTTATAGTTAAAAATAAAAACCCGCCCGTTGCATCAAAAACCAGGCCAAATTTGAAAGACCCGCCCAATGCATTCTTTTCCGGTCGGATGGGACCAAAAGGAGCCCAATTGTGCGGGAACCCACCCAATCTGGCAACACTGGGTTATAAATTGTGTAACTGAAAAGTGGGGGGGACAAAATGTCATTTTCAAAAAGTGGGGGGGGCATGTCCCACTCATGTATAATGAAACCTACGCCCCTGCGTGGATGCTTAAATGAGAGCCATTTACAAATGTTCTATAGCGTAAAGACGATAGCTCGGCCTGTCATACATGTTGAAACTGAAGAGGAATTACGGAGGTTTTCACGGATACATCCAAAATCCGATTAGGCCTATACGAGATCCAATCCATCCGATACAACCTTATGTAGTTGTAGTTGACTGACATATAGTCGACCCGAGTTGGACCAATCAGTTGCAATGTTTTTCGGATCAGACTATATCCGAAATTATATCATAAGAAAATATCCTGAAAATAGCCTAATAAACATAATATCATTAAAAACGGCTACGCTTTGCAGATTATTTGATCGTTCGTCGCTCTTCACAGCATGTGTAGTTTGAGGTTCTACCAGACTTTAAAATGCCTATATCTAGCATATTTTATAAATATTTCAATGGATATATGCGATCAGGTGCTTTTATGTTCCGATCGAGGCTTGGTGGTTAGGACTGTGGTAAATAAATTGCCAATAGGCCTATAGGCTATTATTCGCAATCGCATGATATCCACGCGGCTGACTTAATCTTCGTTTGTTTCGGGAGTTCATCAAATTGTAGTAAAACAATGTCATAATCCACATGTTGTATTGTCCAATTCAGAGGATATAGCTTATACATTACACACTTTGAAAAA
This sequence comes from Esox lucius, assembly GCF_011004845.1. Classification (NCBI taxonomy): domain Eukaryota; kingdom Metazoa; phylum Chordata; class Actinopteri; order Esociformes; family Esocidae; genus Esox; species Esox lucius. The sequence continues at coordinate 4,287,355 of NC_047589.1, forward strand.
TAATTGTTCCTGTTCCTGAACGAAAGAAAAATATTGATACATGGATACAGCTCGGCTCTGATATAGGCTACCAGGGACGTAACTAGAAATTAATGGATGGTGGGGCTAAGCCTAGTTTTGGTGGGTCTGGACATACTCTCCATAACATATTTTCACCATATATTTTTAGAGTAACTAAAAACAACATTTGGTTTTCAAATCTATCAAAATAAGGTTATTTGGCTAAAAGTAGGCTAAAAGTAGGCCTATACCTGTCTCATAATTTGTGTTAGACACTGATCTAATATGACTTAAATTATATCCTAATAAATAAATTAAAGTCCACTCTCTCCTTATCCATCCAACAAACAACAAAAGGCACAAAAACGGTTGGGCTATATAGCCAAAATACTTTAATCAACTATAGTTGATAGCAAGGCCTTAGCCATGGAGTCAACATTGGGGGGTACCAAATCAGCCAGGGGTCTGAGGGTTCCCCCCAGTGGTATAGCGGTGTCTGGAGAAGTGGGTATACTGTTTTCTTTTTCAAAATGGCTCATTCAACAATGGTAATGTGCTCTTGTGTGACAAATTATACGAGAAACCATGACACGGACTTTGAATGCCCTTAAATGATGAATGCAAGTGTGAGTCAATTGTGGGACACACTTTGGGACACACCTGGGTGCACTCACCCACAACACACACACATTTTTCATATGAATATATTTCATCCAGTCATCAATTACATTTTCCTGTAAATAATTTCTAACACCATATAGATACATTGGAAACCAAGTCTTAGAACTACCCTAACTTACCCAGTTTCTTGCATCCTAAACAGAAGTTTTTGGACTACAGTAAATCTTTCCCTTACTTTACTGTCTGTAGGTCTGGCCAATCATTGGCGTCTAAGGAGAACAAAAAAACATACAGTATTCAAAACATGCAGTATAACTCATTAATTTCAAGTGCAAATGAGATGACCAATTTGCACCACAACAAGACTGCAATCATCATCTTCATCCGCTTTTCTGGTTTCGGGTCGCAGGAGCAGCAGCTCCAGGAGGGGACCCCAAACTTTAGCCAGCTCTGACTGGGGGATCCCGAGGCGTTCCCAGGCCAGTGTTGAGATATAATCTCTCCACCTAGTCCTGGGTCTACCCCGAGGTCTCCTCCCAGCTGGATGTGCCTGGAACACCTCCCTAGGGAGATGTGCAATATTGTATTAAAATAGCAAGCTATGTATGATCCACTCATGGCCATATTAAAGCTGAATGGTTTTAAATATGAAATCTAGCTAACTAGCTACCAGTCCTAATGTCAGCTTCCTTACCCATATTTTCCAATTAAATTAGCTACCATTTCTAAAATCTCAAAAATCATCAACATCAAATTAGTTAGAAAACATTAGCTAGCTAAGACAGTTAACGATGGAGTATTGCCAAACTGCAACATTGACAGATTGACTTAAGGCAAAAATACGTAACTTACTGATATACAACTGTACCAATGGAGGTACCAAGTCCTTACCATGGAGGATCTGGTTGCTTTCAAAATCTTGTTGTCATTGGCTGAGGGAAATGCACCAGCAGAGCTGGTTGTTTTGTCATCTGCTCGACAACCTTTATTTCTTTGGACAAATGACAATGTTGTGTGATGAGTTTGCTTCATAATGTATTTCGGAAGTAACGTTAAGTCTATGAAAATATAATTTTGCAATGGGGAGAAATATATATAACTGAAATATAAACTAAAAAGTATTGAGATCCAAAATATATATATTGCATATAAAATATTTTCAAATGCTAAAACAAATAGATTAAACATGAATGCATTATAATTCTTTGAGACTTTTTTTTTTTTTTAGGGTTTCACCATTTCACTGGTGAAACCCTATTGTGTTTGTTCTGGTTCATTATTAGGGTGTTTTTTTGCAAATTCCTGTGAAATAAAATGGCTTAAAGGTGCCCACATTTTTATGGTAGTAAAGGGCCAAGGGCTGCAACATCTGGTGCAGTGGCATGCATGTTGGCCTCATGGTGGCGCTGTCACAAGGCTCCAAAGTCACATTATTTTGCAAGCTCACCACACCCACCCCTTGTTACCTAGAGTCTTGAAAATTGGTACATAGGTGTAGCTCCTCATGGTCAACATTTTTGCCATTGGGACCCATAAAGTCCTCTGGCATCAAATGTCCGATCTTCACGTACATTTATATTTGGCATCTATGGACGATGGTCTTCAAAAGTTTTATCAATTAGGCCAGTATCTTAAAAAACATGTCCGACATAGACAGATGAACATGTGCAGGGGCGTGGTTTTGCACTTAAATAGACATCTCCTACAATAATGGGATAACAATAGAGGTATATAAGTCCATCTCCTCCAAAATAAAAATGTTTCAAACGCTACTTCTATAGCATCAAATGACAGATTTAAACCTTTTCACAAGTACATTTAAAAATATCACTGAAGGCCCCTCAGCGTGATTTCTTAATGCATATTATTTCAATACACTGACAATTCCAGAATTGCATATTATCACAACAACAATTGCCACGACAGCAGCCCATAAACACCATGTTGCTTATTAGATATGGAGCAGTATTCTGATTTCAACTGGTTAACATTTTCTTTTTATACTATTTAGGGCATAAAAAAGTATTCTAAGATGTGTCATTTTCCTGAGGATCACTCCACTTCGGACAGGAAGTTCAAATCTTGATTACCTTCCTGTCTCTGAGTCACTCATCTTGTCACCTCTATCTGACTTTGTTTGATAAACAATCTTTAGCAGACAAGTTGCAAATCATGAAATACCACATGCAAAAGACCAGACATCATGTAATGTTAAGTTGATCAGTCTTTTTTTCTTTACCGGAAGGCAAGTAAGGCAGCTAAAACTCTTTAGTCCAGAGGTGTCAAACCGGTTCCACGGAGGGCCGAGTGTCTGCAGGTTTTTGCTCTCTCCTTGTACTTGATTGGTTAATTAGGTCACTGATTGGTTAGTTTCTACCCTCACCTGGTTGTGTAGGTTTGAACTGGGAACCAATTTAAAGGAAAAACCAAAAACCTGCAGACACTCGGCCCTTTGTGGAACCGGTTTGACACCTGTGCTTTAGTCTGTCATTTGCAACATCAATAAAAACAATGCAATTATAATATCATGCAATTGAACAAAATAGTAAGGTAGACGATCATTGGGAAGGGGATTGTATTTTTTAACTACTTTGGGAATTTCTGAAATGGTAATTAATGACACGCTAGTTAACATTATGTCGCTAATAATTACAAAACATTGATGACTTGATAAAATTATTATTTGGTATACTGTAACGGGTCCCGGCCAGGGGTCCGCTAGCAGATATATATTGATACTCCTGGTCGAAGTGCTCTTTAGCTTATTAAACACACATCACTGGGGATTCATATCAGCTTATAACCCTTTGTAGTCATATAAACGATGTACAACAAACCTGGAAATATTGGAAATATGACACAGTTATAAGAGACGCTGGACAACTGTTGCTCTTTTTCCATTCAACCGGAATATGAGCTTATCTTCCTTTGCGCCTCGTTAAGGGTCCCAGAGTGATGCGACTGAAAGGTACTGCCACCTTGTGTCCGTTCTGTGCAACAGCATGTCATAGCGTGCTTCTATGCATTCTCTCAACAGTATTTAAAATAAAAGAAAACAAATGATAATTATTTTAACAAAACCTATTTTTGTGAGTGTCACAATACAAAATAATATGTTTCGAAACTGCTGCTGACCAGATGCCTTTTTTGCTGGCCTATTGATGTCAGAATCAGAAAATTATATTTTTATAATTTAATATATATATTCATTAACGCTAGATGTATTTTACAGAGTTCGTTCTCATCAGTCTACTGATATAGTTTCATTGCTTTTCTCTCACTCGGTTGTACTGATTCCAGTGCAGCTGAGATAAATCAGAGCTTTTATCCAATCAGATTTTCCACATGTGCTGTCTCCGGGTGAAAATTTATCCGGAGGCCTATAGAATTTCGAGTTAATCCCATCTTCTGTTGAAGCAAATGGGGAGGAGGTTGTTGATTGTCATATTCTTCAACCAATCCAATTTCGAGTTCTCCCTTATGAGCCCGTTATTTGGCACGTAGCAGTCTTCTAGCTTGCCCAGTTGCCTACGTGTGGATTTTTCAAGTGGTGTGATCAGAGAGCAAGCTACTTAACTGAGGTAAAACTAGTTAGCACGTAATGAACATCTAAGATTTTCTTTTGAGAAGTTGAGAACATCGAAAGACTTTCTTTCGAGAAGTTGATAATTTTTGATGTAGTGCTTTCCATTAGAGTTTTTGTTTAGACTTGTACTGAGCCCTTTAGTATTTTTTGCACGGTGGAGCAGAAGAAATGCACTTTGTGGCGGATTTACTGCCAACGCCTTTTTCGAGAAAACATGAAAATTGTGAGGGTCGACCAAACCCCCAACTAGCAACCGTTCAGGGTAAGGATGTATATGTAGTGCTTTCTGTTAGATTTTTTTGTTTAGATTTGTACTAAGTTTCTTAACGCACAATGGAGGAGATTAATTGGATTTGGTGGAGAAATAACTTTTTTTTTATTTTTTGAGAAAAGCTGGAAATTGCGAGGAACCAACCCCCACACCTAGCAGCCCTGTCCCAGACAGGGAAATGATTTGTGTGGCGCTTTCAATCGATCCTGCACGAAAAGTACACCTGTCTTACAGTGTGAAGGAACAAGGTTTTTGTGAGTACATTCTTGTTTCTTTGGTACCTGTAATGTCACTGATTTGCGATGTATATTTGTTATGCTGTGTCCAGTCATACTGCATAATGGTACTGTTCATCCTTGATGGTTTAATTCGCCATGTTCATATTTCTGTAATTACTATTGTTGTAAGCCTCTTGTTAAATCGCTTTATTCCACTGTCACTGTGAATATGGGATGATTACGTGGGATGACAATAGCCCAATATCCCATAGGATTAAGGCTGATTCATGCTTCAATGTCAAATGCGTCTGTATAGGATCCTCGGAGAGTGCATATAGCCGCACAGGCCCGCGCACCAGTACAAAAATATAGTAGCGAGTAGCTACGCAGAACCGCACAAACTGATTGGTTGGATGACGGAGGGAGGGTTTTACACAGAGTACCCGCCAAGTTTGACTTCGTGTATCAATAAAGACGAAGCAACAATGGAGTCTGGAGGCATGGCTCAAATCGAGGAACTTTTGATAGTAGAAGGTCTGGGTTAAGAGGCAGAAACTTTCCATAAAAGGTGGAAGCCGATGAGGGACAGCTATGTAAGAATAATGAAGAAATTGAAGAGTAAAAGTGGAGATGCAGGAGGGGAAAAAAAGCACCTCAGTTTTATATAATGCTTTCTTGGCTGTCCAGGCACACAAAACACAGGGAAACTCAAATTTTGGCAAGGTAAGTTCAGTTTTTTCCATTGGCAAATCCAATGTTGATTACTTTTACAACAAAGTTGGCTAACTGGCCAGTAAAGATTAAAGATTCATATTAGCAACACAGGAAACAAAAACGAAACTTAGTTGACGTTTTTCTCAATACACTTGATTTATCCCTATGGACTGGGAGTAAATACATTTTTTTTTCACTTTGTCTGAGAAACTAAACTCCAAGCTTATTTTCTACTGCAAGTTTAGTGTATACTCCAGTGATTCTGTTGCGTTCATTTTACCAGTTGGTTGTTTGCATGGCTGCGTTAATTTGCTAACTACTCAGTTAAATGTAGTTATATTTAGATGTAGGTCAAGGTCAAGGATACTTTATTGTCCCCGAGGGGCAATTATTTGTACAGCCAGCAGAAAAAAACACAAAAACACAACACACATACACCATAGTATAGAAGCACACATAATCTCTAAGCCTCTAAAACACACTATTTAGAAAACAATACAATAAAAACATCTTAAAACAGTTCTGACAATTTGTTTAAAATTGAGATAGAAGTCGGGATAAGAGAGTTTCTAAATCTATTGGACCTGCATCTGTAGCTATCAATATTGCTGCCACAATTGTATCTTTAGAAACATATTCGTTTTATGTAAAGCATGTTTGGCTAGCTAGCATTAATAGTACTATTTTGCCATGCTAGCTAGTTGTTCATCCAACATTTAATGCTAAGTAAATGTGTCGACGTGATTTTTCTTCAGGTGAGTAAATAGTTTTAGCCCAAAGTTAAAGGGGGAGCAGGGACAAGTGTCAGGCAACTTTAAAGTTGAATTAAATTATGTATTTACTTTAACCTGAATAACCTTATTAGGTGAAGATGATTATTACCATCTCTTAAAGGTTATACTTTGTGTTTTTATAAGTTTATGCAGAGAGAAGAGAGAATGATAAAATACAAATATTACTTTTATATGACAACAGTGATATTGTGGCACACGTTTAAGATTACTTGAAAGCAGGCATATGCCTGTTTATTCTCAGTAGCCATGTACTTCAAGCTTATGTTATGTCCTCCCTCCCCCCTTCAGGTTGAGTAGCCCTGTTGAATAGTAAAATATGTTGTCATTGGAGATGGAGTACACCAGCAGCTCATCAATCCTACAGTCATCTGAATCTGACCTGGACTCAAATGTAACTTTACCTGCTACATCAGTTGATCCCAAGGCTGAGAACAGACAACTATTAGAACCTTCCACGTCTAATTACCAAAGACCTGTCCACCAAAAACAACCTAGGAGTCTCTCCAGGTACATCCTGCCTCGACTCGTCTTCATCCACCTAGAGAGCACCAAAGAAAATTAAGAAGAAAAATTTAACCTTCTGGATCAGTGCAGAAAAGAGGGAAGAGAGACATGCAATGCTCACTTTGAGTTCGATGACGATGTGGCAAGATTTTGTCACACCTTCGGTCAACTGATCCGTGAACAGCCACAACATAAAAGGTCTAGCCAAGTTCAAAATCCATCAGCTTTTATTTGAGATGGGGAAAGTGCTGAAGACAGTGTTTGAACACACCCTGATGTGGCTAATGTAATTTTTTTTCAGAGTGATTAAATTACTTTAGTTTGTGATTTGAGTCAAAATAATTTGCACACTTCATGGATGTTGACATTTTGAGTAATTTGAATCAATATTGTTTAATTTTATTTATTCTTTGATTTAAAATGCGGAGAAAGTTCATGTTTGAACAAAATACTTGAGTGCACTTTCTCTGCATTTTAAATAAGTTCTATGCAGTCCGCTCTTTTCACTGTTTGCAATACTTTGTTACACTTATAATTGTACATACAAATATTTAACAAAATAAAGAGTTAAAAAAAAATATATAGTTCATATAGAGTTCAGTAGGCCAGCCCTCAGCACCATATCCTGCCATGGCACATGAAAAACCTCATTGCAGGTCATTGCAGAATCCAACAGCAGCCCGAGAGGCTCTCCCTGCATTAGCCAAGGTGCCTCCCTCTGTGACGTGTCTTCTCCACTCCCTGGCTGTGCCTCGCCATTGTTCAAAAGAGTCTTTGAAACTAGGTGGTATATACTTAGTTGCAGGTGTGTTGGCAGCATCTGTATAGGCCAGATAGTTGTGCAGTACAGCACAGGCCTTCACAACATGTACATTTGTCTGGTAGGAATTCCGACAGTCTGCCTAGAATTGTCCACCTTGTGACCGTCATACTAAATTAGTTCTCAATCACACGTCTGGCACGTGAATGTTGATTGGTGTAGGCCCTCTTGCTTTTGTTCAGGTTGGCACCTGGTAAAGCAGAATATACATTGACATTTTAAAAAACAAAAACCCCACTGACTAACTGCACTGTTGTACTGTACTTGTACTGTTCATTTACAAAGTGTAATCTATTATCAGTAAACAAGTACAGTACAAAGAAATGCAGTTTGCGTCTAACCAGAAGTGCAAATGGAGGGCAAACTATTTACAAGTATTAAGTATATGTATGTACAAGTGGTATGTATAGATGTGCAATTAATGCAAATGCACTACATATGGCAATTCTAAATGTGCAATTGAAGCAAATAGAAGGCAGAACATTTATGAGTACTAAGTATATAACCCTAACCCTATTATTAATCTAATATCTGCTTATGATTTAACCCTCCAAATATTTTCAGAATATCAATAAACAATTGCTTACATTGAAAGGGATTCATCAGATTTATATGCAATGGAAAAGCAGCATCTCCAACGATGACATGGAATGTTTGCAGGTTGAGGGATAGCAACTGTCCCCTGAAGCAGGATTATGTGAAGTGGGTGGCTTGATGTGTAATAAAGGGTTTCAAGCGACTGAGAAGTTTGTTGAAACGATTAGCCGACATGTTAAAATATTTTAAACACGCTCTTCGTCCATATTACACTTCTGCTGAACAAGCACACTGTATTCTAGCCAGATAGCTATTGTATTGTTTACGAACTATACAGATATTTGTGAAGTTTTCTTGCACTACAAGCGAACAAACCAGATTCTAAGCATCTTCTCTTTCCTTCTTCATTTAATTTTACTAGTTCTCTCAAACACGTCATTCCAGAAACCGTCTTGCCCGATCTAGCTAGTTAGCTACCTATTATATTGTTTACCAAATATACAGTTACTACTGTATAAAACACCATTTTGCGCGACATCGCTGCCTAGTGCGAAGAAGTGTAATGGCCATCTACACAAGAAGGCCACACAACTATAAATGCTGAGCACGTCTGCATACAGACGCACATCACAATTAACAACACAGACCCGCAGAAGCATAAATCAGGCTTTAGGCAACCATTCATGCTAGAATTATTAGCTTTGCGTCCATCGTGCTGAAGTTACTAATCGAATGCCCATCCAACACGTTTGTTTTGGTTACTGACATGTATCTACTTGACAGGTAAGCAGTTTATGACTGTAACCAGCTAATAGTTTGTTTTAACCAGCAAGGTAGTAGATAAATGTAGCTGCCATGTACAAAAGTTGGGGCTTATGACTTTGAAGAGGGGGGGATTTCTTTGTCATTTAAATTATGCTATATGGGCTTAGAATGTACAGTGACGTGGATATAGGGGTGGACCGATTTTGATTCTAGTTAGAAAATGTGTAAGTTCGATTTCGAACTGCAAAATTTAAGAGGAGTTTGCGATTCTGTGATTAAGTAACCGCACGTCATTGATTGTGGCCTGCTGTTACCACCTCCACGATATCCATGCAAATGATAGTGTACAGTTCATGTAATGGAGTTGGCATTTAACGAATTGCACTAATAAATGCATTCAAAACAACTATACCGCTCTAAAATTGCAGGCCTATTATTTGTTAAACTTCGGTAGCATTTCTATAATACTTCATATTAAAATATTAAAGAATATTATAAGGTGGAGCACACTGAGAAATGGTTACAGCTTATGTAAGCTAAAGTAGAGAACATGATCTAATATAAAAAAAAAAAACATTTTGATGTTATTGTTTATTTGCTTGTGCTCATTTGGTTTGAAGATTGACTGTGCAATACATCCAACCACACTAGACGCGTTTACACGCCTAGGGCTAAGAGCATCCTAAGTCCTGGGCTTAGCAAGTGGCTAAGCAAGTGTTCATACTTGTGTATTTTGAAGTGGGAAAGCATCACCCTTAGCCTAGGGCTAGCTAGCCTTGCTCTGGAGCATGGTTAACACTGACTTTTCAGGGCTAGCCCCAGAAAAATGTTGTGACTAAATAACCAGTGTGCAGTGGCGTTTTTATATGTAAAAAATTGGTGGGACACAAACCATAATTATACACTCACCTAAAGGATTATTAGGAACACCTGTTCAATTTCTCATTAATGCAATTATCTAATCAACCAATCACATGGCAGTTGCTTCAATGCATTTAGGGGTGTGGTCCTGGTCAAGACAATCTCCTGAACTCCAAACTGAATGTCAGAATGGGAAAGAAAGGTGATTTGAGCAATTTTGAGCGTGGCATTGTTGTTGGTGCCAGACGGGCCGGTCTGAGTATTTCACAATCTGCTCAGTTACTGGGATTTTCACGCACAACCATTTCTAGGGTTTACAAAGAATAGTATGAAAAGGGAAAAACATCCAGTATGCGGCAGTCCTGTGGGCGAAAATGCCTTGTTGATGCTAGAGGTCAGAGGAGAATGGGCTGACTGATTCAAGCTGATAGAAGAGCAACTTTGACTGAAATAACCTCGTTACAACCGAGGTATGCAGCAAAGCATTTGTGAAGCCACAACACGCACAACCTTGAGGCGGATGGGCTACAACAGCAGAAGACCCCAACGGGTACCACTCATCTTAACTACAAATAGGAAAAAGAGGCTACAATTTGCACAAGCTCACCAAAATTGGATGGTTGAAGACTGGAAGAATGTTGCCTGGTCTGATGAGTCTCGATTTCTGTTGAGACATTCAGATGGTAGAGTCAGAATTTGGCGTAAACAGAATGAGAACATGGATTCATCATGCCTTGTTACCACTGTGCATGCTGGTGGTTGTGGTGTAATGGTGTGGGGGATGTTTTCTTGGTACAATTTAGGCCCCTTTGTGCCAATTGGGCATCGTTTAAATGCCACGGCCTACCTGAGCATTGTTTCTGACCATGTCCATCCCTTTATGACCACCATGTACCCATCCTCTGATGGCTACTTCCAGCAGGATAATGCACCATGTCACAAAGCTTGAATCATTTCAAATTTGTTTCTTGAACATGACAATGAGTTCCCTGTACTGAAATGTCCCCCACAGTCACCAGATCTCAACCCAATAGAGCATCTTTGGGATGTGGTGGAACGGGAGCTTCGTGCCCTGGATGTGCATCCCACAAATCTCCATCAACTGCAAGATGCTATCCTATCAATATGGGCCAACATTTTTAAAGAATGCTTTCAGCACCTTGTTGAATCACAAAGCAGTTCTGAAGGCGAAAGGGGATCAAACACAGTATTAGTATGGTGTTCCTAATAATCCTTTAGGTGAGTGTATAATACATACCAACAAAGCTACAAAACTCCCTCTTGCTACTGATATTTCTTTAACACATCAACAAACAGAATGGCTCCACAAAACACTTATAGATAGATAGAGCGGCTTGCTTCTACCAGGTGTTGTAGTACACATACTAGAGAGAGAGAGAGACCTTCTTGTGTAATTGCTCTCCTTCTCTCTCACACACATGTCAAATTACCACTGTCACATTTACAAACCTAAATTAGGAATGCAATGCAACCAAGCTCAGAACCAATGTACCTGCAGGGCCATACGCGAACACCAATGAGCTCAACACCACTGAAGGCCACAACGAAGCGGATACAGATCCATTCTATGACAACAACCTTAATAGATAAGCATGACACTCGTCAACATCTATATCAATCGATCCAGCACATAAATATGACCAATGCATGGACCAGCACAAGAAAGGCAGGATGATAAAATATCCTTTCAATCATCAAGGCTGAGGGCTCACTTGAAGAGAAAGGTGGCACAGCGGTTCTCCCTCTGGGCAAACATTTCGATGACTATGGGAATTAAGTCATGTAGTTGCTGAATCAGCTGGCGTTCGGTGGACAACATGGCCAATGCGTTGAGTCGTGGTTGTCCCATGGTATTGCGAGTGAAGGTTTTTACCCTCTTCAAGGTAGAAAAGTTCCTCTCTGACTCGGTGGTCGTCATAGGTGTTATGATAATTTTCAGCAGAGTAACGGTCTCAGTAAAAGCCTCTTCTAGGTTGTTCTCATGGATGGATCTTAACAGAGACAGGGCCGTCTTACCAGTGTGAAGCTCAGTGTGGCTGTAGTAGTCAGCTCAGACTTCAACTTTTCCTCATTTCCTAGAGGCCATAGTTTCACCACACATTCAAGCTCAGATGTAGGGAATGACAGGACAGATTGTGAGAAGAGCAAGCTGTCAACCAGCTTTTTAGTGATCAGGTGGTCACTTTGTGAAAACCTCTGCTCCATCTGGGAGATGACTGTGTCGCATGCCTCCTTCATCACTTCATCACAGTTTTCTCAAACTGCATTGACAGGGTGGCCTTGTGTTGCCTCAGCAAGTCTCTGTGTTGCCTCAGCAAGTGCAACAACATGTTTTGGATCGCCAGAGAAAAAGGTGGCAAAAGCAGTTAAATCTGCAAAAAACACCTTCGGGATGCTCATCCTTGCTGAACAAAGTTTCTGCAAGGTCAGCTGGTGAGCATAGCAGTGAACAAACCGGGCATGTGGTTATGTCTCTTTTATTAGTGTCTGTACCCCTCAGACATTTCCACTCATTACAGCCACACCATCATAAGTCTCAGCAATCAGATTTCTCCCAGCTTCAGTGGTTCCAGCACACCCTAGATGCTATTAGAGAGGCTGAGTCCAGTTTTATCTTTGACTTCCACAAACTCCAAAAATCTCTCTGTCACTATTTTGTCAGGCAACATGTATCGCAACACAACCACCATTTGTGATTTTCCAGGAGACATCATCAGTTGTCTCATCTGCCTGTATGGCAACAAATTATCTCATCCACTTGCTTGGCTATCTCCTCCCTGTATACTTCATACATACAGTCTAACGATTCATTTTATACAGTGCTAGATGTCCCTTTGAAGATGGGCTGAGCGTCATAGTGCCTCTGAAGTCTCGAATTGCCCTCACATAGTCTTGAAAATGCAACTGAATATTCCAGGATTCAGGGAGTCCACCGAATCGTCGTGCCCCGGCAGTGCGATTTCACATTTCCCACACAGTTTAATACGTTATGATCTGACTGAGAACGTACCTGTTTTCCTCCATTTACCCTTCCAAGTTAGCCCAATTTCACAGCATTGTCCAGATGACTCCCGCTGCTCTCAGGTTTTGCAAACCTCTCAGAAAGATGTTTCCAATCTTTGTAACCCGTCCTCAACCAAGTACCATCTTCACCAAATTGCAGACATGGAAAACAGAAGTGCATTCTTTTGTATGCTAACCATTAGCCACCTTTTCTTCAAAGACCACTCCACGTTAAACCCGCGGTTACTTTTATCAGCAGTTTGAGTGATGACAATATCCCGTGGCTGTGCCTGACCTGCCCTTAATGACCAGTCGCCCCTGGGTATCATAGTAATTCATTATTAGTGAAACAAAATGAAAACAATATCCTTGACCAGAGGCTTTGCTTGGATCACAATACATTCTAGGCTTAGCACCCGCCCAACCCCCAGGGGAGACTTCTTTGCCACACATTTTTCATGGATTTGTTGTGATGCCATGTGTTCTTACCACCGTCTTACCAGTTTTTAATATATTAGGCCTACATTAGTTTGAGATCTCTCTGGAACCTGAAATATTCCCAAACAACAGAAGATGATTTATTTTCAGCACCTAATCATCCCTAGTCTCTATCTCATTGTCCTCTAGGTTCATTTTCTTTATCGATCCTCTTCCTCTCCTTAACAGCAAGCCCTTCTCGAGAGGCAGCTACATCCCACAGAGCGACGAGGACGTCCAGCACGGTCGCATGAACGTCCTCGCTAGGGGGAGCCCTCAAGTAGATGTTTAGCAGGACCGGCAAGCGACGAGTGAAGTTGAGCAGGATGTTGAGCCGGACGGACGGGAGAGGCAACTAGATCCCTCGTAGCGACCCGGACGACCACCACGGTCACATGGACGTCCTCGCTAGGAGGAGCCCTCGAGTGGATGTTTAGCAGGATGGACGGGGGATCAGGGATGTTGAGCAGGACGGATGGCGATGAGTGATGTTTTGTAATGCAAGCCGGTGGAGGGTACCATCAGGACCCGCACAGCAAGCTGTTGCTCACTCGAGAAGTCTGCATTTCCTATTTTTAAAAGTCCTAAGATTTGTCACATGTTATGTTTCATGAAATATAAAAATGTAAAAAACGTGGCTACGTTAATATATTGGAAAAACAGTGCTTTATCAATTGATATTAAATACTTATGAAAAGAACCTTTACGTTTTCAGCTTCTGTTTTTGAATTCTTTCAGTATTCAATAAATGGTTCATGGGGGTGGGGGTTAGAGCCGCTAATCAGCCACTCCAAGAATACGCACAAAGCACACTATCCGGATGACAATTTCTTAGGGTGCTATCCGGCTTGTTGTAGCCTAGTTTTCTTCCTTATTACAAAATAATTGCCCATAGTTTTTTTTCAATTGACACAACTGATGGGAGAACGTTACAGCAAAATAAAAAATTAAAATCTACCCTACAGTAGCTTGTGTTCACAGACAAAGCAGCAGCAACGTCTTATCTTACACTGTTTTAACTTACCAGTTACAGTTAGCTTATTTTAAATTCATAAATTGACAAGGCTGTAAAGGACACATTAATTATATTATTAGTGTTGTGATACAGGAACAACTACAACAAATATATAAAGTCTACAGAAGTGATTAGAGTAGTGGACTGTTCTTCAACATTGGCAACTATGAAATGTATTGAACGACAGAATTCAAAAACAATTAATGTATTAAAACAGAGCAAACTTTTTCATCTAAGGAGGATTTCTGCAAGAAAGCAGACAGCCTCGACTATGCATATTGTATCGTACAACAAGGCCTATGGCCCTGGGCAGCTCTCCTCGTGTAATGGCTCATCTCCTGGTATCTCTTCTAAGCTCTTGAGACTGTACTGGGAGACACAGCAAAACATCTAGCTGTAGCACATATGGATTAGCCATCCTGGAGGAGCTGGACTGCCTGTGCAAACTAAAATGTTGTCATTGTTTTGGTGGAGTTTAGTATTTAGTTTAGGCCACGTGCAATTCTATTTACATTTCTTTGTTAATAATTATTTTCTATTTTTAGGACTTACACTACCGTTACTGTTTTGTTGGGTATTTTTATTTTAAACATCTAAATAAATCAAAAACATACATACTTATTTAAAACTCAATATGTAGAAATTACTATTATTATTAATTATTTTGACATGACGAAAGTGGGAAAGAATTAAATAAAAGGGGACTTGACAGGTAATCTTTCAATTGATGTGTTTCTTCGGTATATTAAGAAAGTTTAAGGTTTAAGTTTAATTTATCAAATGTATTGATGGATGATCGCTTCATTCTCCATTTTATTACGTTCAAAATATGCTCATACACAAGACATCCTGTTCGCTTCAACGTACATCCAGTTAGAGCTGGATGCTGATATCCAGGCCACTTTCCTGTCTGTCTGGACCATGCCCTCCATCCTCATCGCCTGTCCATCCTGCTCAACATCCTGCTCAACATCCCTCATTGCCCGTCCGTCCAACTCAACATCCAGCACAATGTCAGTCGTTGCTCGTCCGTCCTGCTAAACATCCACTCGAGGGCTCCCCCGGGTCGCTCTGAGGGATGTAGCTTCTACTGGCCTACTCCGCACATTTCTTTCGCTGTGGGCTCTACGCCGCATCTTCATGCTTCTGACTGGTTAATTTGATGTTCAGAGTACCAGCACAGCTATGGCTTCCCCGACCTGCGCATGTTGTTACTTTATTGGGTTGTGGCTATTACTTTCATTAGCCATCACAGAATTGGGATGTTATAAGAATACTCACTTTGAATAAATTAGGACGAGTGAGAGGCATGAACAGAACAATGTGTTGAAAAGTTTGATTGACCAATTTGAGACATACAGCTGGACAATTGAATTGTAAATCTTTATTTTCTTAAAATAGCAAAAGGTAGGGGGAGATGTGTTGTAAGAGGCTTGAAGATACTTTAATCTTTATACTAATAATCTGGAATCGCAATTTGAATGTGCAATTTCAAAAGCGCAGAAAGCTGCCATTGTGGCTTTTTATTTTATTTTTACACTCAATCAAAATAATTATATTTACTGGTCCAATATCATATTCGTATTTGTATACAATTTATTAGGAGTTCATTTTAGAATCTGTTGGCCTTCTTAAAAATAATAATTCAGAGTTCAGAGAGTTCATTATGCTGACTAATTAAAATAAAAAACTTTTGTTGGATCATAGAATTTGTGTTTTATTGCTGTTTAAATGTAGGCTATTATACAGTATGGCCATTTAAATTAAACAAGCAGCATCTGTATTGTTGTTACTGCAACCTACATACCACCAGATGCTAATCCTAAACTAGCAATGGAAGAGCTGCAGGCTGCTATTAGCAAGCAGCAAACTGCCCAGCCAGATGGTGCCTTTATTGCAGGTGATTTCAATCACTAAAATCTGATTTTTTTTTTCCCAAATCAAAATGTCTTCTGCCCCAGCAGAGGCCTACAAAGCATTCCAGAGGCCTACAAAGCCATTCCCCTCCCCCACCTGGGTCGGTCTGACCACCTCTCATTGTTCCTACCAAGTATTTACCCCTCATTTTACTGGTGAAACCATCAGTTAGGTCAAAGTGTGGCCAGAGGGAGCAGACTCAATACTACAGCACCAGTTTCAATACAGACTGGAGTTTGTTTGCCATTCAAGCCACCCTTGACTCACATACGGACATTGAAACATATGCTTCCTCCGTTCTGGATTACATCAACGCCTGCACCAATGACATCACCACCCATAAACTAATAAATACATTCCCCAACCAGAAGCTTTGGATGAACTGTGAGGTCCGACAACTGCTGAAGGCATGTGACGCTGCGTTCAAAATGGCTAGAAATGACCACAAACTGTGGATCGAGGAGCACTTCAAAAACAACTCTGATCCTGATGCAGGTGGCAGGGCATCAAAGTCATCACAGACTACCAGCCAAAAAAAAAACACCCCCACAGACAGAGACATCTCCATCACCCCTGGTGTTAAACAGGTTTTACACTTGCTTTGACAGGGACAACAAAGAACCAGACATTAAAGCTGAACTCTGTGTGCAGAGCCCCCTCCCTCTACATCCAAGACTGCGTTCTTGTACACAGCTCCAACATTGTTGTCAAGTTCGCGGACGACACCACAGTGGTAGGCCTGATCAGTGACAATGATGAGTCAGCCTACAGGGAGGAGGTCAAATGCCTGGTGGCATGATGCACTGATAACAATCTGGCCCTCAATGCAAAGAAAACCAAGGAGCTCATTGTGGATTACAGGAAATCTAAAGGCTGCAGCCTCGCCCCTGTCCTCATCGATGGTACTGAGGTGGAGTGTGTGTCCAGCTTCTAATTCCAGGGTCTCCACATCTCTGAGGACCTCTTCGGGTCCCTCAACACCTCAACCCTGGTCAAAAAGACGCGGCAGTGCCTGTACTTCTTGAGACTGAAGACAGCCCGCCTGTCTTCCAAGATCCTTGTGAACTTCTACCGCTGCACAATCGAGAGCATTCTGACTAACTGCGCCACAGTGTGGTTTGGTGGTTGCTCCATAGCCGACCAGAAGGCCCTGCAACGGGTGGTGAAAACCTCCAAGCACATAACTGATACCCAGCTTCCAGCCATTGTAGACTTCCAGCACAAGTGGTGTCTGCACTGGGCGTGCAGCATCACCAGGGACACTTCACATCCATGCCACAATGTAATTTTCATCATAGGTGCACTTCAACTATGAGAGACAAAATGAGAAAAGAATATCCAGAAAATCACATTGTAGGATTTTTTATGAATTTAATGGTAAATTATGGTGGAAAATAAGTATTTGGTCAATAACAAAAGTTCATCTCAATACTTTGTTATATACCCTTTGTTGGCAATGACAGAGGTCAAATGTTTTCTGTAAGTCTTCACAAGGTTTTCACACACTGTTGCTGGTATTTTGGCCCATTCCTCCATGCAGATCTCCTCTAGAGCAGTGTTGTTTTGGGGCTGTCGCTGGGCAACACAGACTTTCAACTCCCTCCAAAGATTTTCTATGGGGTTGAGATCTGGTTACTAGGCCACTCCAGGACCTTGAAATGCTTCTTACGAAGCCACTCCTTCGTTGCCCGGGCGGTGTGTTTGGGATCATTGTCATGCTGAAAGACCCAGCCACGTTTCATCTTCAATGCCCTTGCTGATGGAAAGAGGTTTTCACTCAAAATCTCACGATACATGGCACGATACATTCTTTCCTTTACACAGATCAGTCGTCCTGGCCCATTTGCAGAAAAACAGCCCCAAAGAATGATGTTTCCACCCCCATGTTTTACATTAGGTATGGTGTTCTTTGGATGCAACTCAGCATTCTTTCTCCTCCAAACATGACAAGTTGAGTTTTTACCCAAAAGTTCTATTTTGGTTTCATCTGACCATATGACATTTTCCCATTACTCTTCTGGACTATCCAAATGGTCTCTAGCAAACCTCAGACGGGCCTGGACATGTACTGGCTTAAGCAGGGGGACACGTCTGGCACTGCAGGATTTGAGTCCCTGGTGGTGTAGGGTGTTACTGATGGTAGCCTTTGTTACTTTGGTCCCAGCTCTCTGCAGGTCATTTACTAGGTCCCCCCGTGTGGTTCTGGGATTTTTGCTCACCGTTCTTGTGATCATTTTGACCCCACGCGGTGAGATCTTGCGTGGAGCCCCAGATCGAGGGAGATTATCAGTGGTCTTGTATGTCTTCCAATTTCTTATAATTTCTCCCACAGTTGATTTCTTCACACCAAGCTGCTTACCTATTGCAGATTCAGTCTTCCCAGCCTGGTGCAAGAAGGTGCCATTAATACAGGTAACGAGTGGAGGACAGAGGAGCCTCTTATCGAAGAAGTTACAGGTCTGTGAGAGCCAGAAATCTTGCTTGTTTGTAGGTGACCAAATACTTATTTTACAGAGGAATTTACCAATAAATTCATTAAAAATCCTCCAATGTGATTTTCTGGATTTATTTTTTTCTCATTATGTCTCTCATAATTGAAGTGTACCTATGATGAAAATTACAGGCCTCTTTCATCTTTTTAAGTGGGAGAATTTGGTGGCTGACTAAATACTTTTTTGCCCCACAGTATTTTTTTATTTTGGGTACAAATTCCAGTTCCGCCTGTCTTTGCATGCCATTTTTGTTTATATTTCTATCAGTTTTTGGGAGAGAGACATTTGTACCTCAGTACGTGCAATTGTCAATTTGTCCATTCTGTACTGCTTTGTTTATGTTGGCCATAAGTCCTGGTAAAGTGAGAGGAAGTGGGGGAAGGTACAGTCTGTTAGGTATGTGAGCATGACTCAGCAGCTAATCATGTGATCTGTTAACCTTTGCAAACTTGCATAACATAGACACTCACACAGACAGGCAATAGAGACAGACAGCCAGGACTTCACAGGGTAAAGGAAAACAAAACACAAAAGGAAGGTGGTTTGAATCATCATATATAGAAAAAAAAATAAGAAAAAGAACAACAACAAGACCTTGCTGTTTGTTTTGCAGGCTGGAGTAATGGAAATGTTC
The DNA here is from genome assembly GCF_011004845.1 of Esox lucius. Classification (NCBI taxonomy): domain Eukaryota; kingdom Metazoa; phylum Chordata; class Actinopteri; order Esociformes; family Esocidae; genus Esox; species Esox lucius. Next base: position 4,306,605 of record NC_047589.1, read on the forward strand.
AGTAGTGTGTTGTTAGGAAGCCTGGTGTTGGTTCTACTCTGGTTGTTCAGGCAGAAGAGACAGAGAACTGACTGTTTACCACCAGGGCCCTGGGCTCTGCCACTGCTGGGTAATGCACCTCAGATGGACAAACAGGCTCCCTTCAAGACCCTCGTCAAGTGGAGTGGTGTGTATGGACCAGTGATGACAGTGTATCTTGGGCGGCAGCGGACTGTGGTGCTGGTGGGGTATGAAGCAGTCAAGGAGGCTCTAGTGGACCAGGCTGAGGACTTCGCAGGAAGAGCTCCCATCCCCTTAATTTCTCGTGCTACCAGGGGATACGGCCTGGCCATCAGTAACGGGGAGCGTTGGCGGCAACTGCGTCGTTTTACCCTGACCACTCTGAGAGACTTTGGGATGGGTCGTAATGGAGGAGTGGATACAGGAGGAAAGCCAACACCTTATTGATAGTGTGCATGGCACTAAAGCCATGCCCTTTGACCCCCAGCCTTACTTGAGTCGCACTGTATCCAATGTCGTCTGCTCCCTAGTTTTTGGACAGCGTTTCAGCTACGAGGATGCCAACTTCCTGTACTTACTCAACATTTTCTCAAGTATGCTGCGCTTTGGAAGCAGTCCCTGGGGACAGCTCTACAACATCTTCCCCAGGCTGATGGAATGCCTGCCTGGCCAGCAGCACAGCCTTTTTACCAAGGTGGACGAGGTGAGAGAGTTTATAATGAAGAAGATACATGAGCACCAAGAGACAATGAATCCAGGCAACCCTAGAGACTACATAGATTGTTTCCTCACCAAACTCAACCAGGAGAAGGAATTGTCCTCCTCTGAGTTTATATATGACAACCTGGTGTCCACAGTGTTGAACCTCTTCCTGGCAGGAACAGAGACCACCAGCACTACTCTCAGATACGCCGTAATGGTGCTCATTAAATACCCTAAAATTCAGGAGCACATGCAGCAGGAAATCGACACAGTGATTGGACGAGAACGAGTACCTCAGATGGAGGACAAGATGTCTCTCCCCTTCACAGACGCTGTCATCCACGAGGTGCAACGCTTCCTAGACATTGTTCCGTTTAACCTACAGTTATGATTATATGACCTTCAAAGCTCATAATATTAATCAAGATTGTAATCTGTGTTTTCTTGGTCAGTTCAGGTGGATCCAGACTGTAAATATACAGCTCTGGAAAAAATGGATAGACCACTGCACCTTTTTCGTTCCTTTCCAAAAAAGTTGAAAAGGAAAGTTTTCAGTGAGGAACAGAAGCGTTCAATTTGCAGTGGTCTCATAATTTTAACCCTTCTGTTCCTCACTCAAAACCTTCCTTTTTGACTTTTTTGGAAAGGAATGAAAAAGGTGCAGTGGTCTCTTAATTTTTTCTGGAGCTGTATGTATTCTGAAGATTCAGGCCAGTTTAATTTCATGCAAGTTTCAGCTGGTGACAGATGTTTGATTATGGTGTTATTATGTGTCACTTTCCAAAAACTTTTGGAGTTCACTGTAGATACCTAATGTCCTTCAAAAAAATACAAATAAATGTTTGAAGACCTAGACAGGCACACTATTTGATTTGTCCTTTTCACTACTGGGTATTTCCACACTGTGATTTGCTTTTTTTACTTCATCAGGTCCAAAAATGCAGAGAGGAATAGGGGTGAAGGTGCAATCTGTGTACATAATGTGATCATGACGCAATAGCTAATTAAGGCATCTGCTGTTCACCTCAGTCCGAAGTTTCAACCTGTGCCCATAGTTGCAAACACACATAGACACTTACACAATTGCAGACAGAGACAGACAGCCAATCCTGCACAAGGAAAAGATAAAAAAGTAAGAAAACAACTAAGAGTTGGTTTAAAAGAATAACATCAATAAATACAAAGAAGAATATTTAAAAAAAACACCAACAAGAGACCTTGCTGTTTGACAGGCTGGAGTAATGGAGATTTTTTTGTAGCATGGTGTTCGTAGGCCTGTTGTTGTTTCTACTGTGGTTCTTCAGGCAGAGGAAACAGAGTCACATCCATCTACCACCGGGACCCTGGGCTCTGCCACTGCTGGGTAATGCACCCCAGATGGACAAACAGGCTCCCTTCAAGACCCTCGTCAAGTGGAGTGGTGTGTATGGACCAGTGATGACTGTGTATCTTGGGCGGCAGCGGACTGTGGTGCTGGTGGGGTATGAAGCAGTCAAGGAGGCTCTAGTGGACCAGGCTGAGGACTTCATAGGACAAGCTCCCGTCCCGTTTCTTTTTCAAGCTACCAAGGGATACGGCCTGGCCATCAGTAACGGGGAGCATTGGCGGCAGCTGCGTCGTTTTACCCTGACCACTCTGAGAGACTTTGGGATGGGTCGTAAGAGGATGGAGGAGTGGATACAGGAGGAAAGCCAATACCTTATTGATAGTGTGCATGGCACTAAAGCCATGCCCTTTGACCCCCAGCCTTACCAGACTCACCAGACTCAACCAGGAGAAGGAATTGTCCTCCTCTGAGTTTATAAATGACAACCTGGTGTCCACAGTGTTGAACCTCTTCCTGGCAGGAACAGAGACCACCAGCACTACTCTCAGATACGCCGTAATGGTGCTCATTAAATACCCTAAAATTCAGGAGCACATGCAGCAGGAAATCGACACAGTGATTGGACAAGAACAAGTTCCTCAGATGGAGGACAAGAAGTCTCTCCCCTTCACAGACGCTGTCATCCATGAGGTGCAACGCTTCTTAGACATTGTTCCGTTTAACATTCCGCACTATGCCACCAAAAATATCTCATTCAGAGGTTACACAATCCCTCAGGGCACCGTTATCCTTCCCCTGCTGCACTCTGTTCTGAGAGACCAAGACCACAGGGCCACGCCCACAACCTTTAACCCTGATCACTTCTTGGAAGAAAACGGAAACTTCCAGAAGAACCCTGCCTTCTTTGCCTTCTCTGCAGGTAAGTGTGCCTGTGTAGGGGAGTCTCTGGCTCATATGGAAATCTTTTTGTTCCTGGTGTCTCTGCTGCAAGGTTTCTCCTTCTCATGTCCTGGAGGACCTGAAAGCATGGATCTCAGCCCAGAGTACAGCAGCTTTGCTAACCTCCCTTGCAGCTACCAACTCATCGCTACCCCCCGCTGACCTGGAGGGTAGCGGCAGAAGCACAAAACAAGGGAGAGCATAGAAATCGGGTGGAGGGACCAGAGTTATTTTTGGATTTTGTATATTTTTGGGGGACTATGTATGCTCTTTCTGTTCCTTGTGTGTCTGCTGCAGCGTTGTCCTGGAGGACCTGACAGCATGGATCTCAGCCCAGAATACGGCAGCTTTGCTAAGCTGCCTCGCCGCTATCTGCTCATTGCTACCCCCCACTGATTAGGATGGAAACTGCAGCAGCATGACTGGGAGAATTGTCATCTCATCTTCTTCATCTGCTTTTCCGGTATCGGGTCACAGGGGCAGCAGCTCCAGCAGGGGACCCCAAACTTCCCTTTCCTGAGCCACATTTGCCATCTCTGACTGGGGGATCCCAAGGCATTCCCAGGCCAGTGTCGAAATATAATCTCTCCACCTAGTCCTGGGCCTACCCCGAGGTCTCCTCCCAGCTGGACGTGCCTGGAACACCTCCCTAGGGAGACGTCCTGGGGGCATCCTTACCAGATGCCCGAACCACCTCAACTGGCTCCTTTCGATGCAAAGGAGCAGCGGCTCTTCTCCGAGTTCCTCACGGATGTCTGAGGTTCTCACCCTATCCCTAAGGGAGAAGCCAGCCACCCTTCTGAGAAAACCCATTTCAGCCGCTTGTACTCGCGATCTTGTTCTTTCGGTCATGACCCAACCTTCATGACCATAGGTGAGGGTAGGAAGAAAAATTGACCGGTATATTGAGAGCTTTGCCTTCCGGCTCAGCTCTCTTTTCGTCACAACGCTGCGGTAAAGCGAATGCAATTCGTTTGATCTCAAATGTTTTAGTTGCTTCATGAATGAATAAACATTTAAATAGTTTTCATCATTAGGCTACACCATAGCCCTTACTGACAAAAATCACAGAAAACAGTACCAAAAGATCACAGCGACCAAATCCCTCATAGCATATTGCATTACCCTCATATGAAGTCATAATCAATTCTAATGGATGTAATTAATTCAGTTTATGTATTAGTAAAATGTACATTGGCACAGGTTTTTTTCACCTTCCTCTCTGACCATTTACCATTTTCATTAACTTGAAACGGCAATGAAAAAACACATGAACATTTGTTAAAAAGGCAAGCTACTGGGTTACTTCAAAGCACCTGGTCATGCTCTTGTGATCGCTAATTCAATGTTTTTTAAACGGAAACAACAACAAATATCATCTAAGTTCATAAACTGGTTGAAGTAAGCATGCAGCTCTCTCACTCATGGTCAGCAGATGCACACAAAGCCCACAAGCAGTATTTGGAAGATATTTGATAAATCTTGACTGATATTTATCACAAAAATGTATACGGCATTCACCACAATCGATTTGGGGCTCCCCAATTTTGTTTTTGCTGTGACAGTACAATTGTTTTTCATGTAGATAATTCTTTTTTCAAAATGTTCTAGCAAATTGCGTGGAGAGAGAGCCAGAACCACCTGATGTTGCTCTTGCTCTAGGACAAGCTTTCTAGATATGCAAGTCGTTATACACTCACCTAAAGGATTATTAGGAACACCTGTTCAGGAAAAAGAGGCTACAATTTGCACGAGCTCAAAAAAATTGGACAGTTGAAGACTGGAAGAATGTTGCCTGGTCTGATGAGTCTCGATTTCTGTTGAGACATTCAGATGGTAGAGTCAGAATTTGGCGTAAACAGAATGAGAACATGGATTCATCATGCCTTGTTACCACTGTGCAGGCTGGTGGTGGTGTAATGGTGTGGGGGATGTTTTCTTGGCACACTTTAGGCCCCTTAGTGCCAATTGGGCATTGTTTAAATGCCACGGCCTACCTGAGCATTGTTTCTGACCATGTCCATCCCTTTATGACCACCATGTACCCATCCTCTGATGGCTACTTCCAGCAGGATAATGCACCATGTCACAAAGCTCGAATCATTTCAAATTGGTTTCATGAACATGACAATGAGTTCACTGTACTGGAATGGCCCCCACAGTCACCAGATCTCAACCCAATAGAGTATCTTTGAGTTTCGTGCCCTGGGTGTGCATCCCTCAAATCTCCATCAACTGCAAGATGCTATCCTATCAATATGGGCCAACATTTCTAAAGAATGCTTTCAGCACCTTGTTGAATCAATGCCAAGTAGAATTAAGGCAGTTCTGAAGGCGAAAGGGGGTCAAACACAGTATTAGTATGGTGTTCCTAATAATCCTTTAGGTGAGTGTATATATTTTGTTGATAACATTGGTAGACTCTTTCACATTAGTGTTTGGACAAATTGCTTAATTAAATTATCTACACAATTGGACAATAGCTGTAGTAGAGAATCATTGGCAGGTATTAAAGGTCTGCCCTTGGGCTTAATAACGCTCCTTAGAATCTCAGGTGGCATATGAAAAACAGGTGAAATATTACATTTACAACTAGACTCAGATAGAAGCCAGATCATTTACGATTTTGTTCTGGATGTTTAGAGAACAATAAGCCTGTAATTTATTGCAGGGGTACAAAAAAAGATCACTAAACGGTTCTATCAAAGTAGCCTTGTTAACAAACATCTTGTTCAAACACCCATCTAAAGTTTGTATAAAAGGATTAATGCTATGTTATCTTACTTTTAAACACAGTTGTTTCAGACCTTAGTGTGTCCTCAGTATCTTGATGAACAAATATCTGACATACTATAATCTTTCTGAATAAAACAGAACAAGTCACTCTTCATCTTGAACAAATACGACTGATGGGTTGAGACAAAAGAGAAAAGGAAATGCAAAATTTACTTTAATCAGAGAACATAACTCAGCAGCAGTCCAGTCCTTTTTGTCTTTAGCCCAGACGAGACGCTTCTGACACTGTGTCTTGTTCAAGAGTGGCTTGACACAAGGATTGCAACAGCTGAAACCCATGTCTTGCATACCTCTGTGCGTGGTGGTTCTTGAAGCACTGACTCCAGCTGCAGTCCACTCTTTGTGAATCTCCCCCACATTTTTGAATGGGTTTTGTTTTACAACCCTCTCCAGGGTGCAGTTATCCCTATTGCTTCTACATTTTTTTCTACCACATCTTTTCCTTCCCTTCGCCTCTCTATTAATGTGCTTGGACACAGAGCTCTGTGAACAGCCAGCCTCTTTAGCTATGACCTTTTGTGTCTTGCCCTCCTTGTGCAAGGTGTCAATGGTTGTCTTTTGGACAGCTGTCAAGTCAGCAGTCTTCCCCATGGTTGTGTTGCCTACAGAACTAGACTGAGAGACCATTTTAAGGCCTTTGCAGATGTTTTGGGTTAATTAGCTGATTAGAGTGTGGCACCAGGGGCCTCATGTACAAAGACTTGCGTTGAATTCATACTAAAACTTTGCGTACGGACAAAGCCATAAATGTGCGTACCCACCAAAAAAATCTGATGTATGAATCTCTGCGTACGCAGCATTCCACATACATTCTCTTTGTACATCCCAATTAACGTGAAATTGAGCGCACATGCACGAGCACCACACCACACCCTGTCTCCTCCCTCAATTAAATTAATTTAAATATGGTAATTAGTCCAATTTGGCAAAATAAACCTGCAAGAACATGGCTAAAGCAAGCAAGAAACGGAATTTCACTGAAAACGAATTAGAGGTGCTACTATCAGAGGTAGAAACAAGAAATAATATTTTATTTGGAAATCTGTCCTCTGGAATTAATAACAAAAGAAAGAAAAAAGAGTGGGCGAGTTTGTCTGATGCCGTCAACGCAGTGGGATCTGAGAGTCGCACCGTAAATGAACTGAAGAAGAAATGGTCAGACATAAAGGTGGAAGTTAAGCGGAGAACTGCTGCGCACCGACAAAGTGTGGGCAGAACAGGCGGTGGTACAGGGACCGATGAACTTGCACCCTTTGATCAGAGACTTGCCTCTATTGTAGGAGACACGTTAATCTCTGGAATCGTATCCGCTGATGTAGGAGACTCGGATATACTACAGGACTGCCAGCAAGGTGACTCAAATGTATTTCCTTAACTTTGATATATATAGCCAGCCACCGTTTAATTTTAAAATGCATGCAATATAGCAAAGAGTACACCAGAGATTTCACGTATCCACTGCTTTTATTGCAAATGCGTGTACCCATTAATAAGGAACAGACTCAAATTACTGTTAAGATGTGCCTGTGTTTATTTGGACTTAGGAACCGCAGGAACGTCCACTGGCACGCACTCAGAGTCCGCACCACCTGAGCAGCCAGAGCCCATTCAGTCCAGCGTCTCCCGTGTCTCTAACGTTCCCCCCAGTGCTGAAGCCCGTCCATCTGGCAGTGTCTTGACGCATGCTGTTCTGGAGTCACAACAGCAAATTGTTAGGGCCATTGAAGAAATGAACAGTCACCTTAAAAATGTCACTGACGCACTCACAGAAATAAGCCATTCATTAAAATAATTGGTCAAAAAATGAACTTTGTGTCTGAGTACCATTTATATTGTCGCAATTACACGTTGACGGACCTGAATGGCTTGTTGATTGTGCTGCACATATACTGGTCCTGGGTCAGGGTCATCTGGCGGTGCCCCCACCTCACCAAGGGGTATGCCATGCCTGTGCGCGACATTGTGCAGCACTCCACAGGCCAGTATGATGCGGCAAACCTTGTCAGGGCGGTATAACAGCATCCCCCCGGTCCTGTCAAGGCAGCGCCACCGACATTTCAGCTGCCCAATCGCCCGCTCCACAACTCCTCACCAACCCACAAACTGACCGAGAGCGCAGATACAATGATGCCCATTCCCGCACTCGGTCAGTTTGTGGGTTGGTGAGGGGGGTTAACAGCCACGTCTTTAGTGGCTAACCACTGTCTCCTGATGGGCAGTAAGAATAATTACAGAGACAAACATTTTACTTTTAGATAGAACCATACATTTAAATGCATAACTTACCAAGTAGCCACCCATCGCGCACCCTGCAAGCTTGGAGTCTCATCCCAACCATGCTGTTTGTAAGGATATATGAATCATGGGTTGACCCAGGCCACCTTGCCACAATATTTGTTAGGCGCATTTGTGCATCACATATAATCTGCACATTTATTGAATGAAAATGTTTCCGATTCACATATGCAAATTCTTCTTCAGATGGCGCCTTTATAGCAATATGTGTGCAGTCGATCGCTCCGATTACATTAGGAAAACCGGCTATCGCTGCAAATTGCGCTTTGATGTTTGGCTGGTCACCTGCATCGTATGGGAACGCTATATACCTGGTAGACAAGCGGATGATGCCGTCCCATACAGGTGGCATTGCACGGCTCAAACACGACTGGCTTATTCCGGAGCGGTCTGCCAGTTCTTTGGAAAGAAGCGGTTGCTAGGAAACCAAGTGTAGTAAGCACCTGTAAAGGAACGGGTAATGCGTGGCTCCTCACTGTCTCTCTTTCCAAATTCGGAACCAACTCAGCGCAGAGCTCCAAGAGTATAGCCCTTGGAAATCTGAAACGGCTGATGAGCCAGTCATCATCGTGGGCCAGAAAATCACTGTGGTCCCTAAAAACTCGTTCTCTCCGGATTTCACTGTGTCCATTGAAAATGTCTTCTAATAAAGCCAAAGCTGCCATTGCTAGACGGGTTGTATAAATTTTCACATCCTTTATATATGTCCTTACTTAATTGCATAATTAATAGAATATTCTAATAAGACTCGTGTGACAATAATATGGCAAATAATTTATCAATTACAAATTATAAGCAATATCTGACAGGTGCGATAGAACAGTTCGTTGTGTAATGTTTGCCACTTCACTTTATTGCCTCTATGAGTCACCAACGGACAAACATCACAAAAATTTACGTACGCCAGGCCTGAAGTTTACGTGGAAGAACGCACATTCTTACGTTAATTTCACTGTTAGTACATCTGACCGTGAACGTGAAAGCTGGCGTATGCCGTGTTTTCGTGCGTATGCAAGATTGATACATGAGGCCCCAGGTGTCTTCAATATTGAACCTTTTCACAATTTTCAAATTTTCTGAGATACTGAATTTGGAGTTTTTGTTAGTTGTCAGTTAGAATCATCAAAATTAAAATAAATAAACACTTGAAATATATCAGTCTGTGTGGAATAAATGTATACATTATGCAAGTTTCACTTTTTGAATGGAATTACTGAAATAAATCAACTTTTTGATGATATTCAAATTTTATGACCAGCACCTGTATATGTATGTTATGGTACACAGTACAAAGAAAATATGCACTAACCGATACAAGTTACGTTGTACAGTAGTAAAAAAAAATCCATGGAACCGTTTTTTGATGGTGACCTGTCTATCCAGTGGTGGGAGGATGTTGGTTTGATCATGTCAGAGGATGGCACCACAACCAGGACAAATACAACATCATGTTTCTCACCTATGAAGATATGATCAAGGTAAGTAGAGATGACACACAACCCCATGGACATGAGGGCCACTCTAATAAGGCTACACTTTTCACTGGGACTCGCCCCTGTGTTTTACACCAAAGGCTTAGACTTTCTATTTAAGACGGTCAGTACCACTGGTGCTTTCCAGCCTGCACCATTACTAACGTTGATCTAAACATCTCACAGAGCCACTGTTTTGACTCCATCATGTTGTCCCTGGCAACGGAAACGTCACGTTCCGAATGTGACATCAATGTGCTTACACAGTTAGTCTGGGTGCTGACTGTCTGAAGTGCTTGAGTCTTAAATATTGATTGGCTGAGAGTTGGGTTGTATGACTTTACAACAGGTATGTTTTTTACTATTCCGTTGATGGTGCCCGGTTTATAATGGCAATACAGTGGGCATAGAGAATCACCCCCATTTAAAATAATCACATTTAGTTGCTTTGCAGCCTGAAATGAAGACAGACAGTTTTTGTTTCATTCAGCTGTATTTACTCAGTGCAACTTTTAACATCCAAGTGAAAGATATAGCACCAACATATCAGAAAAAATTTAAAAACATAATCACTGAGTTGGAAAAAGGATCAGTATTTTGTTGAACCACCTTTTGCTATAATTACAGCCTTTAGTCTGTTGGAATATGTCTCTACTAACTTTGCACATCTAGACATTGCAATATTTGACCACTCTTCTTTGCAGAACTGCTCAAGTTCAGTTACATTTGATGGTGACCGTTTGTGGACTGCTGTCTTCAAGTCATTCCACAGATTTTCAATGTCCGGGCTCTGACTAGGCCATGCAAGGACATTCACCTTTTTCTCCTTCAACTACTGTGTGGTCAGTTTTGCTGTGTGCTTTGTCAGTCATGTTGGAAGATAAATCTTCTTCCTATTGACAACTTTCTGGCAGAGAACAGCAGATTTTCTTTAAGAATTTGACAGTATTTTGCCCCGTCCATTTTTCCTTCTATCCTGACAAGTGCTCCAGTCCCTGCTGCAGAGAAACAACACCATAACATGATATTACCACCTCCATGCTTTACTGTAGGAATGTTGTTATTTGGATGGTGAGCTGTATTGGATTTTCGCCAGACATATCATTTGGCATTGAGGCCAAATAATTCAATTTTAGTCTCATCTGACCATAACACCTTTTTCCACATGTCCTTAGAATCTTCAAGGTGCGTTTTGGCTAAGCTCAGTCGTGACTGCATGTGGCCTTTCTTGAGGAGTGGCTTTTTTCTTGCAACCCTCCCATACAAGCCACATTTGTGGAGAATTTGAGATATTGTTGTCACATGCACACAATGACCACTCTTTGTCATGAATTCCTGCAACTGCTTCAGAGTTGCTGTAGGCCTCTTGGTAGCCTCTCTGACCAGTTTCCTCCTGGCTCTTTCATCCAGTTTGGAGCGATGTCCTGACCCAGGGATGGTCTGTGTTGTACCAAATACCTTCCACTTCTTAATAATAGACTTCACTGTGCTTCTAGGCACTGATAAAACCTTTGAATTTTTTTTGTATCCATCTCCTGACTTGTGCCTGTCCACAACTTTATCCCAGAGATCTTTTGACAATGCCTTGCATTGATTGTTTTCTTCAGTTGCACTACCAAGGACTGAAATGCTTCAGGAAAAGCTTGTTTCATGCTGAGCTAATCAAAATGACCACAGCTGATCACAGTTGAAAGTCATTAGGCTTTGTGTGCTATTGAGAAGGTGATTAACTACACCTGATTGTCATTTTTAGGAGGGGGGTGATTCTTTTTCCAACTCAGTGATTCTGTTTTTTTATTTTTCATGTATTTTTTTCTGACAAGTTGGTATTATATCTTTCACTTGGATGTCATAAGTTGTAAATACAGCTGAATAAAACAAAAATATTATTTTGTCCGTTTTCATTTCAGGCTGCAAAGCAACAAAATGTGATTATTTTAAAGGGGGGTGATTCTTTTCTATTCCCACTGTAAGGCCCTTAGGAGGAGTGTTTGATATGGCCATTATAATGTATTGCTGGGCTGTATCAAGGCACTCTTTTGGTCACAGTGCTTATGAGTCAGAGTATCACTGGTTTCATCAGGGTCAAAAACATGCACCACTGCCTGCAGTAATCCAGTCGCACACGGCTCAGCTCTTTCACGTTTCACATTATTGGATGTTTCCTCCCGAAACATGACATGAGGTCGGTGGTGGTGTGTTTGGCGGAGTTCCTGGGGAAGAATCTGTCTGGCACAACGATTGACAGCATAGTGAAACTGGTCACTTTCAACAACATGGAGAAAGATGACAAGGCCAACTACGAGTTCCTGCCTGAAGACGTTGTGGACAAAAACAAGGGGAAGTTCCTCCGCAAAGGTAACGATCAGAGGGGAGGAGTGGAGAGGAGCAGAGGGGAGGAGTGGAGAGGAGACTGGAGAGGAGAAAGAGAATAAAAGAGGAGAGGATAAGAGAGAGAAGGGAGGAGGACGTTCTCCATGGACAAACACCAGAGGGTTGTTTGTTCATGCTATTGCAGTCACCTAATTGCTGAAGAATGGACGGTGGTACATTCATGCTGTGATTAGATACTGAAGCTGCTCCTTAATGACACGTATCTCTAACTCCCTCTCTGTTCCTCTCCCTCTCTGCTTCTGTCTGTCGCTCTCCTCCCACTATCTCTCTATTTCCTTTCTGTTCTTTCACTCCATCTCTCTCTCTCAGGGACACTAGGAGACTGGAAGAACTAATTGACGGTGGCCGAGAGTGAATGTTTTGACTGGTTATACCAGGAGAGGATGAAGGACTTACCTCTCAACATCTAGGACATCACTGAGCTGCAGGGCTGATACAGACATATACACACACATGCACACTCATGCACTCACACACACACATGCACACAAATGAAGACCTGCACCATAGACACTGACTGACAGACACACACATTCTCCCACATGCACACAAACACACACACACACACACAATATTATGTTCAATATGAATGTCAAACAGACATTTGTTTAGTAATGTGAATTAAAATGAAATAAATACCTTAAACATATCCTGCCCAGTTTATTATTGTCATATGAGGCAATGTGACATCACCAGGTTATTAAATAACTAAGTTCTAGAACGCTGACCGCCTCCTATGTGTCCTGGCATAAACTGTGTTAATTTTGTAATAATTGGAGAACATGTAAGAACTATAGAAGATCAACATCTTGGACTCATTAAGGCCCATTAAGGGGCTCAACAAAAAAATCCAGTAAAACGCATGTCAAAAATGTTATTTTAATGAGTGAAATAAGTATTTGATCCCCTCTCAATCAGAAAGGGGATCCCGGATGGCATGTCTTGTGTTCCGACCACCTGAACATCCTGTCTTTGTCTTTTGGTTCTTCTTCTTGCGACACTCATCCCTGGCCAATGGCCAGGGATTCCACAGTAGTGACAGGCTCCTGGTTTTCTTTTTTAAAATAGTTGTTTTTCATGATTTCAACGTTTACAGTTCCTATTTCAACTTTTCAATTCCTTTTTTCAAGTCCTTTTTTTCACTTTTCTAATACACGTGTCCCTTGATACTCTTCTATCAATGACTTCCAGATAACATGAGGAAGTTTTCATCACTGTAAAAGTTGCCTAAAAGGACTTAGCTACTCATGTGGAATCTTAGGACTAAGGCTAAGCACACATCTTTCAGTGTCAACGTAAGCCTTACAAGTCCTTACCACAGGTTTCCATTGCCTAAAACAAGCAACATTTCTATGTCTTCTTGTTCCAGATGAGTTGCTCTGGATACTCATGCTCTTTTAACTGATTTGTTTTTTCAGATAGTCTTGTTTGACTCACCATCAGAGTGCAAATTCCAACTATCCATACTCACAGCACCAGGCTGTAAGAATACTTTTGTTTAATGGTGTAGTTTTACAACTCACTGTTCAGTTGTTTTCAGCAACCAATACTGCTTCCTTGCAATTGCAAAATGAGCCCCTTAGCTCTAAAGCTAACAACAACTTCTTTTTCACAACAACTTCTTTTTCACAACAACTTCTTTGCGATTGCAAAATGAGCCCCTTGGCTCTACGGTATTTTCACTAAAATCAGTAAAACTTATCCATCCGGGTCACGGCACCATGTTAACTTCTGTCCACTTTTGATCCATGAACAGAGTCTTTAAACAAACAAGTCAGGGGAGAATCTTTAAAGAGCATGAGTCCAAGATGTTGATCTTCTATAGTTCTTACATGTTCTACAATTATTACAAAATTAACAATCTTTTATGCCAGGACACATAGGAGGCGGCCAGTGTTCAACCATTACACAGACTATTATAAGAAAGATTTATCCTACAAAATACCCTTGTGTGGTGTATTCTAACCTATGACCTAAGGGTCTGTTCAGGGAGTCCTATGACAGTCACATACACAGTTCCTAGCAGGTGGTATGGACAGGGTGTTTGGGACCAATCAGTAATGGGGCATCACATTTCCCACCTAGTGTCCTTCGTACAGAGATAGTTAGTACTCTCATACATTGTGTCAAGCTTATTTCAATTACTTTTCATGCCCAATATTTATCACCCATCTCAAATAAAAGCTGATGGATTTTGAACTTCGTTAGACCTTTTATGTTGTGGCAGTTTGCAGATCAGGTCACCTCTGTGCTGATCCAGCAGGGTAAGTCGAGCTGTCAGGTCATCATTCTTCCCCATTCTTTGGTGCTCTCTAGCAGGATGAAGCAGTCGAGGGAGGATGTACCTGGAGAGACACTTCTAGGTTTGTCTTTGGTGGACAGGTCTTTGGTAATTAGACGTGGCAGGTTCTAATGATGGTCTGTTCTCAGCCTTGGGATCAACTGATGTAGCAGGTAAAGTTACATTTGAGTCCAGGTCAGATTCAGGTGACTGTAGCATTGAGCTGCTGGTGTACTCCATCTCCAATGACAACACGTTACTATTCAACAGGGCTACTCAACCTGAAGGGGGGAGGGAGGACATAACATAAGCTTGAAGTACATGACTACTGAGAATAAACAGGCATATGCCTGCTTTCAAGTAACCTTAAACTTATGCCACAATGTCACTGTCGATGTATAAAAGTAATATTTTTATTTAATCATTATCTCTTCTTTCTCTCTACTGTCTCCTATCCTCTGTTCCACTATGTTCTGCACTCTCCTCTTCCACGTTGCCTGTTGGCTCTCTAGTCTTTGTACTATTCTGTCCCTCACTATCAAGACTCTTGTCCCTTCCCTGCCTACTAAAGTAATGCATACACTTATAAAAATCACCTTTAAGGGATGGTAAATCATTTTTTCCTTATAAATGAGGTTATTCAGATTCAAATACATAATTTAATTAAACTTTAAACTAAAGTTGACTGACACTCTTTTCCCTGGTCCCCCTTTCTCTCTTGTTGCAACGGCTTAAACAATTTACTCATCTGACTTAAAATCACATCGAAAACTGATACATTTATGTTGCATTTAATGTTGGATGAACAAATGACTGGTACCTGTAAAATGAATGCAAGAGAATCACTGGAGTATGCACTTTTAGTATAACTCTCTGTATTGAGAAAAACGTCAACTAAGTTTTGTTTTTGTTTCCTGTGTTGCTAATACAAATCTTTAATCTTTACTGACCAGTTAGCCAACTTTGTAGAAGTAATCAATGCTGAATTTGTTAATTTGAAAAACTTAACTTACCTCGTTTGTGACCTCTCCGAAATTGGAGTTGGCTTCACTCTGTTTTGTGTGCCCTGACAACCAAGAAACCATCATATAAAACTGAGGTACTTTTTTCCCTCTTGCTTCCCAACATTTACTCTTCAGTTTTTTTTTTCTGTTCTTATATATTTGTCCCTCATCAGCATCCACCTTTTCTGGCAAGTTGCTGGTTCTTTGCCCAGAATTTCTCCTATCTCAAAGTTTTCTCGATTTGACCCATTCTTCTAGACTCCATTGTTGCTTCGTCTTTGTTATTACAGGAAGTCACATTTTTCCAGAATTCTCTACTCTATAAAACGTCATCCAACCAATCATCGTTTGTGCGGCTCTGCTGTTAGCACTTTTAGATTTTTGAGCTCTCTGCGCTGTCCGCGGATCCTACGCAGATGCGTTTGACATTGAAGTATAAATTAGCCATTAGAGCTATTTAGAGCAGTAGCAGCATTTGACAATAAAAACTACCACTATCCCATTTCATTTTGTGAACCAGCTACCACATGTTCCATTTCATTCAGTATAGTGGTTAAGAAATAACATTCAAAGGTATTGCACACAAAACATGAAGAGGACATATTTTCAAGGGGATTTTTGGTTGATGCTCTCAAATATGACAAAATAAATGATTAAATGTTACTTTGCTGTTATTCATTAATACAAAGTGAACAAATTATTTTGATATTATATACTTTCTGTCATCAATCAGTTTGCTGCAGACAATGCACAAGCTCCCAACCATTTATTTTTTCCAGCCCATACTGAGTTGCACTCTGTCCAATTTCACATGTTCCCTATAACTGGCCGGTACCTCTGCTAAAAGCATGACCACTTACTGTACTTACTGCTCAACATCTTCTCAAGCATGTGTAGCAGTTTCACTCCAAGCAAGGCAAACAACTACTTCAAGGTCTCAGAGTGAATGATGTGAGACGTGTTGAAGAAGATACATAAGCTTTAAGAGATGGTGGACACAGACAAACCTAGAGGCTACATTGATTGCTTCCATACCAAACTCAAAGAAGAGAAGGACTTATGCTCCTCTATTATTAGAACCTGGTGTTGAAACATTTCCTTGCAGAAAAGACAAGCAACACTACTCTTAGATATGCCGTTTTGGTACTCATCAACTTTAGGAGAACATGCAGTAGGAGATCAATACTGTGAATGGCCAACAATGCATAGGGGAGAGTGGGGTAATATGAGCCAGTGGGTAAGTTGACCACCCCCTATATATAGACAACTGTACAACATTTTTGCCATGTGACCATATATTCAGGAATAACACATTTCCAACTGGCAGTGATGAAAAAAGGCACATGGGAAAAGTGGATGTTTTTTGTACCCCAAATGTTTTACATATCAGGTATAATGACTGGGAAATCTAAGCAAATTAATCCAGGACCAAAAATCTCATATATGTAGATGAATTGCCCCAGTATAAGAACATGTGCATTGTTTTGCAAAGATTAGCCCTAAATTGCTATGCTAGGCACCTCTTCCAAAGATGAGGCATAGGCTCGGGGGTACGTTGATCCAATGGTTCACTTTGGCCCACCATGAGACAACTTACATTTCTGGTGTATGAAATATTCAATATATACTCAATATAAACCTGCATACCTGACAATATATGTCAAATTTTAATTATTATAGAGAAGCTATCATGACCCGAAAAATGTGTACAGTGGGGAGAACAAGTATTTAATACACTGCCAATTTTGCAGGTTTTCCCACTTACAAAGCATGTAGAAGTATGTAATTTTTATCATAGGTACTCTTCAACTGTGAGTGACGGAATCAAAAAACAAAATCCAGAAAATCACATTGTATGATTTTTAAGTAATTAATTTGCATTTTATTGCATGACATAAGTATTTGATACATCATGACAATGTGATTAGGCCTTTACCAGGCCCACCGCATGGTAATTTTCTGCAGTGTGCTGAGCTGTTCGCTAGCACACGTGGGTAAGTCTAAACCAAGTGATAAATTAGAAATTGGTCCAATGAGGATTTTCTAATCTGGTAAAATTGTCTCATGGTTTTCTTACAATAGTTTGAAATAGTATTTTCTCTCCCCTTGATCACATGGTGATTGTCTTTAACATTTAGAAAACATGCTGTGTCTCATGAGGACTGAATCTGAATCCAATATAGTCATAGCCTACAAAAGAGGGTAAAACAGCCAAAGTGAGTTTATTCCCCAGAAAATTAGATGACATATTTTAAATGCTAAAAAGCAAACGCCTGATACTCGTTAATGTAGTTTAAAATGGTAAATTGACTAATGAACAAATAGGATATTGATGTAACACTGTCCTTCGGATTACATATTGTGCCTTGATTATAGTGACGTCATACATTTATTTGATGTCTACATCGGCATTCTTGTGAGTTTTCTTTATTTCCACACTAATGTTGAGTTGCTGTGTAGATAATTATGACAAGCACAATTTTACACTGCTAAACTGCAACAATATTAGATGGGTAGGACTATAAATCTGAACCTTCATTTAACAAAGGATATTGTCTAAGTTGAAAGAATAAAATATCTTACTACAGACAGTCTGAGGGCCAAACTGTGGACATTTCTTATACATTTAAAAAAGCATTTGGCCTTTTTAATGGCTCACCACAAGTGGGTGAAGTTAAGGGCTCCAGGAAGGGGGGAAGACCCCCTGGGATGGCCTATACCATTGTTTCTCATTAAAAAGTGTAGTCGATTACTTAGGGTTACATTTGAGTGTCCATACTGGTCTCACCTGTGGTAATTTGCAAAATGTGGGTGCTGTAGATATGCTAATACAGTTGCCCTGGTGGTTGCAGTAGGTTTTTCTCTCCAACAATTTAGCTGAGCAGCTTATCCCCTAGAGGGAAAACTGATTATTTTGTCAGACATGAGCCAAGAAGCTACAGGATATTTTAAATGTATGATTGCCAATTTCGCAGACCTGTGGGAAGGTACTGAGGAAAAGTCAAATTTGAGAGCTGTTTAGCTATGAAAGACAAATTTGTCAATAGGTTATATGGTTTATAATTCCTTTGCACAAGCGACCGTGTTGCACATTGATGTCTTTGATGGTGTTAGTGAATGTTTGTGTTTTTAACATTTCCACTTTGTTTTTTTAACGAACATACAGTATGCAACTCCTTATTGAATGGATTCTAAATCCATCTCTACTACCAATTCTCTATTTTTCATGTCCTTCCCGAAATGATGGCCACTGCAGGTTCAGGATGGCGCCTCCTGTGGCCGTATTTGTCATTGTTCTGCATTCACTCATGGTGTCGCTTTCCATTGACTTAATGAAGTGAAGGCAGGGAGGATGTATGACATGATAATTATGATTTGGCAGAGTTGAGCTTAGGGCTCAAAGCAAATAAAATTGGAACTTATGAGGAGTTTCATGAAATATTGTGTTTTTCCTGTTTGCATAGTTATAACAGATCATTGGCATCTGTTATGTTTTCCATTTTCCATTCACAGGATGGTTTTAATTGGTATATTTGGAATTTGTTTTTTTGATGTAAGGTCTAACATTTTAATGGTTGAACAGAATAGACCATTTCTGATTTGGCTAAGCAAAGTCATGTCTGACAATCTTATTTCACCGCTAATTGCTATCGGACATAAATATAGCACAAGGAATTAAACATCAACCAAGCCAGTTCTGGATGGAAAAGGAAATTTGACAGACATTTATGGAAACTTGTCTGAATAGGGTGTAAGCTTCACTCTGATGATGGAACTTCTGAGATCCACAAGTTTTCAAGACTGATCTATTGTCTTCATTGTTGGGTGTTGAAGGAACAATGCACAGTGTATGACAGTCTGATGGACTGTTGAACCACATTAATCGTTGTTTTGCAATTATACTTTCAACAGATCAGGACATCACAACTCCTTTTCTGATGATACATCACGTCACTGACTCGATAAAGACAACTGAGTTTGTGAGTACCAGCAACATGTTCAAGAAGGATTTTTACAATCACACTGGTTGAATCTGTTCCAAATCTTCCTGACCACTCACATGGCAGAACGATGCCAGGGTCAGATCACTTGGCTTCACACTCCATTTCTAGATGAATCATCGACAGCGAGGAGTACTGAAGGACTCCACATACTACAGATCAGAGTACCACAGACCAGTTGACTGGAAAGGTCACATGGTCCCAACATAGTGGAAGACAATGTTGTGTTGTCAATCTTGAATAGGAGAAGTGTTGGAAACTCACTGCTCCATTACACACCTTCATTGACTTGTTAGGACAACCAGGCAATTTGCTGGGTCCATATCACACTGACTGCAATAACTGATATTGGAACTTTACATCACTGATACAAGACAGAGAAGACTGAAGACAAGAACAACAGCATACTTGATTGGAAACTAACTTCATTCCTTACAATCTAAGATTTTCCTAAATTACAGTGTATATAAAAAGTCTACACACCCCTGTTAAAATGCCAATGTGACCTATAATGGGAATGTTTAATCATGATGTTATGTTGAGTCTGATTTTCTGCTGAACACCGTTAACACTAATATGTCAATGTCAATATGTTTCTCAACCCTAATAATCTGAGGTGGGGGAGGGATCAACGACTCATACATTGAGTTATGTGTCGGTGTGTGGTGTGTCAATTGTCTTGTTTACATTCATTTACTTTTGAGGAACAATAAGACCTGATTGGTCAGATACTCCTTTTTGTAGTTTGGTCTTAGTCATTTGTAACATAAGTGTATGGGCCTTTTCTTTTCATTAGGAATTTAATTGTACTTTAATGTTCCATCAAACATGTTTATTATTCTTATTTTGTGTTACCAATATGTCTTGTTTTTCTATATTGACAAGGGGGGAGTGTGGAATCTGAGCATTAATAAATAAGTACACAAAATGAATATACGTTTCATTGGAAGTGAATGTGCCTAGATAATGAGAACAACAGAAACCTCTCTGTTTGCTTTGTCTCTCTGTAGGTTGCGCTCTGATAATCACAGGAATGTTTACACTGACCATCTAGCATGGGGGTTATCGTCTTGGAAACATGATCTTTGCTAGGTACTGTAGACACGCCCTTCAATATATATATCAGCTTGTAACCAGCAGTGAGATAAAATTTGACATTATTTGAAATAGGACAAATCTGCTGCATTAGTTCAATAAATACTGAATGTATTTCTCCCTTGATTAGTGCAGGTTCTCTATTATTTAACCACCATATGTAATCGCTAAAATCTATCACATCCATGACCCTTATCAAAACATACCCGCAATCAGCTATGACACAAGAGAGGTTGTCCTCCTTGGGAATCATTTCAATCAAGCCCAGATTTAGGAAATCTTTGGATATGGATTCCATGATCAAAAACTTGCCAAAGCACGCAGAATAAGATTGTGGTCAGGCTATACAGTATACGATACAGGACATTGAACATAGAAGAAGAGAAATCAACTCAAAAAGGCAATTTGAGAAATATTGGCCTGTGTACCTTTCGGTTTTCGAAATGTACTTTCAGGGACCAGAGTTGAAACAATATATAACTTAGAAAGACACTTTTACACTTGATGTGACGGAATATGTAATTGTATGTTTTTTTTTTGCTATAGTAGTTCCTGCAGTTTTGTAGACATATCCTTACAACTCTACAAACAAGCAAGTTATATGAATGCACTTGATTGATCATGATTAAGTAATGGAACACTTGAACAAAATGCAGTGGATGGCAGTATGTACCCTTCATTTAATTACTTTTAAACTTTACTCTCTACTGAAAGGGGCGGCAATTCAGGTGTCTTTGGAAGTGGCAGTTCCATTCAACAAAAATTAAAGAAGATATATACAAACATTTTCTAGTAAGGCTCTGATAAGGACAATATGTAAAAATTGACAATTTAGG
The DNA here is from genome assembly GCF_011004845.1 of Esox lucius. NCBI lineage: Eukaryota > Metazoa > Chordata > Actinopteri > Esociformes > Esocidae > Esox > Esox lucius. The sequence goes on from NC_047589.1 coordinate 4,327,747, forward strand.
TCCCTCCAAATCCCCAAAACCGCCACTGGAAGGAGCTGATAAGTTCCTTCTGTCGGCAGCTAGCCGGTCCAGCCCATTCCCTGAAGCAGCTTGAGGCCAAGGCCAGGACAGAAGACGATGCTGAGGGAGCAAGAGAAGCAGGAGTAGAAGAAGCAAAGGACTCTAAGGTTATGAAAGTGATGCCACAACATGTGGCCCTCACCTTAAACACTTCTCCTGTATGCGTACTTTATGTCTCACCATTTTACAATATTTATAATGATGCTCTAAATGGCCAGAGAACCACATCGGTATTTTTACAACTGTGACCCTTTTATAGGCCCATGTCACCATTTAGTTTTAGAGTGGAAAATACTTATCTGTTTGACATAGTTTGTTTAAAACAGACAATATGTATTAGGTCAAACTTCACTCCATGAGAACTAAATGAAATGTTTTACTTATTATGTTATTAGAAATGTTATTTTGTCTCCTTCTTTCTCTAAATCCTGTAGAAATGAATGTATGTTTTTTCTCACAGGATCCTAAGGAATCCCTATTTCTGATGTGTCTATCTGTATAATTCAATTTAGCTAACAGGCAGCGTGTGGTTGTTAGACCTCTGAATCAGATGCTGAATAACGTGACTAGTCTGTGTCCCTGTACCACTTTTAACATCACTCTCTCCCTCATTCAGAAGCCAAGATGTTTCCTATCTACATTCATTCACGGTGAGTTACCACGCTTTGTCTAAAGCAGGGGTGTCACTAAAATGAAGATAGTCTGATTTGGTGTGTCTGGCTGGAAGGACACTGGTACATTGTTGTGTTGTATTGTTTGGAGAACTGCATTTGCACTGGTATAGATCAAGCAAATGTGGAATGTGTGCGCGCAGTTTACGACTGAATTACTTAAGAGAGAAATATCAAGAATTTCTAGATAGTTTGCTCATTTTGTATCTTTGAGTAACACTGTTGGTGTGACTTTGTTCTGGGTTTGATTCATTTGACACATTCTTTATGATATACATACCAGATATATACTTTTAGAATCCATCTACACATCCACAATATTTTTAGATCTTTTTTTTTTTAAGTTAATGGCAGTTTTTTTGGGTAGCCTAATATTTATCCAGAGATACCCATGGAACAGATAGTTCACGTGTTGTTGATGATATTCGTGTGTAACGTGTCTGGGAAAGAAACAAAAGACTTGACTTTTTTTCCTAAGGCATCCAGCTGCAGCAGGGTCAGTCTGTAGGGGGCGCTACAACACTATTGATTAAGGGTATTTCACCCACTAGTGCATGTACACTAATGGTAAACCCGGCAAAATCTCATACATTTTTCACTACATCCAGTCTTAATTTTTTTATTTTAGAATAAAATAAGTATTAAATCATATAATTAAATGATGTCTCAAATTATATCAGATATATAAACGATTTCCCTATCTTGTGTTTTATTCCTTTCGGTATGATAGGGTACTGATACTAAAAAGAACACATGTATACATTTTGCGTACATCCATAGAACTACGGCAAACTACCATCTCTTCCTGTCAAAACAATCAGCTGACACACTCATGACATGACATACAGGTTTCGCGCATGCGCTTTTCGAACTATTGGCTTTCAGGGTGGAATATGGCAGCGTCCTGAGCGAACCCTGATCAAGAGAGCGCAATTGAGCAGATACGGCATCGGATTGGGAAAACATAAACACTACAGGCACGCACATTGGAGGGTGGGGGGTTGAGGGTCGGAACTTAATCGCATCTGATAGCGAACATACAGGTAAATTAATCTGTGACTGACACTCTGTGCAACTCTCTTTTCCACCATGTTTGAGTTCCATAGACAGTGCCCTATTCTATCTCTGTGGTATTTAGCTATATTTGCTAAGTTAGCTACCTAGGAAGCTTGTTAGCTTCCCCTTTGGCGAAAAAGCAACCCATTTGCATTGTATTGATTGTAAATCGATTTGCGAACTTGTCATACCATATTCAAAATGTGCATGAATGACATTACAATTTCCCCTCCGTCTTTACTCGGTCTGGAGACTCTTTCCTCCCCACTTGGCCTGCTCTAGCTACATTTGATTGTGGTACTACTAGCCGCTAACATGCTATCAAAGCCATATACACTGCCGGCTGCCAAATGGGGTGTGATCAAAGTGAGTCGGCAGTTATTTTATCAAATTGCAGAGACCCATCGATGATTACTTTATCTTGCTTTGCATCTGTGAAAACATCTAGATAGCATGCTAACTTCCGTTTGAAAAACTGTCTCAGCATCTAAGCAAGGTGTTAAAACCTTTGTTTTGGTCTTTACCTGTAGATAGCGAGTTTACCTGCTAACTAGCTCCTGTATAATTAAGTTTACTGATCTATGATGTGAACTTGATAGCGGCATCTACATTCCCATAATAGTAATTGCGTTTATTTAAATTTGTGCATCCATTTACATATACCCTTTATATTTGGAAAACATTTACAGGAGTAATGAAGTACCCGGTCTTTTATGTTATTGTCATTTAGCTTTTTATTTATTTTTATTTGCCGTGATTATATTTGCTTGTACCTTAAAGTAGTGTTTACTTGATTGTGGGAAATAATATCTGGCAATGTCATACATGGAAACCAAGAAAAGTTTAGCCAACAAGGCTACTCCATCCACCCATTATTCAATTTAATTGACATTTTTGAAGTAGCGTCACTGATTCCCAACAAGACCTATTGTCCTCTGCTAAGGCTGAAATCCATTTGGCCTAGTCACTGATTGCATAGATCCTTTCGGCATATTCATTGATTATGTAGATCAATTTGGCCTAACAGATTGCATGGTTATGTAAGAGCAGAACATCACAGGAAACATTGTCCTAAAATAATCAGATTCAGCAACATTCCAAGTTGAAAAAACCCCTGTGGAAATGTTGAAGCGTTGGGGATTAAAAAAATACTTTCCTGTTGGACAAATATGATTCAAAGATTTGTTAAATGTTACAGATTTAATTTGTCTGTTGCGGTTAACATTAAACCTTGTGTAATAATTTGGGGGCAGGTTGATGACCGTAAAACCTGAAGTAATGTTACCCAGTGTTCAGTAAGCCTTTGCATTGTCAGCACTCTCTGCTTTTGATACTGTCCCTCACAGGCTATATAATCCCTCTAGTGTGAAGCGTTAGTACAATTCTTTTGCAGCCTAGCTTGGTTTATTATGTATGTTCTGTAACCTCCCATGGCAGGCATGCCAGGTAATAATTCTAAATAAGATTTGGTCCTCAATCAGTTAACCTGGTTAAATGAAGGTGGGAGGGGGAAAAGCTACTGAGCTCTTTTCTTCAGGATTACTTGTTAGCTTAGCTGAGGTCAAGTGCTTTTCTCTGTTGTCTGGCCCAGTCATTGATGGCTTGTAACTCTGCTGGCTATTGATCCACAGGAAGAGCTGGGAAGGGCAATCACATGACCACATCCTGGAGTCTGGCTGTTTTTTTTTTATCGCAGTAATATAATTAAACTGCATGGCCTTCGAGAGCAATGCAGGGCACATGCTCACCTTGCCGCACATTGCAAATGCCCATCCCTATTGTTAATTTTCCCCCGTCTGGGCTGGGTTCAATAAATTACCTCGAAGGGTCATATGAATTGGGAAAAAATGTATGTGTATATATATGTGTACCCAGACTTAAGAGGAAGCTGTCAGATTGGTATTTCGGTATTAGTCAGCTAGCCCCTGTCTGATTCAATGTGAGCTCTGTGTTTGTGGTGAGTCAGATGTGCCCATTATATATGGTTGCCTCCGTGTAGTTCACGGCACAGTTCTCTGCGATTGAGTCTTCCCGTTGAAGAAGGGTTCAGGTCATCTCTTGGGGTCACACTGGACTTTCATAAGGACCTATTTGGCTGCCCCTTTGCTGCAGGCTGACATGGATAGGAAGGAAAATAGCAGTCAGTTATTTCCAGGAGGACCTGGACAGAGTGCTGACACAGGCTCACCCCGTGACAACGACACTGCAGCGGCCAGCACGGAGAGGTTACTACTGCTTTCTGGGCACAATTGACTTGTCTACTATTACTACTACTCCATTCCTTCTCTATTCACTTGTCTGTTTCCTGATTAGCATTAGCTGCTGTTTGTCAAAGACTTCATTTCAGTAGATTAGACTGGAATTGACTAGAAAGACAGTCCGCAGGTCTAGCATACACAAGACAAGCACGGAAAATATGGGAACTTTGCAGTTTGCCGTCTCAGTTATGACAGATTGCCATTGTTCCATGTCTGAAGGAAAGATAGGAGGCAAACTGTGTTTTATAAGTAGCCCCTAAGGTTTTCAGGATGATTAGACTTAGGTAATTTATTTTCTCCCCAAATCTCTCAGCCCTAAACATAAGTGAAAATATCTTAGACTTAACAGAAATGAATTGTCTCAAAAAGTGGATGGTGTAGGCTTCATTGCTTTGTCAAGCGGATGAGGATCAACGCATTCCTTTTGAGGATATGCTGATATGAACGGTTCAGAGGCTACTTTTTTTTTTCTTGCCCTTTTGCGTATTGAGTTTCCGTCCCGTTTTGCTGTGTTGGCACCCTCCCAATGCCTGTAACTGTGACGCCTCACTCTCCATGAAAATGTGCGCACAGAAGCTGTCAACAATGAGGGGGAAAGAATACAATATAAATTGCATGTTAAAGTGGAAGGCGTTGACTGTGCTTCAGATTCTACCTACAGCTCTAGTGTTAGTAGTTCCTGTGACAGCTGTCCCGTCGTTTGCTGTGTGTCTGTTGCGTTGGTTCCAGTTTAATCTGCCATTCCACCGCGTGTGCTCAATGTTTAGCACCATTGGTTGTTAACTATATAATGAGACTCTCCGAGCCAACATAAGGAGGGTCAACAAGGTTTTCTTAGAAAGGTGTAGAATGTGATCTGCCAGCGTGAAGTGTGTACTGGGCACTATGTTTGGACCGTGCGCCAAAGTGTGTTAATGGAATCTCTCCCTCCCATTGACCTCTGCTGTTCATACGGAATTAGAATTTGTCAAGGCCTTAGGCCTAATTCAAAGTTTGCTGCCGTTAGCTTACATGTGTCCCTCTGCTTCCGCTACCCTACTGTTATTTTTTTATTTTATTTCCTGTGGTGTTCGCGATCATGTTTTTACTTGATAGCAGGAAAACCGAGTGGGGTTGTATGCTGTAAAATGTACATACACATCTCTCTCTCTCCATAAAATGATACACCTAGCTCTATCAGTCCTGTCTCCCTGACCTTATTCTCTTGTGTTGACCTGCCTTGTAGGTCTAGCCGGAAGATGAACGTCCTCAAAGACAACAAAGACCTGGCCTGTTTCTACACCACCAAACACTCCTGGAGAGGAAAGTAAGAGACAAACCTTATATTCTACATTGCCTTCCCCTGAAGGACCTCGTGCTGGTAGGATTTCACTGGTTGATTTTGAGTTTTCTCTGTCCTTAGAAGCTGGTCTGCTAGGCTGAGCTAGGTAATTACTCAGGTGCCATGAGTTCTGCGCCAGTCTAATGTACAAGTGATGCACGTTTCATATTCATTTCTGCTCTGTGAATATCATGCTGGCTAGCTGAATATTTTCGGTGTTGGCAACAAGGTAATGCCCAGTATGTTCTTTTCTGGCCTCCTGAATGGTCTTCCATTTCACGCATATCCTTAGTTGAAAGCCTAGCTATTAGGCTGCATCACTAGAGACACTGATGTCAACACCATAGCAAAGGAAAAGTGCTGAAATCCCTGACTTGGCGCTTCCATTGTGTGTGCGTTTCCTTATCTTCAACGAGGGACATGGTGTAAATCACCCGTGTCTTGTCAAATTCTCATGAGCTTGAATGTGTTTCTCAGTCATCTTAATACCTAGAAAGTAAATGATGAAACAGCACTTGTGGTCAATACAGTCACTTCTGTTGAAGGAAAATAAGGTCCCGTTCATCTATAACTACAAAGACATCATGAAAATGGTTTCTGTGTCTTGATACCACAAAGCAGATGCTCAATGTCACTTAACAAAATGTTCCTATTTTTCTGGTGGACCTCAACAGAGGTAACACTTGCGGTACCTTTAGCAAATGGACAGGACATTGCAATACTGACACCTGCTTGCTAAATGGCTTTGCCCCATTAAGGCAGCCATTGTATTAAAGAACATTTGCAGAAGTGGCAGAGAGCCGATTACATACGGCCACAGAGAGGTTTGTAGTCTTCATTTAGCTAATGCCCTTGGGCGTGTACTACAGTAACCAGTGGTGATCTGATGGGTAGTGAACAGTCAGGCCAGTGTTTGACAGGAAGGTCAAGCGAGTGGTTTTGAGCATTATGTAACGTTAACTCCCCTTCACTCCCCCGTTTTTATTCTCTACTGCAATTTTGCTGTTAATCGGGGGAACAAAACAAACAGAATTGCAGGTGACTATGCAGAAGCCACTGTAGCAGAGTGCAAAGCCTGGCTTGTCCTCTGTGAATAAAGTACGCCTGTCAGGGAGCCATCCTTAATTACAGTCAACCTTGATTATTTTCCCTGAAGTTCCATTGAGAGTGGCACTTGTGTTTCGTCTGCCTGGTAGAAGACAAGAAAACAGGTTGAGTTTGGTGAAGAAGATTGCTAAAAGCCTTCATAGTAAAAGTTAATTACAAAATGCATAATTTGAAATGTCTTTTCCTATTGCTTTGCTTGTGTTGTAGTGCTTTTCTATCCTGGGACTTTGTCTTGTCCAGCTCAGCTTTTTTGATGAAATCCTGGGACTGTATTAGATGTGGTCCCTGTACGGCTAACGGGCTGCAATGTTGTGGTACCACAAAGGGCCTCTCAGTCATCGCTGCCTAGACCATGGACAGCCAAGAAACCCATTTTCCACTGCTGCCATAACAGATCTGCTCACAACCAAGCATAAAGGATTCAGTCTAGGCCTGTAACGCATATTAGCGGCTAGTAATACATATTCGTAACTTCACTGTACTGGGGCCTCTTTGCCGGTTTCATGTGTGTATGTGTGTGTGTATATATATATGTATGTATGTATGTATGTATATGTATGTATATATATATATGTGTGTGTGTGTAAATAGCTAGGTAAACCCTGTTAAATGCCTTTTTAATAAATGTGGTCAAGCTGAAGAAAACACATCGGACTATTCAGTTTAAACAAAGGACTTTGTGTACGTCGTAATCATAATTTTTATTGTTGGCACTTTTAAAACTATTGTTTTGAAAGTACCTGAGGAGGAATGTCTAGTTCTGTATAATGCCTTTAATGGTATTGATGAACCTCCAGCTTTTTTTGAATCTCAATTTTGGCAAATTTTTGGCTTTCTAGTATACTACAGAGGCGGTGGGCAGAGTTGTTGATTAAACATATGTTGTTTGTTGAGCGTGTTAATTGCTGCTATTCCTATTTCATTTGCACATGCCAACTTGCACCTTAACCTTAAACCTGCACTTGAACTTGTCCTCATTGCACATTTAGAACTGCCACTATACATGCATTTTCAATTGTTACATACACGTCTACCTCTGGAATCTCATTGTTGCTATCCTTGCATTTCAGTTGCACATGCTACCCTACTCCTTCAATTTGACCCTATTGCAAATTCAGAAAGCCATTGAGAATTGCCCCAACCATTTATCTCACGTACATACATTATATTTAATACTTTTTTCAGTAAATTTGTAAATTTTCCTCTGCACATTTAGAAGTGCCATATGTAATGTATTTGAATTAATTGCACACCTCTACATTCCACTTGTACATACATATTCTTAATACTTGTACATTTTTCTGCACTCCTTTATTTGTTTTCTGGTTAGATGCAAACTGCATTTTGTTGTACTGTACTTGTACTGTTCAATGACAATAAAGTTGAATCTAATTGAATCTTAATAACACCTCGGTTCTGACAATACCGGTGCAAGACAGAAACACAAAGAAAGAAATATCTCATCACAGCATTCAAGCAGCCTTTCACAGCAATGTCTGGTTGCTCTAAAAAATAAATAACAGGATAGTTAGGTGTGTTTTAAAGCTGTGTATTAGCGCTTGTGGCATACTCTATGGGTGAGAATCAAGGGTTTAATAATAATAATAATAATAATAATAATAATAATAATAATAATAATACATTTATAGCACTTTTCTTGGACCCAAAGACACTACATCAGATACAAAACATACAACATCTGAGGAGATTGGAGAATACACAAACGTAAAGAAAAGGACTCTGACATGACCCTGGACGAAGGGAAAGGGCAGGGGCTAGGGGTAGGCTTATTTGAACACATGAGGCTTGAGGCGGTGGATGAAGATGGTAACAGATTCAGAGTCACGGATTGATTGTGGAAGTGAGTTCCAAAGCCTTGGAGCCACCCTAGAGAAAGCCCTGTCTTCAAAGCGCCGTAGCTTGGACCGGGGCATGATGAGGTGACCAGCTGTAGCAGAGGGTAGTGACCAAGAGGGTTGGCAATGGGGAATAAGATCAGAGAGTTAGAGTGGAGCAAGCTGATGAAGGGCTTTACAGGTGAGCAGAATAATTTTATAATAAATTATTCTGAAGGCTTTCAAGACACGTTACGAATGTCTCTCTTGTACTTATTTCAGCAAACAGGTTGTACCCATGCTATATATGAGCAAGCTAAAGCATAAGTTAACAATAGATTGGCTTACTACAGCCCCTCAAAAGTTTTCTTGTATTTCTCGTAAGTATTAATAATTATTTCAATTTAAAAAAATGTAACGTGTTGGTATTCTTCTTATTGTGTTCTCATTAGGCATTGTATGGGTCTATTTGTCCTGGGTTAGTGTTGCATGTTTGGACGAATAAACAAAAAAATTATCTTTGACAGATGACAATGTTTTTTTTTTTTCTTTCATCCCTCTCCCCCCCTAACTGGTCCTTGACAAATAACATCATTTTGTATATCAGAGATCTGTTTGGTTAAAATATCAATTAGTGAAATGCAGCTGCCTATGTAAAATGCAGCTGTTTAAGGTAAAGTGTGTTTAATATTTGGTGGCTGAGTGTTGTGTAAAGAGCTGGTTTGGCCAGTAGGGATTTTAAAGGCCTCGGGTCAGGGTTTCTCTGTATTGGATTGTCAATACCCTGAAGGTTACTCTTAATGTTATGGGGATGAGCCTGGTGAGACCAGTGTTGAAATGGCTCTAGTATAATACTCACCTAGTGGGATGTATTATTATTTAATGAAGCTCTGTGGCGGTGTGGAGGCTAGCTAATACTTAGGCTATTTACAACTGGTAGTTTACCGCTTTGCTTAGCTGCAACGGAAGCCAAAACACAGAGTGAAGGTTCCATTATGAAGTAATGTGATTGACACACTGATTCAATTGTTTTCTTGTTAGTCAATCACATCTCCGACTGCTGACCACATCTCCTGCATAAAAAGAAACTGCTTTGCAAATGGGAGGCTTTTGTTAGGATTTAAACTTACGAATCGTGTTGCTTTAGACATCTCTTGACTTGGCTAGATTTACATTCACATGGGTGTTTCATTTACTTTGTGCAGATGTCAATTTAAATTTACATTTTTAGTTTTGTTTAAAAGGCTACTGGATTTGCCTTGCATTCTGATGTTGACTAAATCATTGTTGTGCACCATAGTTAGGCCTTCATCAAGCCTAATGACTTGGTATTTCAGTTCAGACAGATCCTAGATATTAGAGATGAGCGGTTTGTGTGTGAACAGGGGAGGCAGTTGGATTTCAAGTAGACACAGTTTCTTTTAGGAGAATCTTATCTTTTTTTTTCTATTTAATGTCATCATCCTGAAAGAATTCTCAAATAATTCTGGGCCAAGAGAAACAAATACATGATTCAGTTTTCTGTAAACTGCCATTACAAATAAAATAGAAACTCTCCTGAACTAAACAACATTTTTGGTTTGGTGTTACTTGTGTATAATGATAATTTCACCAATTAAAAAACATTGTCACACAACCCCAATGCTTCCATAGACTTTTAGCTGGCAGTGGATAATGTTGAAAACTGAACCATGGATAACATATTCCTCATGGTCCCTAGCCTCATTTCAGAGTGAGGAACAACAAGCCGTTTCATGAGCCGTTATGCTGAAATCTGAGATGTGGAAAGGAAAGCAAAACTCAAACGTGCACACAGTGAAAGAAGCGATGGCTTTAACAGGCGCACATGAATGAAGAAGTGGTCAGTTAGTTCATTTCTCACAGGATTTCTGCTGTGTCAGTGAGGCTGAGGCCGTACTATGCGCTGCTCTATTACATCCTGGTAACATAATCTACCATAACCACCCCCCAAAATGCCACCCTCCTCTGTCCCCAGCAACAGTGAGGAGTTGTTTCTCATCTGTGTTTGTGTGGTCGTCTGTGTACATCATCTACCAAAGCCTCTCTCAGTGTAGACAGTGGACTTTCCCAGCTGTAGACAATACAAGCCCAGTGCCTAAGTGCTTATCACCGCCTTTGCTTTGCATTAGGCCTCAGTGAAACTCCATAAGCTGTGTGCACCACAACAAGGCAACACACTGTACTTTACCCTCTGTGGCGGCCAGTCCTGTCAGGTGACAGTGATTTCTCCTGGCTAAAGTGTCACTGGAGTTATTTTTAATACGCGTAGTGTGGTTATCTATTGATCAAATGATGTTCGACCTTACTGCTCCACTGTGCTACAGCCATTGGCATTACGCTTTGCCAGCTGCCAAATATTTGACATACTTTTGCTTGATTTGAAATCCCAAACCAACATTTTTAAGAATGTTTTTGTCTTTTACAGTTCAAAAGATGGAGTGAATGCGCATTTCAGCCATCAAATATAAAATGTAAGCAGTCATTCAGCGTGGACGTTGCTTGCCAGCGATGGCCGTAATGTAGCATAGCGGTCAGATCTATCACGCTGGGTTGAATTCGTTTTACTGTTGAAAATGGGTGCAGACCAGCGTTTTCTGGAAAACATTAAAACAGCAAAGAGGGAATAATACAAGACTTCACCTAACACTTCAGCATTATTGAAGTTTTGTTACGGCTAGCCTATTCTTTTAGCTTGTCTTTTGTCACTGCCTATTAAATCACTTGCAGTGACACTCGTATTACATTTGATTGCAGGGCCTTTCTAAGAACGTAAAGCCCTTGTGAAGGGAGTGACTAAATGGTGGCTCGCTCCACAGTTGAATACAATGAAATGTATTTTATGTAGCCCTTTTAACATCCACAGTTGTTATAAAGTGCTTATACAGAAACCCAGAAGAGCAAGCGACAACAAGTAATTGATGCTTGGATCAGCTTAGCCTGCCCTATGCATTACATAAACACTGACCGGTATAGGTTATATGAGGGGGGTAGAGTTTGTCCCGCCGTGTGATCTACCCAGGAAAACCTTGTTAAAGCAACTGTGGTTGAGTATGAAGATGTGCTGCAGAAAGCTTCACGGATCACAATTGGTGACAGTGGCTCGCACAGGTCATGTGGGGAAACTCATAATTAAGGTCTTGCACAAACTTTGCATATGCAGGCCATTAGAATGAAGACAAAAAAACTTGTCAGTTGCCATGTTGTATATGGATATACTGACAGTCACAGCTCAAAGAAAAATGTGCCTGTTTGATTTGGTAAAAATGCACATCTGAGGACATCTTTCACTAGTTCTACTGACTTGTGGAACCCCAAGCCCTGGTCTGCCATGTTGAGCGTGCGTCGCAATTGTTCCCTGTTGAATTGCAGTTTTGCACCTAACGGATTTAGAAACCGTTTTTCAGAATGTTCAGATGGTGCCTTATTTTTATCTATGTTGAACACAAGTGACATGTATGGTAAGAATGCAGGTCTGCTCTCTTTGTGGTGTGACTATCTGCAGTTTTTTGTACTAAACATGGTCTGGTGTGCGTGCGCGTGCGCCGGGCTGGGCTGGGTAAGTGCTTGTGTCTGCTCTAAAAGGCTCCGCTCCCAGAGTCCTGAATAATTAACGATTATTCATCGCATGACGATGCCAGACCCAGCCACTTAGCCACAAGGTCAAAGGCTGCCTCGGAACCGTGCAGAGGAGCTGAGGAGAGCGAGTGAGCAAAGGTGTAGTTGGCTCCGGGTAGGATGAAAGGGAGACTGATTGCATAAGAATGGAGGTGATGGGGTGTAGAGACTCGAGGGCAGAGACTTTACATTTCACCTGGACCATTCATTTCAAAGTCCCGTGTAGAAGGGCCGTTGGACTCCATGTCCATTGGTCAGGACTTCCTTCGAGTCAGAACGTTTTGTGATGAGGACAACGTCGAATGCGAGGTGCTGAAATGTGCGCAGACACACAAAGCCGCCCCCACACATTTCTTTCAGCGTTTAATGAGACAACCCTGTCAAGGCAAACTCTCAAAACACTTGGTAGAGTGTGGCGCTTGCAACGCCAGGGTTCTGGGTTCAAAACCTGCAATGCACAAATGAATGCACACACCACTGTAAGTCGCTCTTGAATGACTTAAATGTAGCAACGTTGCTCCCACAGAATGTAGTCATCCAGGCGTCCAGAACAAGGAAGGTTACACAACAGTCGCCGTAACCCCTTCCTATGTTGGGTCAGTCGTCCCATTCCCTTCATCCGTCAGTCAGGCAGCTTCCACTGAATCTGTTGCCTCACAGAATACCATGACTCACTCAGATGAGTTCCACATTCAGAACCTTTAAGGGCATCCGCAGGAGAGTATGTGGCCTGAAACAATCCCACCCATTCACTTTGTCCAGTTGAATAACCAGGAAGTGCCTTATAGTGGTTAGCCTTAGACCTGATTTCGTCACTGCTTAGTTAAATGAAATGCATGGCAGGGTTCTAGTTTAGGAAGTATGTGTTAGTCTCCTAAAAAAAACCATTTGAAATAACTGGAATTGAAATGGGTCCAAACCTTAATATATATTCACTTGAGATGACAAACTTGTCGACTGGATGTGGAATCACGTGTCTAAGTTACCATTCAAATGTCAGTTTAAGTTCTCGCAAGTTGGTGTATACGTTTATTTTTGTAGTGTAGTACTTCTGTCAGAGGAGTGCTAGGCGTTAGTATGACACCTTTTGTAACACTTTTAGCATTCTGCTCTGCACGGAAAAGTGAGTCAATTAAGGTTTACTGGCTGCTGTCCTAGTTTTGTGTCTGTCATGTCTAGCACCCCCCCCTCTGTCTGAGCATGTCGTTCTGATGTGGACAACAGCAGTCAGCGGTGTAGCCAAACGGAATCTCTTCAAGTGCTCTGACTGAGGTAGCTAAGGCAGGGTGCAGTGGGGTAGCTGAAACAGACCTTCAACAAGCGCACCAATGACCTGTGTTCCAGGTGCTTTTGGGCTTTAACAGATGTTGTGATTTGCTAAGGTACCATCTGACTGTGCTGTCATCTCTGTTTCCAGGTACAAACGAGTCTTCTCCGTTGGCACTCATGGCATTACCACATACAACCCAGCGACACTTGAAGTCACCAACCAGGTCAGTGGGCACATTTAGCTGTAGCCCTTCTTGAAGTCTCTGTTTCAGAATTTCACTGTGACTCATTGAGCGTCACTAGATATTTTCTGCATTCTTCCCGTTGTTTGTACGTCAAGTGAAATGACAATGTCCTGTCTTTCTGTCTACTTTTTGGTGGCCTGCAGTGGCCGTATGGGGACATCTGTGGCATCACCCCGGTGGGCAAGGGCCAGGGCACCGAGTTCAACCTCACATTCCGGAAGGGCAGTGGCAAGAAGTCCGAGACGCTCAAGTTCTCCACAGAGCACCGAACAGAGCTGCTCACAGAGGCACTGGTGAGAGATCAGTCATTAGGCCTTATCATTTATAAGCTTGCAATGCCAGGATGGTGAATTAGATTTTTGTGATCACCCATACATAAATGTATGCACATCTGACTGTCCCTGAAGTCACATTTAAATATGGCTTTTTTGTATGGTGATGTTTTTGCTGAAAGAGCAGCTGGCCATATTGAAATCTTCTTTTCTTACAGAGGCAGATTGTATTCACCCCTTTTGGCTTTTCAACATTTTCTTACAGAGGCTCTCAAAACCTGCAATTTTATTTTAAATTATTTGCAAATGAAGTATAATGTATTTACCCTCTTTGATATGATGCTGAGTGACACCTGAACATGCTGTGGTATCTTCGGAAGTCACATAATTAGGTGAATACAATCCACATGTGAGCAATCAATGTGTTTCACATGATTTCAGGTTAAAAATACCTGTGTCTGGGAGGTCCCACAGTTGGTTGGTACAATTCCTAACCAGAACTACATCACTTAGACCCGTGTTTCTCAACCCTGCCCCTGGACACCCCCTTGCCCTGCATGTTTTAGATCTCTCCCTGCCTTAACATACCTGATGTGGCCCATGAAGGACTTGACAATGAGCTGATCATTTGAATCAGGTGTGACAGAGCAGGGAGAGATCTAAAACATGCAGGGCGGGGGGGCGTCCAGGAGCAGGGTTGAGAAACATTCAAAGCTAAGGTTCTTGAAAAGCAGCAATAGCATATAAGAATGTTTCCAAGATATAGAATTTCTCCCGAAACACAGTAAGTTGTTTATTAAGATCTGGAGAGAATATGGCATAACTGTGAATCTCAAAAAACATGGTGTCTCTGAGGGAAGGGCACCGCTAGTTAGAGCAGCCACCAAGAGGCCTATGGCAACGCTGCGGATGACTGTCTCCCAGTCATCCACGGCTGAGCTGGGAGACAATACATACTGCTACAATAGTCGGGTGCTTCACAAAAGTGGCCTTTATGGGACAGTGGCAAAAGGAAATCAACTCGCATCAAATCTCAATTTGCAAGAAGACATTCTCAGACCAAGTGGAAGATGGTTCCATAGTCTGATGAGGTTGAATATAGAGGGCAAAATGGATGCAGCAATGTACCGAGATATCCTGGAAGAAAACCTGCCGAAGTCTGCCAGAGACCTGGGACTTGGGAAAAGAATCATCATGCATACGATTAAATTTGATCTTAAAATGATTGTACGCTAATTTCACCGACAGAGTTGGTATTCATCAATATTATCTTTGTCGTATCCTTACGATCAAACTCACATCTGGTCAGAGACCGTGTAAACCAACGTCAAAAAATAAGCTTCATTAGTGATAAGACCATCATTATCACGAAAAACAACAATCATAACTGACTCAGTAACAACAACTACAATCATTATTATAATAATAAGTATTATAAACTAAGATGAGGAATATAACACATACAAACATACCATAATATTATATATTGTATCACTACCATAGGCTTTTATTGTATTATTTATTTCACTTTATTCTGCATTTTCTCTGCATATTTCTGTTGTTCATGCGCTATAAACTTGCTTTGCCTTGCTTTTCCTAAGACACTTAGGCCATATCGACATACTTGAAGATCATAATGGTCGATATAATTTTGGTGGCTGGCGTCTTGATTAGCTAACAGGTCTTAAATTGACTAGTGAGAGGATAAATAAACCTGTGGTTCTGGGTCGAGCCGCTTGCTCTTTTAAAGGACTTTGGCTCTGAGCTGAGATGCGAAAGTGTTCCGTAGCTGTGCTGATTTTGTCATGGAGAATGACGAATGATTAATTAGCCGTTTCAGGCTATAATTTGTCAGTTGCTGATCGCCACCCTTTCATAAATTACGGGTGTCATATGTAAATAAGGACTGGTGCAGTGCGTTCTCGCATCCAAGGCTTTATCCGATGAATCAATCTGCCATGACATCTACGCTCATTTCGACCAGGTGCGACAGTTTCGTGAATCACAGAGATGATCGTAAATTTCTTCCAACGTTCGAATCTGAGATCTTTTCTGAGAAGGTTTCATGAATGAGGGCCAGTGGCCCCAAACATACAGTACCAGCGATTGTTTGGACACATCTTCTCTTTCAAAAAACTATTTTCCACATTGTATAATAATAGTCAAAACTATGTAATGATACATGAAACCATGTAGTTACCAAAAAAAGTGTACATTTACAGTACCCACCATTTTATGATTCTTTGAAGTAACCTCCCTTTGCCTGCATTACACACTCTTTGCATTCTCTCAACCCGCACCATGAGGTAGTCATCTGGAATTCTTTCCCAACAGTCTTGAGTAAATGGTCACATGCTGAGCACATGTTGTGAATGCTCTGTGAATGTGTTAGTGAGCCACTGTATGTGCACTATGCTAACGGCTTGGACCACTGGATTTGCGTAGGCCACGTAGGACATTTTTATAGGGCTTATGTAGGATTGGTACATCCAGGGGAGAGGCTGACACTCGTATTTGTCTTATTGGCTGTATAAGCCGTTAACGGTCCTGACAGTTACATACTTTATGCATTAGTAGCTCTGTCTTATTGGCTGTACAAGCCGTTCACAGACTTCATGCGTTAGTACCTCAGTTCTTACTGGCTGTACAAGCCGTTCAGACTTCATGCCTTAGTACATCAGGTCTTACTGGCTGTATAAGCCGTTCAGAGCCTATGCATTAGTAGCTCAAGTCTTATTAGCTGTATAAGCTATTCGCAGACTTATTGCAAAATTACAATATGTCATTATTTTATCCACATCATATACTTGCACCCTCAGCCATTATTTTTTGCATGAGAATCCTTACAGTACATTCGCAGCTGTTTCCACAACCAGACATATGGACGCATCTAAATAGCAGTTCAAGGGAAAATGTCTGCAAAAATGCCCTCTGTATAATAATATAGCAAAAAATTCTAGAGCAAACAATTTACCTGTCCGTCGATGAAGAATTGCTTCTCGCAAACCTCACCAAAAGCAAAATGTGTTGATGTCATGAAATGGGTTTTCTGAAGATGTGTAATAGGTTTTCTTCCTAGTTAGTCTGATATATCCCATAGGACCCCATGGTTGTGTTTTATACTGTGTTGGTGTGTGTGTCTGTATATATACACAAATAAAAGTAAAGCCCGCTGATGGCACAATTGGGCAGCGTCGTCCAGGTTTGGACAGGTCAGTAATCGAATACGGTGGCCTTGTCTCTTTGCGCTGTAGCAAGTCCTTGTGGGGACTTCTGTTCTGGGACTTCTTTGCCAGTTGAATGCCGGAAAAATGTGTTTCCTCTGGCAACATAGAACGGCATCTTGAATCCACTGTCCTGAGTCCAAAGGGAGTTGCTGCGACAAAGCAGTACCTTAATCACATACTAGAAGTGATGAAATTGTCAAGAAAACCAAAAAAATCTTTGTTTATACCCATGCGGGGGGGTTTACACACGATAGCCATCATGACTGACTGCATGATCGTGGTTACCATAGTAACGACAATGCTTTAGTGAAGCTAGGTTTGGTATGTCGTCTAAAACATACTTTATTTGTTGCATGTTTTTGTTGAATAAAAATGAATTCCAAGTAAATAGTATGTTTTTTTCTGTGTGTTCATTTAAAATAATGTAGTTTTGCCATTCAATTAACAGCATAAGTTGTGCATGTGCGAAGCTAGCCAGTCAAACCGTTATAAACGCCGGTATATAACACTCTCCTCCTTTTGCATCCAAACACCCACCTGATAAGCCCACTTTGGAACTAACGTTCCTCCATGCTGCATTTTTTTTTGGTTTAGGTCCCTCTAGGCCTGCGCGATGCAAAGTTCAATTGTATAATTCTGAGAAATCCGAAACGGCAATGATAAAAAAAAAAAAAAAGACTAAATTTTTTGGCTTGTATATCGGTTTTGTCAGTGAATATGTGTTTCATTGGTTGACAATATGAACATTGTTCATTGATCCCCATGGGCGCCGGCTGCTCAAGAGTTCAACAAATTTAAACTTCTGGTGCCTCGACCCACAAGGAAGCGTGCACAGAAAGCCCATACGATATATCTGCAGACTGCAAGTCGGGGGCGTTACTTATTATGGGGGTTCCTGAATATTAAGTTACACCCACTGAATATTAAGTTACGCCCACTGATGTTTGCCATTGGTTAGTTTAAATGGGGTCCCTGAATATTAAGTTACTCCTACTGCTGTTCGCCATTGGTCAGTTTGGGGACATCCTGGTTTGACACACATTTCGACACTAGGTGTCATGTATGGGTATGATGTCGTTACGTTGAGTGTGCTAATGGGGGAAGAAGAGTTAATGTTACAACTTTATCTCAATAGTCCATGTGATTTCATTCAATATCTTTTGTCAAGATACAACACTAGGTTCAAGCGGTTCAAGCATTGATATAAACTGAACTGAATTTTCTATAACCTGTTGCAGAAAGGTAGCAAGTTTCAATTTGCATCATTGTAGAGGTCAGGTCAGAAATATGAATTTTTACGGGTGTGCCTGGAACAAGCAAATTTTTTATTCTAGAATAATGACGTGGTTATGGACTTAAAACATTGTTGGGAGGAATATAAGTGTTAAATGTCTTGGAATTGATTATCTGAGGTCTAATTTAACCCTTATCCTAAAAGTTGATTCCATAACATAAATTACAAGTAGATCAGGTCCAAAAGAGCACAACAGACATTATTGAATGTCAATTAATATAGTCCAAAAGCTTCAAGTTAATGGCATAACCTTAAAATACAAAATGTAATGTTATGCCAGTTAGACAATTAAACATTTAATCACCTGATCAAATATTCAAAACATTACATTCCAACACCGACAAAATTAAACTCTTTCTTTATGTACTGTGTATTTAGCTTTACCCAGGTTTTGTAGGCATGGGTTTCATCCTATCATGTTTTATGGCCAGGTGAACACTTCCAAAAACTGTCCAATTTACTCTTGTTTCTTGTCTCTTTGTCTTGTCAAACTATATTGTGTTTTCTGGATCTTTTCATTTTTGTTGTGTGTAAACCAGCATTAGCTGATGGTTTAAAGAAAGCGAATAGGTATCCTCATCAACAAAAATAATTAACAAAGAAGCAAAATTATCACTAAGTCTTTTGTCTATTTAATCCATGAATGTTTCAGTGTCTTCAAAAAACATGAATGGGGGGAGAGCTTCTTGTTCTTCCTTTAGAGTTCAGGTGTCTCTGAGCATCTGCACAGCACCCTGTATTTCTTCATCATTCAGGGGTGAGGACTTGTACCCGGTCTCAGAAGAGGCCCATGTTGGCATTTACCCAGGCAACAGCATTCCCCAGGTCAACAACGCATCTTGGCAACTGAAATGAAAGATCACAACAATCTTATAGAAGTAGAGTTGTACAAAGTAAAAGTACTCAACTGGTTCGGCTTTGTTCACCACTTTAGGGAAGTATCTAATTAAGATATAAGTAACCAGGTAAAGGGAGTTAAAAAATAACCAGTGATCACTAAAATAAAAAGGAAGAGTTTAAATGATCAGTTAAGGTAATTGGTTAGTTATGAACTCTGTTTGGGTAATTTAGCTCATCCTTAGCAACTTTCCAAAACTGGTGAACACAGCCAAATACTTTTACACCACTGCATAAAAGATGGCCATGATATATGTTTTTTTTACATTTCTAAATAATGACAACATAGTTTTATATGAAGCTAAAAAATAAATGGATCTTGGATATTAAGGAACCCCCATATTAATTTATGCTCCCGACATGCGGTCTGCAGATATACCCTCCTCCAGAAAGCGGCACCGCTCACAGGATCACCACACCCTGCGCCGCTTATAAAACAGCTTGCATTTTGCTGCCCACCACCCTACTTCAATTGAAAGTCTATGAAACCTTCACCACAATTGTGGCCCAAGTGTAGGTTCCTTAAGTCCATGAAAGGCAAACATGTTTGTATGTTAAATGCCATAACCAGTATTTGTTCACCTGGCAGTTATGATGCAGCTGTCCATGACAAATGTTAAGTATACTGCCGCGGTACATGACAAATGTTAATTAAGTATACTGCCGCGGTACATGACAAATGTTAATTAAGTATACTGCCGTGGTACATGACAAATGTTAATTAAGTATACTGCCGCGGTACATGACATGTTAATTAAGTATACTGCCGTGGTACATGACAAATGGTAATTAAGTATACTGCCGCGGTACATTACAAATGGTAATTAAGTATACTGCCGCGGTACATGACAAATGTTAAGTATACTGCCGCGGTACATGACAAATGTTAAGTATACTGCCGCGGTACATGACAAATGTTAAGTATACTGCCGCGGTACATGACAAATGTTAAGTATACTGCCGCTGTCCATGACAAATGTTAAGTATACTGCAGCTGTCCATGACAAATGTTAATTAAGTATACTGCCGCGGTACATGACAAATGTTAATTAAGTATACTGCCGTGGTACATGACAAATGGTAATTAAGTATACTGCCGCGGTACATGACAAATGGTAATTAAGTATACTGCCGCGGTACATGACAAATGTTAAGTATACTGCCGCGGTACATGACAAATGTTAAGTATACTGCCGCGGTACATGACAAATGTTAAGTATACTGCCGCTGTCCATGACAAATGTTAAGTATACTGCCGCTGTCCATGACAAATGTTAAGTATACTGCAGCTGTCCATGACAAATGTTAATTAAGTATACTGCCACGGTACATGACAAATGTTAATTAAGTATACTGCTGTGGTACATGACAAATGGTAATTAAGTATACTGCCGCGGTACATGACAAATGTTAAGTATACTGCCGCGGTACATGACAAATGCTAAGTATACTGCCGCGGTACATGACAAATGTTAAGTATACTGCCGCGGTACATGACAAATGTTAAGTATACTGCCGCGGTACATGACAAATGTTAAGTATACTGCCGCGGTACATGACAAATGTTAAGTATACTGCCGCTGTCCATGACAAATGTTAAGTATACTGCCGCTGTCCATGACAAATGTTAAGTATACTGCAGCTGTCCATGACAAATGTTAATTAAGTATACTGCCACGGTACATGACAAATGTTAATTAAGTATACTGCTGTGGTACATGACAAATGGTAATTAAATATACTGCCGCGGTACATGACAAATGTTAAGTATACTGCCGCGGTACATGACAAATGCTAAGTATACTGCCGCGGTACATGACAAATGTTAAGTATACTGCCGCGGTACATGACAAATGTTAAGTATACTGCCGCGGTACATGACAAATGTTAAGTATACTGCCGCGGTACATGACAAATGTTAAGTATACTGCCGCGGTACATGACAAATGTTAAGTATACTGCCGCTGTCCATGACAAATGTTAAGTATACTGCCGCTGTCCATGACAAATGTTAAGTATACTGCAGCTGTCCATGACAAATGTTAATTAAGTATACTGCCGCGGTACATGACAAATGTTAATTAAGTATACTGCCGTGGTACATGACAAATGGTAATTAAGTATACTGCCGCGGTACATGACAAATGTTAAGTATACTGCCGCGGTACATGACAAATGTTAAGTATACTGCTGCTGTCCATGACAAATGTTAAGTATACTGCCGCTGTCCATGACAAATGTTAAGTATACTGCCGCTGTCCATGACAAATGTTAATTAAGTATACTGCCACGGTACATGACAAATGTTAATTAAGTATACTGCCACGGTACATGACAAATGTTAATTAAGTATACTGCCACGGTACATGACAAATGTTAATTAAGTATACTGCCACGGTACATGACAAATGTTAATTAAGTATACTGCCACGGTACATGACAAATGTTAATTAAGTATACTGCCACGGTACATGACAAATGGTAATTAAGTATACTGCCACAGTACATGTGTGTTGGAGGCACCTGTTAAGATTGCTGGTCCACCCTAGGCCACACACAACCCAAATGTTTGATCTGCCCTCTTTTTTTTCCTCTCTCTGCAGAGATTCAGAACAGACTTCTCTGAGGGGAAAATCACTGGCAGGGTGAGTATTCACTGATGTAGTGAAGAGAATAGAGGAAAGAGCAAGCAAATGAAAGGCTGTAAATGAAGGGCCCATTATCCACAAGTAGACTACGGAAGACAGCAGAATTGTATGAATGCTGACATGAATACATATAAGGAGGGAGAAAGTTCACCAGTAAACAAACAATGCACACACCCAAGGGGTATGTTGCTGAGGAGGTGTAGCGGGAGGACAGAGAGGAGCAGCCTATAGTTGTTGCTGAGTGGATTTTATTAGAATCTGTGTTCTCGCTCTCTCTTTTCCGTTGCCTCTCTTTGTGTCTATTCTTCTTTCTGTCACCTAGTAAACTCAGACAGGAGCGCTGAGGGTTTTTATTGTGTTTCCTAATTCATCCCCAATTGCGCCCTATAACCTCTAGAGTATTGCGCTTTTGGAGGCACGCTCAAGGCACTCTCGTCGAACTGAGTTGCGCAATACAAGGAATCGGGTGCTATTTGAGCAGGAGGTTCTTGTATGCCTCCTCCTCCTTGGGTGTGAGATAGAGAAACCAGAATTTAACAGCAGGCAGCGCCGATGAATAAAACGTTCTTTTAGACTCATCAAGAAGACACCCTGTTCCCTGTGAAGTGCCCTTTTGGCCAGAGCCATGTGGGTGTGTTTAGTCATTCACAACTGGGAATAGGTTGCCATTGTGTTTATGAAAGAGCTGCCAGCCATGATATCAGATATGACAACAAGGTGTTCTTATCTCAGAAAACACTGGTTTACTACAGGGATGAGCTGGCCTTGTCATGACCTCCGTTTTAATGTCCGTTAACTTAGCATTATCGCGCTAAGCTCCGGTCTGGGGTTCGGGCTACTGGACGAAGAGCTCGCTGACGTCGAGCCTTCCGCCAGCCAAGCCTGATGCCCCGCTCCAGACCTTTAATCATGCCGAAACGCCACGGGTCGCTCCCGTCTGCTCCGGTGACCCCTGTTACCCTCCCCTCAGCGCTACAACTGCTACAAGCACCACTGGAGCGACACACGGAAGTTGGTGGGCATGGAGGTGACCCCGGGGGGCATCGACCAGATCGACCCCCAGACCAACCGGGTGGTGTGCTCCTATGACTACCGCTCAGTCGAGGGATTCGCCGAGGTCAGCGATTACCAGGGGGGCTTCTGCATCCTCTATGGAGGCTTCAATCGCCTGGTAGGTACCTGGGGGGAGGATGGTGTGTTGTCTGGAGTCTGTACATACCGTGTGAGTGTGTGTCGATTTGAGTCTACAGATTCTACTATACCTGTTGGGAACTTTCTGATAATTTAGCCGGTTTGCAAAAAGACAAGGACTTTGGGGAGTTCAGAATATTAAGTTTAGGTTCTTTTGGTTAAGGTTAGGGGATAAAATGCATACCGTTTGAAATGGGAATCAAATAATTCTCTGGTAATTGCCTGTGTGCAGATGTTTCTTCATACCCATGGTTTTGGGTTTTTATTGAGTTCTGTCCCCCAACCCCCTCACTCTGTTCCTCTCTCTTCACCTCCTCATACCTGTTTCTTTACCCCAACTCCCCAATCCCTCTTTATCTCCCCAGCACCTGTTTGCGTCGGAGCACCGAGACGAGATTATCAAAAGTGCCATCGAGCACGCGGGCAACTTCATCGGAATCATGCTGCGGCTGCGCAAGGACCCGCTGGCCTTTGAGGACTTTGTGACCGGCCGACTTGGGAAGTACGCCTCGGACGAGTGCATCACATCCCTGGCGGAGTTTGTGGTGCAGAAGATCTCCCCGCGCCACTCGGTCAGATTCCACTAACTACCATCACCGCTTGTCCTTTCCTTTCTTTTAGAAGAAAAAAACATTGTTGCCTTTAATGAGCTGCGATGTTGACTTTTTTAAGTACACAGACATCTATTCAGTTGGCTATTATGGAAGCTTAACGTTTCCCACGTTGTCTGTCCCTGACAGGAACCCGTAAAAAGGATCCTGTGCCTGACTGAGACATGTCTGGTTGAGAGAGACCCGGCCTCTTACAACATAGCCACCATCAAGCCCTTTGAAGAGGTGGGCAGCTGCTACAACTACCAAGATACTGGGGCTGATCTGTTCTTTTCATTGTATTTCTATGGCCTGAGAGCGTTGTTGTTGTTTTCGTTTTCTTTTTTTTCTTAAGTGAATTTGTTTTGTGAATTCGACTGAAATGCCATTGTCTTCATTTTATATTGAGAAAACGTTTTACGTCTGCAGGTGTTTGCGCTTATCTGTGATGCGGAAAACCCCCAGGTGTTCACCATAGAGTTCATCCGAGGCCAGATCAGGAAATACTGTTCCACAGACAGGTATGGCACTACGTAGCCCTAGAGTGGCACATTTGCCTCCTCTGTTTCTGTGATGTTATTCCAACACAAGATTACTTGCTAAACCTGTTTCTATTCACACACTGCTCGACTTCATAGACGGGTCAGTTGTTTAGTGACAAAACTGATGTGTGAGCATAACACAGGGCAAAATTGACAGGTTTTACTTGATTTGTTTACAATACGTTAACTCAACATAGTTTATGAAAAGGGAATTTGCTCTTGTTGTGGGTTAGTTAGCTCGCACATTTCTGTGCCATATTAAGTAACATAAACTTGAAACTCTAGTCAGCTGTAAACAAGATGTGGTACCAACAGCCATATTAAAACTAAACCATCTAAACCACGTACAATAAGACAGTACCGCCTTCTGCCTCATCGACGTGTCCACATCATTCTAGATGTTGTCAGTTTGCGAGTGTGTTCATTCATAAATAATGTTATATTTACCCAGCATGGCTGTTTCGTTGCGTATTGTCTGTGTGAATGTGTAGGGACTCCCTGATGGCCAGCCTGCTGGATGGGGTGCGGGCGTCCGGTAACAGGGATGTGTGTGTGAAGATGGCCCCCACCCAACGGGGCCAGCGCTGGGGCCTCTTGAGCATGCCAGTGGATGAGGAAGTGGAGAGCCTGCACCTCAAATTCCTGGCTGCGCCTCCAAGTGAGTAGTACTTCTTCCTATTGAAATAAACAGGGTCTGAAACCACAAGGCACTAAGTAAACCGCGTCCGATTGGCAACATGCATTTCTTTCCCCCCGTCTCTCACAGATGGAAACTTTGCCGACGCCGTGTTCAGATTCAACGCCAACGTGTCCTACAGCGGCGTCCTGCACGCCGTCACCCAAGATGTAAGTGTGTTCAAGCTAACTTCATCTGATGGTCTCCGTCCGCAGTATCCAAATAGCATTTTCTAGATTCACCGCGCCCCCTCTTTCTTCAAATCCGTCGGATGTCCAAGGTCTCTCCACTCCAACCGTCTCGCCCGATGGGCTTTTAGAAGGAGGAACGCCATGCAGTCCAACCTGAACGCTCCTCTAACCCCCCACACCCCACCCTGCCTTTCCCCAGGGCCTGTTTTCGGAGAACAAGGAGAAACTGATAAGCAACGCCATCTTGGCCCTGCTGTCCCAGGAGTGTGAGCTGCCGGGTCCCAACGCCGAGCTGGAGAGCCACTTCCAGGCCATCCGTCGCCTCGTCGCCTCCAAGGCTGGCTTTCAGGCCTTCACGCAGCTTCCCAGGTGACGCCGCTCCCTTCAACTCAAAGCTCTATCGGACCGCTTTTCACCTATCCCTGTTCCACTACCATCTGCCTTTCCTTCCTGTCCGCACCCCCGCCCCCTCACCTCCCGTCTCTCCTGCTTTTTGCGGTTTTGTGCGGTACTGTTGTGGGAAGGCGTGCCGGTAACACCCGTACTCTGTCGTTCCAAGGTCTGGTCAGGGGTCTGGACTCACAGATGGAACGTAAATATGAATATTCACGCATCTCAGTCCGCCTCCCGGATGTCCGTGTCAGTGTGTCTCTGTCCGTCTCCCGGATGTCCGTGTC
The DNA here is from genome assembly GCF_011004845.1 of Esox lucius. Taxonomy (NCBI): domain Eukaryota; kingdom Metazoa; phylum Chordata; class Actinopteri; order Esociformes; family Esocidae; genus Esox; species Esox lucius. Next base: position 4,353,410 of record NC_047589.1, read on the forward strand.
AGTGTGTCTCTGTCCGTCTCCCGGATGTCCGTGTCAGTGTGTCTCTGTCCGTCTGCCGTCCCTGACTCACCCAGTGACCCTATCTGTCAGCCTTGGTTTGCTTTCTCTCTGTTTGTCTGTGTCTCCGTCCTTTCATCTGTCTACTCCTCTGGGATATCAAAAGAGAGGTGACGTCACCTGCCCGTCTCTCTTCTCCCCTACTGTCTGCCTGTACGCGTGGTTGTGCTTTGTCTTTCTGTTTATTTGGATTTCTCTCCCTTTCTTGCTGCCTCTGTCTGTCTCTCTCTTTCTCTCTCCCTGTCTCTCTCTCATATATCCAGGACACTGTCGCTCGTTCACCTGAGGTCACTGAGATGTATGAAAGGACCCGTATTTCTGTTCTCTCGTTCCTGTGGAGTTGAGAGTGAAACCCAGACCCCTTTTTCAGATGAAATTTGTATACCGGATATGCGATACAAATGATTCCATTTGTCCGCGTTTTCATTTGAATTCCCCCTTGCCTGATGCCAATGGAACAACAGGAACGAACAAATCTCTTTCTCGTTTAAGCAGCATGTGTGTTTTGTTGCGGTGTGTGTGTGTGTGTGTTGCAGGTTCCGGGAGAAGTTGGGGGTGAAGACGGTGAAAGCCCTGAAGAGGAATAACAATGGAGTGACACACGCCGCCATCGACATGCTCTGTGCCCTCATGTGTGTAAGTTGTGTTTGTGTTCCCCCTTGCAGGTACTGAAAGCACACACACACAGTATTCTGGTAAATGGCAGCAAATATACTTTGACTATTTCAAAGTCACTGACATTTGAATCTGTCCTTCCAGCCGATGCACGATGACTACGACCTGCGACAGGAGCAACTGAACAAAGCCTCCCTAATGTCCTCCAAAAAGTTCCTGGAGAACCTTCTGGAGAAGTTCATAAGCAACGTGGTATGTTTATAGTTTTTTGATATCACGGCTGTTGCTGATATTGTTTTGTGTATATTTTTACCTCTTTGTCCTCCTTTGTCCTCCTCCTCTTCTGGCCAGGACCACGGCACTGGGGCGCTTGTGATCAGCTCGCTGCTGGACTTTCTGACCTTTGCCCTGTGCGCCCCCTACAGTGAGACCAGTGAGGGTCAGCAGTTTGACATGCTACTGGAGATGGTTGCCTCCAATGGGCGCACTCTCTTCAAACTCTTCCAGGTAGCTTGAAGGGCGGAGAGAACGTTTGGCTGGAATCTGTGTGGCTGGAATGTCAACTGGTTTTCCCCAATTCTTTTGTTTGAATTCCAGAATCTGAGTTTGAGAAATGAGATAATGGCAGAGTGGTTGTTTAGTTGATGTGGTGACTTCTAAAGAAGGCTTTTGTGGGTGGGTGAGACTTTTTAGTGACACGCTAACCGAATGTGGTATCAGTGAATTGTTCTCTTCTACCTCTCCAGCATCCCTCCATGGCCATTGTCAAAGGAGCTGGTCTGGTCATGAAGGCCATAATTGAGGTGAATTTTTACATTCCATGTTACATTGGCTCACTCAAGTGGTTTCCATATTGTTACTTTCTGTTCAAAACCTCATAGTTCCGTTTGCCTCTTTATTTACTTTGTCTTCACATATCAACAACGTCGACTCTCCTCCATGTCGTCAAGTGTCTGTGTCAGTGGGGAGGTTTTCACCCTGCTGTTATGGGAGGGAGATTTGATAAAACGGTGTATTAACATGACAGCGATGAAAATAGTGGATTATGTCCTAATCTCTACTGAAATAATCATGTCAACGACCCACGACCTGGATTAGCACCTGGATTGAGTTATAATTATTTAATAAGGTTTCATATAGAATTTATTACTGAATGTTGCTCTCCCATGCATGCATATGATGTGTTGTCAGGAGGGGGACAAGGAGATAGCCACTAAGATGCAGGAGTTGGCTCTGAGTGAAGGGGCGTTGCCCAGACACCTCCACACCTCCATGTTCACCATCAGCTCAGACCAGAGGATGCTCACCAACAGGTGAAGGGATTTCAATCCAAATCCATTTCTGATTCATACCCCTATCTCTTGGGAAAGAACCGTTGAGGATTTACGGCCAAATCCTGCCCACTTTATATGATAATTCATTTGAACTCCCACCACAGGCAGCTGAGTCGTCACTTGGTTGGCCTGTGGACGGCAGAAAACCCAGTCGCCATGAATCTTCTGAAGAGAATACTGGTGAGGTTCATGACGCTGGTTATGTGGAAGATTCACTTATGTCCTCCATTCTGTTGGTCTCTCTTTCTCTGTCTCTCTGGGTCTCTCCCTCTTTATTTTAAGTCTGTATTGGAATGGAAAGCATTTGTTTGAATTGCATTATCAATTGGAAAATAAGCATTGCATGAATAACTAAGTAAAACAATAGAAAAAAACATTGCATGGATAGAAGTGAAACAATATAAATGAATTTCCATATATTAAACAACATTTTCAAAAGTGTTTAAAGTGTTACAATTTTATATATATATATATATATATATATATATATATATACTCCATTGACAATGGCCATGGAGTTTCATATATATATAGTGTTGTAACAACAAATGGTTATGTGGATGAGAAAGGGAAAAAGTATTTGAATTCAAATAAATTGACTGGCATGACTGATAACCCCTCTCTTTTTAACTTACGCTGTATATGCTTCTCTTTTCCTCACTCTCTCTGTCTTGTTCTATTCATCTGTATCCCTCTCCCCCTGTCTTTCTCTCTGTCTTGTTCTATTCATCTGTATCCCTCTCCCCCTGTCTTTCTCTCTGTCTTGTTCTATTCATCTGTATCCCTCTCCCCCTGTCTTTCTCTCTGTCTTGTTCTATTCATCTGTATCCCTCTCCCCCTGTCTTTCTCTCTGTCTTGTTCTATTCATCTGTATCCCTCTCCCCCTGTCTTTCTCTCTGTCTGTTCTTATCTCTCACCCTCCCCTCAGCCAACGGGTCTCCTATCATACCTGGACAGCTCCGATCCCGTGCCCGAGAAAGACGTGGACAGAATGCACATCCGAGACAATGTCAAGATCGCCACGGTAACCTGCAGCAGGGACACTGGCCACACCCCTTCTCCCACTCCACACGCTGTAGCGAAGGAAATGAATTAACACCGGTTGTGAACAGTGCCTTTTGTTTTCTGCTTCCGCCTCGCCCTTTCAGGATCAGTTCGGTCGGCAGAAGGTGCCCGACTGGCAACGTGTGGCTGGCAAGGCAGCCAAAGAGGTGGAGAAGTTTGCCAAGGAGAAGGCTGACATTGTGCTAATGCACTGGAGGGACAAGATGGGCATCGCCCAGAAGGAGGTAAGGAGTTGCTCACTGCTTGGTTTTCACTCCCTCCCCCCCGCCTGGGGTTTTGTCCAGGGCCAGATCCTCATTCCGGCTCTGCTGGCTCTCACTGATCCCAATGGCTTCTGTAGCTGTCTGCTGGACTGGTCCAGGTACCGCTGTTCCAGTTAGCATGGCTAGCACTAGCACCCAGCAGCTTTGCCTTTACCTGGTTTGGGACGCTGCGCTTGGGGGAACCAGTTTTTTGACCACATTCTAACAACCGCTTTGCATTAGGCTGCTTTTGACACCGGTCACCAGATAGGCGCTACTTGCATATTTTTCACATGTCAGGGTTCTGCAGAGTTCTTGGTGAGGCATTGTGGTGTTGGGATTGATGTTGTAGCTCTTGGTGCATTTAATTCTTCTGCATTCATCAACTAAGTGTATTAAGCACACTTCTGCATAAGGCTGTGTTCCTTAGGTCTACAGAAAGCATTTACTGTGTCAGGATTAGTGCTGCATCGCAGCATAAGCCAGTAAATTAGTGGTCATGGTTGAAAGAACTAATCTGCGTTCTTGAGTGGAGCAGACCATCTGACCTGGTTGGTCATTAACAGAAGACGCTCTCTGGCGTCTTATTCTCCTCTCGTCTGTTCTCTGGCTTCGCTTCAAATTTTGTAATCAAATCTCCTCACAAATCAACCGCGGCACTTTCCAAAACCTACACTCAATATGGCCGTCACTGGGTTTTTCTTTGGATTCTCTCTCACTACACTTTTATTGAGAAGATTGTTAGGGCTTCTCCTGAGGGTAGCTGATTACTGCTCCAATCAGTAATTTATTTGACATTTATTTCTCAAATCTGCCAACCAATCACTGCTAATGCCCTTAAATCACTCCTGCAACTGTTGTGATTTGCTATACATTCTTATATATTTGATAAACATTTGTTATATTTTTTAGAGACACCGTACTGTCATCGTACTGTTTTTGTCAATAAAAAGATTTTGATGGCATGATGCAGGTGAACTTTGACCTTCTAATTTGAGAAACATCTCTGTCTGATCTGGCTGAGGACGAATAATCTCATTGTTGTCTCTTGCCCCCACCCTCCCCCTCTGTCTGTTGTGGTTCTTTGCTGTCAATCAAATGCAGCAGGACAGAAATAACCTGGTAAGTAGAATTGACCAATGGGAACCCCTCTGTCTCCCTTTGTGCCCCTCCCCTTCTCACCTGTCAGTTTTAGAGCTCATGTAACTCCTTCTTTTGTGGGATCTTGGCATTTTGCTAATTTTTGCTTTTTGTTCTGTTAATTTAAAAGGTTGTGTTTTTGTCCGGGTTTGATATCATGAACATTTTGTCCATGGTGGGTGGTAATTGTTAAATGTCTTCTGGCTGTTTCAGTTCATTAACAGTTGTACAAAAGGAGTGGTTCGTTGAAAACATGACTGTCTTTTTGGGTAAATACCCACCTTATTTGCATTCTTTAATTTTTTCCCTTTCCAATCACCCGCGCTGTGACTATTGAAACTGGTGTAGGTGGTGTTGTAATCACCATTTCTGCAGGCATCATCTCATCCACACGCATAGAGCCAGTCGAAGATGACTGTTGAACACGTTTATTAGGAACTGAGCGGTTTTTTTGGTCACCATGTACAGAACCCCAACCAAAAGCCTGTCATTCTGAGGAAGAGGAGGCAGAGGATCAAGATCGAATCCAACTGGGAGCTTTTTTACTACAGGTAGCTGCCCTTAGGTCTTGGGACAAAATGGCTGCCATACCTCTTACTACACATCACTGTGCTTCTACTGCAATCACTTTTTAGTGTTGTTGTGTTTCACAAGCAGCTATAGCCTCTGTAAGTTATCAGATCAATTAATGCATGAAAAGTGAATATTTAGATTTTGGATAAGTAGTCCCATCTCTGGTTCTCCGGGGTACCAGGTTCCAGTTGGACCACGCGCGTCCCAACCTTATCTGGAACCTGAAGACGAGGGAGGAGCTGCGGGACGCTCTGGAGGCCGAGATGAGGGCCTTTGGCGTGGACCGCGAGCTGGGTAACGCCAGCGTCATCTCCTGGAACCACCAGGAATTTGAGGTAAGACGTCAGACCAAATCCTGTCCATGTTACATAATGATCATTGGGAAATGGTGTGAACACTGTGGATGTGTTTTGCAGGTGAAGTATGATTGCCTATCGGACGAGATCAAGATTGGTGATTATTACCTGCGTTTGCTGCTTGAAGAGGATGAGACGGATGAGTCAGGGGTCATCAAGAGATCGTAAGACAGTTCCACTTTCCACTTGTTAAATTATCTTTGTCTCAGTTTTTGGTTGACTCTGTCCCTTTATATTTCACCAACTTTTTCCCACATTCTCTTTTCTTTCTCTCTCAGGTATGAGTTCTTCAACGAGCTCTACCACCGTTTCCTGCTCACCCCCAAAGTCTCCATGAAGTGCCTCTGTCTGCAGGCTCTTACCATCGTATATGGGAAGTGCTGTGAGGAGATCGGCCCCTTCACGGACACCAAGTACATCGTGGGCATGCTGGACCGGGTCCGTTCCTTTTTGACCTCTGAATGTGTCGGGCAGTCACAAGTCTTCTGAAGCCCGCTTCCATTGGGGCATTTTTGAAAATGCTGACTGTCTCCCCCTCTTTACGTGCAGTGTACGGACAAACTGGAAAGGGACAGGCTGATCCTTTTCCTCAACAAACTCATCCTCAACAAGAAGAATGTCAAGGAGGTCATGGACTCGAACGGAGTGCGCATCCTGGTGGACCTCCTCACCCTTGCCCATTTGCACACCAGCCGAGCCACTGTCCCCCTACAGGTAGCCCTCTAAAATGACTCTCCCATCAAGTCCCCGTGAAACTTTTAAGATATATTTGCAGGCGCTTTTGTTTGTCGGGTTAGTGGGCAAAGATAGATCAGAGGGGTTTTGCTAGAAAAGGTTCGGGCCTGATTTAAATCCATGCTGCAGCTCCGACTGCTTTGGCACTCGGGTCCACGTCGTTGAACTCTTTGAGCCGTCTTAGTTGTAGCACGTCCTCGCTGCCTAGTCGGCTCTCCTGATTCAGCTGCTGGCGACGGGAGCGGAGGCCCATTCACAGCATGTGCCTTTCGTCCTCCAGAGCAACGTGATCGAGGCCGGGGTGGATATGAGGAGGGAGAGTGAAAAGGAGTGGTACTTCGGCAACGCTGATAAAGAGAGGAGAGGCCCCTTCAGCTTTGAAGAGGTACGTTTCGACTCCGGAAAAACCTTGACGGCTCCTTGTTCTTCTCTGTGTCAACTGGTATTGATTAGGTCATTTTGAATATCCCCAAGAACAGAGATGTATTTATAGAGTAGGGGAAGAATCTTTATGAGCACGCCTCTTCGCATCCCGTCCTCAGATGCAGGAGTTCTGGAACACGGGCGTGCTGACGGCCAAGACGCGGTGCTGGGCGCAGGGCATGGACGGCTGGCGCCCTCTGCAGGCCATCCCTCAGCTCAAGTGGTGCTTGTTGGCCAGCGGGCAGGCGGTGATGAACGAGACAGACCTGGCCACGCTCATCCTCAACATGCTCATCACCATGTGTTCATACTACCCCAGCCGGTAAGGAGGCGGTCACTTGTCTTGAATGGTTTTATTCTTTTCATTATCCTTAGTTTTCATTTACTTTTAGATTTTTTTCATTCTGGCTTCATTCTGGCTTTGTCTTACTCTTCCTCACTTTTATTGAGATTATCTTTTTTCATTCCCTTTGTTCTTTTTCTTGCCGAAGTCCAGTTAATGAATGTAGATTTGTTTTCAACATGCAAGTGTCTGTTTCCCCAGGGATCAGGACAATGCCATCATCCGTCCCTTACCCAAGATCAAGAGGATGATCAGCGATAACACCTGCCTCCCGCATATTGTCCAAGTGAGAAAGATTGTTAGCCTCACCTTTGTTCCGTCATTTAAATAATTCACGTTTGCTTCAGTATAATATCTGTCCTTCCAATATGGGCAGCCGCGCCGGTATTTCTGATTAGTCGTGATGGTCTTGGCTTATGTCCCCGGTGGTCCATTGGTTATCATCTCAGAGTTCTTACCAATACTAGATCAGTACCTCAGTGGCATTTCCTGTCAACAATAAAAGTGGATGAAATGTGTAGCAATAACCCGAACCCCCTTTTCCTGCCCCGTCATTAGCTGCTGCTGACCTTTGACCCCATCCTGGTGGAGAAGGTGGCCAACGTGCTGTACCTGGTGATGCAGGACAACCCCAACCTGCAGCGCCTCTACCTCACTGGCATCTTCTTCTTCATCATGATGTACACTGGCTCCAACGTGCTCCCTGTGGCCAGGTCAGTCGGCCAGAGTGATGAGCGTGCCTTGGACCAACACACACACACACACTCGCGCACACTCGTATTAACTTACAGACATTCAGTTGCACACCACGTAAATGTATGTGTTCCTATTTAGCTGTTTAGCGAAAGCTCTTCTTCAAATCGACGTGCTGTTAGTGCGTTTAACTTAAATTGGCAGGAAAAATGTGTGAGAAACTACACATTTACACATCAACTTCAATTAATCAAGTAGCTATAAGCAGTACTGGCATTCGTTCATGAAAGGAAACGGTGGGGTGTGTAGGTTTTATGTTAGTCGTCTTTTCAGTTGTGTTTTAGCGATTCTTCTGTTGGGCTAAGTCTCGTCTGGTGGTTTCACTTAGGTTCCTGAAGTACACTCACCTGAAGCAGGCCTTCAAGTCAGAAGAAGCCAAAGGCACGGACATCGTCCAGCGCAGTGTTCTGGGGCCGGTGATGCCCGAGGCCATGGTGTGCTACCTGGAGAACTACGAGCCTGAGCGCTTCTCTGAGATCTTCTTGGGGGAGTTTGACACGCCTGAGGCAATCTGGAGCAGCGAAATGAGGTACGAACAAACTCGATGGCCGTCCATGTGGCTGTGCGTTGTTTTATTAGCCACCCCAATTAAGCTGTTAGTTTCAGCAGCTGCTTATCCTTTGCATTTGAACGGCTTGAGAAAAGTAAATAGGTCCATTTATATTTTTTGTGTAGTTGGGGGGGGGGGGGGGTATTCCTAACGGTTTAACTACCTCTTCCACCCTTATGTTGACTTCTCGTCCCCCCCCTCCTCTAGGCGGATGATGATTGAGAAAATCGCAGCCCACCTGGCCGACTTCAGCCCCCGGCTGTACAGCAACACACGGGCCCTTTACCAGTATTGCCCCATCCCCGTCGTCAGCTACCCTCAGCTGGAGAACGAGCTCTTCTGTAACATCTACTACCTCCGCCACCTGTGCGACGCCAACCGCTTCCCCAACTGGCCCATCCGCGAGCCCGTAAGTTGACCTTCACAGGGGGTGTGTGTGGGCGGGCGGGCGGGTGGTTGTTGACTGATTCATGTGTGCACCTGCAATGGCAGCGAGTGCTTGCGCCTGACTGGCTGACATGGTGAAGTGTTTTCTGTGGCGCATCTGACAACAGCACCTGTGTTTATGAATCAAAATGGAGACAGCATTTTCAAGGATTTTATTACAAAGAAATTGGAATACAAAGACCATTGTGTGCTTAATTAAAAAACTGTCAAGAAATGTATGGTCCTATTCAAACAAGTGGGCAACTGAAAGCTGATTGCAGTAGTTTATAAAACATGTGTCAAATGTAACTGTTCAAAATGTCAAACAATCTGAAGAGTCCTTGAGAGCACTCGATTCAGGTGTTCTGATTCTGGAATACCAGGCATGGCTGGGTTCCCCTGGAGAGGTCTGAGAACCACTGCCTCAGATGACAGTGATTTCTTCTGTTTGCCTCGGGAACAGCTTGCCGAACGAGCCAGCTGGCGTTCCTTACTGTCCAAACAACCACGTTGGCTGCAACAACTTCAGTGCTCCTCTGTGTTGTCTGCCCCCTGCAGGTGAAGCTGCTGAAGGACACCCTGGAGGCCTGGAAGAAGGAAGTGGAGAAAAAACCCCCCTCAATGTCTGTGGACGACGCGTATGAAGTTCTAAACCTGCCTATAGGACAGGGACAGTGAGTGGCCTTTTATATTTAAAGGAAACATCTTCTTTCTAGCTTTGGAGCTATTTTTCTGATTGGAATGCATTGTGTTCTCCACAGGCACGAGGAGAGCAAGATCCGCAAGGCTTACTTCAGACTGGCCCAGAAGTACCATCCGGACAAGAACCCAGAGGGCCGGGTGTGTTACCTCGTCATAGCTGCTTCCCAGATGGCACCTTGTGCACTATGTGGTGTCCTATGTAGGAAATGGAGGCCTTCTATGAGATTGTCATTTCAGTTTAAGGAGATTTTGTTCCTCATTCTCTTAGGGGTGTGTGTGTGTGGTGTGTGTCCCTCTTTGTTAATGGCTGTATCTCTCTCTCTCTCTTTGTTAATGGCTGTGTCTCTCTCTCTTTGTTAATGGCTCTGTGTCTCTCTCTGTGTTAATTGCTCTGTGTCTCTCTCTGTGTTAATGGCTCTGTGTTAATGGCTCTGTGTCTCTCTCTGTGTTAATGGCTCTGTGTCTCTGTGTGTCCAGGATATGTTTGAGAAGGTGAACAAGGCCTACGAGTTCCTGTGCACCAAGTCGGCCCGCATCATCGACGGCCCTGACCCTGAGAATATCATCCTCATCCTGAAAGCCCAAAGCATCCTCTTCAACAGACACAAGCAAGGTCTGTTGCATTCTGAACTTATCCAGCACAGCCAGGGGTGTTTCATGTTCAAAGTTATTTTATAAATCCCTTTTTACTTCATTACAAAACACCCTGCCTGAAACCCCAAAGAGCAAGCAACAACAAGGTTGATGCACAGTGGATCTCTTACTCTACCAGCACAATAATATAGCAGCGTAAAACCTGTCCCCCGCATCTAGGTAGCACGCATGGTCACAACCACTAAACATAATTCTGGTTAACAAAGATGTCGTCGTCTTCATCAGCCACATCAAATCTATTGGTCTCAGGACCGTGTTCATTGTGTTACGTTTTGGACCCTTGAATACTTTCCGGTTCCTATAAACTGTTGTTGTGCTTTGTTGTTGTTGTTGTTGTTGACAGAACTGGAACCGTACAAATACGCCGGCTACCCCATGCTCATCAAGACCATCACCATGGAGACCGGTGACGAGCAGCTGTTCTCCAAGACCTCCCCTCTGCTCCCAGCTGCCATCGAGCTGGCCTTCCACACAGTCAACTGCTCTGCTCTCAACGCTGAGGAACTACGCAGAGAAAATGGCATTGAGGTAAAACTCTACTGGCTATTCGCGAATCAGGGTGTTACGAGGCAGCGAACGAACTGAAACAGGGAGGGAACAACTTGGCGTTTTCAATGCATTGCAAAACGTTTTGAAATGGTGTGTGGTAATAAGCCATGTTTCTCCTTTTTTGATCGATGTTGATACTTTTCTGTATAACACGTTTAAAATGAAATATTTCCTCCCTATATTCCTGTCAGATTCTATTGGACGCGCTATCCCGCTGTGTCTCTGTCTTAACCGCTTCCAGCAAAGCCGACGACATGGCTGTCCAGGTAAGACCACTCGATGCATAGCTCAGCATCATTAGGTGAGTCCCCCCCCAAAAAAAAACAACACTTAACAAAGAATAGCATGGCATGACCTATATCATAATAATAAAAGTCAGGTCATTTCTAAGTTGTTCAACCTGAAACTAAAAGTAATTGTTCAATTTCAGATTTCAGATCCTCCCAATACTAACGGAGAGCAATATATTTCCATACGTGTCCATGAACAGAACCGATCCATATGGGTCACCCTTGTGTCCCCGTATTCTCTCTGTCTGGAGGTGACGGTGTTCAGTGTCCCACTAAACCCTGTTGTGTTGAGCAGGTGTGCGGCCTGGTGTGTAAGTGTTATAGCGTGGCGGCTCAGTTTGAAGAGTGCCGGGAGAAGATCATCGAGCTGCCCAACATCATCCGGGACCTGTGTCACGTGCTCTACTACGGGAAGGTGAGGCCTGTGTGTACTCCCCAGTCCACAGGCAGGCGTCTCTGGCTCCGCTCACAGCGGCTGGATGTCACAGCTCGTCGTGAGAGTGGTGGTTACATCCGATGTAGACAAAGACAAGTTCAAATAAAAGTGTATTAAATGGAATTATTATTTAAATCAATGTAAATCCCTTTGTGTATACTCAGTTTCCAACTCCTTAAATCATCCATTAAACTGTCAAAATGTTTGGAAAAAGCGACCACCACGATAACCACCATCTCCCGACCTCTCCCAGGGCCTCCCGCGGACGGCGGCGCTGGCTGTTCAGTGCGTCAGCTCTTTCGCCGTGGACTACTTCCTGCAGACGCACCTGTACCACGCTGGGGTCCTCTGGCACCTCCTGGTGCACCTGTTCAACTACGACTACACGCTGGAGGAGAGCGGCGTGGCCGCCAGCCAGGACACCAACCAGCAGGAGGTGGCAAACAGCCTGGCCAAACTCAGCCTGGTGGCGCTGAGCCGCCTGGGGGGCTACACCCCGCCGCCCCCGGGAGAAGGAGGCACCGCCGAGACTAACGGGGTGGAGGGGCAGCCTCCGGAGAACCCCACCATCCGGAAGAGCCTGGCGGCCATGCTCACGCCGTATATTTCCAGGAAGTTAGGCTCGGGAATGCCGGCCGAGGTCAGTGGTGTGGGGAAAGGGGAGAAACGGCAGGCCGGGCTGGTTACGCGTGTGCACACAGACACACACACACACACACACACACACACTCATTCACTCATACGTCTTTTCTGGGCCTTTTCCCAGGTGCTGAAGCTGCTCAACAGTAACTCTGAGAACCCGTACCTGATCTGGAACAACGGCACGCGGGCCGAGCTGCTGGAGTTCCTGGAGGCCCAGCAGGAGGCCAACATCAGGAGGGTGAGCCGCCCATGCAGTTATTGGACGACCGCCAACTTTATCTGTTCTTTCACTGTTGGATTGGGGCGTGTTCATTATGCACCGTACAGAAGTAAACACTTTGACACGGGCAGACCCCCGTCCAATGAGAACCTTTGCAGTTGCAAATGACGTACATATTTTCGAAACGGTTTCTATCTTAGACCCTAACAAACATGACCCATGTGATTGGTCTTTTGTGTGAATTTAGTAAGGTATTTATTCCTGCTCTCACTCCGTTCTAGGGCGAGAACGATAAAAGCTTTGGCTCAGAGTTTGTGTTCAATGACCACGGCAAGGAGCTGATAGTGGGCGAGATCTTTGTCCGGGTCTACAACGAGCAGCCAGCTTTCCCTCTGGAGGTGAGCCCTGACTCTAAGAAAAATGGAGTCTGACCTTGTCCCATTACCTTCCCATTCTCATGTTGACCATTATTCAATCAAATCCGTTCAACCAGCTTTGTAATGTCATAGTCACAGTAATCCATTTGCTTCATGCAGCTCACGGTAATATCTGAAAATCGACAGGTAATTATCTGGAAATAACTAGACGTTTAGATACAAGCATATCATTCTATTAAAAAAAACAGCATTCATTGTATGTATTCGTATGTCTAAAGCCATACTTGTCTAGTTCTAAACCAAAGGTGTAACAAGCGTGATAATAAGCCTGTAACCATTTCTCCTCCCTGGTCCAGTACCCCAAGGCGTTTGCAGCCAGCCTGCTGGACTATGTGGGCTCCCAGGCCCAGTACCTCACCACCTTACTGGCCATGTCACAGAGCAACAAGGTAGAGTCACAGCAGCATGCCGAGAGGCTCCGATGGGCTGAGATGGCCCTGGAGGCCCTGCGGAATGTCATCAAGAACAACCCAGGTGAACGACCACCTCTTTCCATTGTCCGTCATGAAGTGATCACCGCTGCTACCATTACATTTCCATCATTCAGCAGACACTCCTATTCAGAGTGACTAGCAGTAGCATGTAGTCAAAACTACTACCACCATTGTACCTTGAAAAATGTGGTGGTTGGGGGAGGGTGCCTTCATATGCTTTGGTTTGACAGACAGTGAAAGAGTGCTCTAGGTTGGAATCACACTCTGCTGTAGCTTAGACAGCCGGACTACTGTGAGACGGATTCATACTTTAAATTTGTATAACTGTCTTTGTTGCCTTGTCTCCTCAAAGCAACTGATAGAGTGGCCAGTGCTCATTACTGTGCTCTGTGACTCCCAGGTTCAGAGACTGAGTGCATCGGCCATTTCAAGCTGCTCTTTTCCTTGTTACGAGTTCACGGGGCTGGGAAAGTGCAGCAGCTCGCTCTGGAGGTACTAACTAGTTACATACTGCACAATATCTTGGCATACATTGCTTTGAGGACGTAAGTACATGCCTTTTATTTCAACACCTAGTGACCAGGTGTTGACAAAACTATGCCAACATTTTATTTTTTTAAAGAAGTTAAACTTCTCTATGGTTAATAGTATCTTACCAAATTCTATAGCACAATAAACTTAATGTAGATGTTGCTTGTAGCTCTCCCATTCTCTTATATCAACTGGGAGGACTTTTTGGAAACTTGCTGTAATAGAACTGCTTCAAATATGTGTTGTTCAAGCTTTTTTAGCATGTACGGCCTGCTTCAAGTCCAGCATTTCTGTAGGACTAAGATCTGGGTTTCGTTTCAGCCATTACATATCCCTCCATTCTTAAATTATAAAAAGATTAAAGAAATGTGTTGATGGCTCAAAACAGGATCAGTAACCCCCAAAATCCATTTTCAGTTCAGCTTTTTTGAGAGATGGCTATTCATTCTCTACAAATATTCTCTGGTATAAAGTGATCTTTATATAGGTGGAAACATTGCTTAATGTTTCACTCAAAACTTTCCTTTTCAACTTTTTGGGAAAGGAAAGAAAAAGGTGCAGGGGTCTCTTAATTTTTTCCGGAGCTGTATTTGCACCTGTTTGGGCCACTTGCTCAACATTTTTGCCAATTGATAGGTTAATAAATGTAGGCTTGGACTGAGTTTTTCTGTACTAATGTAATCATTCAGTGTTCGTTGAAATCAAATATGAATGAATCCAATTACAATTTTATAAGAATAAGCTCTTTAAAAGACATTTCATAATTTCTTATTTCCTCAAAACACTGTTTGGTTTTTACAGATCAATCAATCAACCCATATTCCTGCAGTCTATCCACACTTTTGACCTGAGACCTGTTTCTGTGTTCTCTCTTTCTAAGGTGGTGAACACCGTCACGTCTAACCAGGACTGTGTGGCAAACATTGCAGAATCCTTGGTGCTGTCCAACCTACTGGTGTTACTGCACTCTCTTCCCTCCAGTAAGACCACAGAAAATCTACAGTACTTCATCCCCGACTACTCTCTTCTATGTACACTTTATTCCTGTCTGTGGCCAGCGTGTAATAGACTGCAGCCTGCCATTTGACTTTACCCATCTTCCCTGTTCACCACTGAACGTAATGGAAGCTATCAATAATGATGTTAAGAACTGAGGCCGCCCCACTCATTAACAATTATCAGAGGAAAATAACTAAATCACTCTCTGATTTTTGTTTCCTTTTCAGGCCGGCAGCTTGTACTGGAAACTCTGTACGCCTTGACCTCCAACACTAAGATAGTCAAGGAAGCAATGGTGAAGGGTGGGTTCACTATGTCCTGACCTCATTTGAATGTCTTTTCTGCTGGGTATGTGGATTGTATGGGGTAACCTTCCTTCCCTCTCTCCCACCCTGTTTTCTCTAGGCGCGTTGATCTACCTTCTGGACCTCTTCTGTAACTCCACCCACCCCCAGGTCCGCTCCCAGACCGCCGAGCTCTTCTCCAAGATGACCTCGGACAAGCTGGTGGGGCCTAAGGTAAGGCAGCGTCACTTAAAGCCCTGCATCCCAAATGCAATGACTGTTTCCCATTTAGGGCACTACTTTTGGTTACGGCTTGGTTAAATGTAGGGCACTACTTTTGGTTACGGGCTTGGTTAAATGTAGGGCACTACTTTTGGTTACGGGCTTGGTTAAATGTAGGGCACTACTTTTGGTTACGGGCTTGGTTGAATGTAGTGCACTACTTTTGGTTACGGGCTCGGTTGAATGTAGGGCACTACTTTTGGTTACGGGCTTGGTTGAATGTAGTGCACTACTTTTGGTTACGGGCTCGGTTGAATGTAGTGCACTACTTTTATGCTCTCACCGCCTTCGGTCTGTCTCTCATTTTCTGCACCCCACCCCTGTGACCCCCTCAGGTGCGGCTGACTCTGATGCGCTTCCTGCCGGGCGTGTTCATGGACGCCATGCGGGACAACGCGGAGGCGGCGGTGCACATTTTCGAGGGGACCCACGAGAACCCCGAGCTCATCTGGAACGACAGCTCGCGGGAGACTGTTTCCACCACCGTCCGGGAGATGATGCTGGAGTACGGTTGACCCCTCCTCCCGCTGTGACTTACTGGGCGACCTCCTTTGCCTGTAGTTTTTGCTCAGTGCATTTTCTGTCTTTTGTCTTATCTCTCTATTCTTCTGACTTTGCAGGCACTTTAAGCAGCAAAAGGATAATCCTGACGTTAACTGGAGAGTAGGTTTATACATTTCAGTACATTTGCCTGCCGTACATTTACATAATATGATGTCGCCTTGAGGCTAATGTTTATCATCTCTTAGCGAATAATTTACTGTTTGCATAAGGTGATGCAAGTTAATGCACAGAATTGGTATATTCGACAGTAATTGCATGAATAGCTGTTTGAATTAAGCTGTATCGACCGTGTGTGCAGCTGCCGGAGGAGTTCACGGTGCCCTACGGGGCGGGGCAGGGTGAGCTGGCGGTAGGCGGAGTCTTCCTGCGTATCTTCATCGCTCAGCCGGGCTGGGTGCTGCGCAAACCCCGCGAGTTCTTAGTGTCCCTTCTGGAGATCCTTACTGAACTCTACGAGAAGAACAACCCCAATGTGAGGACACACACACACACACAAATACCTTGTCATGTCGTCGATTCCGCTGTATCTCTGGTTTGTTTCGATGAAACGTCCCGTGCCTGCATTTGTGCACATTGCACCGCCATTTCCAAGCGTTTGTTTCCAACAGGGCGAGGCCCTGGAGACTGTTAGCACGGCGGCCGTGTGTCTCTTCAGCACCCAGACCCAGCTGTGTGACCAGGTACCGCCCCTCGGACACCTGCCACGTGTCCTGGCGGCACTGACCCACAAGAACAACGCCGTGCCCAAGAGCGCCATCCGCGTCATCCATGTACTCTCGGATAACGAGGTGAGATCACAGTCGGAGTCTCACTGCGATATGGGGGCGCTGTGCATTTCAACTGAACAGCAGGTTGGACAGATGTTGGCTGGCATAGCGCAGTGAATCTAGATCTATCGATTTTTCACAAAATCGTAACTTTTGTGTGTGTGTGTAGCAATGTGTGCGTTCCATGGCTGCTCTGGAGACCATCGGCCCTCTGATGAACGGAATGAGAATGAGGGCAGATATGGCAGGATTGGCATGTGAGGCACTCAACCGCATGTTCCAGAGGGAGCAGACAGACCTCGTGGCCCAGGTAGCTCTCCCTCCCCATGTACACTATGTCCTACCTAGTACACTACTTTCCATGGTCAAAAGTTGCACGCTATGTATGTTATAGGGTTCAGATATTTCTTTCTTATTTCCTTATTTCTTTATTTTTTATTTTTTTATTTCTTACTTATTTTTGTAAATATATTTTTGGGGGTAGTTTTTTATTATCAATAACAGGACATCCAGAAGAGAGAATAAGGAGACAGGTATGTGAAGGGAGACGGGTATGTGAAGGGAGACGGGTATGTGAAGGGAGACGGGTATGTGAAGGGAGACGGGTATGTGAAGGGAGACGGGTATGTGAAGGGAGACGGGTATGTGAAGGGAGACGGGTATGTGAAGGGAGACGGGTATGTGAAGGGAGACGGGTATGTGAAGGGAGACGGGTATGTGAAGGGAGACGGGTATGTGAAGGGAGACGGGTATGTGAAGGGAGACGGGTTAAGAGCCTACAGTCGCCGGAGGATATCTACACTGAACAAAATTATAAATGCAACACTTTTGTTTTTGCCCCCATTTATCATGAGCTGAACTCAAAGATCTCAGACTTTCTCTATGTACACAAAAGGCCTATTTCTCTCAAATATTGTCACAAATCAGTCTAAATCTGTGTTAGTGAGCACTTCTCCTCTGTCGAGATAATCCATCCACCTCACGTGTGGCATATCAAGATGCTGATGAGACAGCATGATTATTGCACATTGGTGCCTTAGGCTGGCCACAATAAAAGGCCCCTCTAAAATGTGCAGTTTCACTGTATTGGGGGTCCGGGGGGGGGTCCAAAAACCATTCAGTATCTGGTGTGACCACCATTAGCCGCACGCAGTGCAACACATCTGCTTCGCATAGAGTTGATCAAGTTGTTGATTGTGGAATGTTGGTCCAGTCCTCTTCAATGGCTGTGCGAAGTTTCTGGATATTGGCAGGACCTGGAACACACTGTCATATACGCCAATCCAGAGCATCCCAAACATACTTGATGGGTGACATGTCCGGTGAGTATGCTGGCCATGCAAGAACTGGGATGTTTTCAGCTTCCAGGAATTTTGTACAGATCCTTGTAGCATTGGGCCATGCATTATCATGCTGCAACATGAGGTGATGGTCGTGGATGAATGGCACATCAATGGGCCTCAGGATCTCGTCACTGTATCTCTGTGCATTCAAAATGCCATCAATAAAATGCACCTGTGTTCGCTGTCCATAACACACGCCGGCCCATACCATAACCCCACCGCCACCATGGACCACTCGATCCACAACGTTGCCATCGGCAAACCGCTCACCCACACAACACCATGCACACTGTCTGCCACCTGCCCTGTACAGTGAAAACCGGGATTCATCCATGATGAGAACACCTCTCCAAAGTGCCAGACGCCATCGAATGTCAGCATTTGCCCACTCAAGTCGGTTACGACGACAGACTGCAGTCAGATCGAGTACCCAATGAGGACGACGAGCATGCAGATGAGCTTCCCTGAGACGGTTTCTGACAGTTTGTGCAGAAATTCTTTGGTTCTGCAAACCGATTGTTGCAGCAGCTGTCTGGGTGGCTGGTCTCAGACGATCTTGGAGGTGAAGATGCTGGATGTGGAGGTCCTGGGCTGGTGTGGTTACACGTGGGCTGCGGTTGTGAGGCCGGTTGGATGTACTGCCAAATACCCTGAAACACCTTTGGAGATGGCTTAAGGTAGAGAAATGAACATTCACTTCACGGGCAACAGCTCTGGTGGACATGATAACATTTCTAATTTTGTTCAGTGTATGATTTTGAGTCAGGAGTTAAGGTCGTTAAACCACACTCCGGCACACTTCATCTTTTTACCGTTTCAGTTTTGTCACATTGGTAAAAGCCTGTGTGCAAGCTCTTTACTGATCCTGTAATTCTGGGGGCTTTCATGTTTCTGCCAAAGAAAAGTAATTTCTTGCTGCTTATTCCTCAGCAAAAGTGTGTACCTGCTTGCTCTTTTCAAAATAATACTTGCTAGTACAAGTTTTTTAGGTCTAGTTTTAAAGACAAATGATGACTAGTCCAGGATTAGGCTTAATTCGTCAGTGATAACTGTCCCTTATAGTTTGATCATTCATGCATGTTTCTATGTGCACCCACAGGCCCTCAGAGTAGACCTGGTGCCCTACCTTCTGCGGCTACTGGAAGGGATCGGGCTGGAGACTTTGGACAACCCTTCGGCTACCAAGGCTCAGATCGTCAAGGCTCTCAAGTCCATGACGCGCAGTCTGCAGTATGGAGAACAGGTATGGCTGACCACTGCCGCGTTTCAATCAACTGTTTTCCGTCAATATTGTTCAACATATGAGGAACCAAGCAAAAAATGAGTAATATGGTGAATAATATTTCTACCTATGAGCCACCTGTTTGATCTATTTACCTGATGTAAATTGATGAAACAGGTATTTGAACTGTACTTGCAGTTGAACGGTTGTGTTGTGTATGTTGCATTTATAGCAACCATTCCCACTGGATGTAAAAGTGCACCTATATTAATTCTTATGGGAACTATACACTTGTGTCAGTCTGAGTGGTCTTGGGTTGCAGGTCAATGATATACTGGCTCGGTCCACTGTGTGGAGTGCCTTCAAAGACCAGAAACATGACCTGTTTATCTCCGAGTCCCAGACAGCAGGATACCTCACAGGTAGGAATTGTATGCTCACAAACACTCACACTGAACATGTACTGTATTATAACCACGTGGGTGGTTCCAGAATGCTGATTGGCTAAAAGCTGGGATACCATATAAAACAAAAATGACAAAAGATTGTTTTATTGTTCTGATTGTGTTAGCAATAACAATAAATGAATAAGGTTTGTACGATATGGCCAATGTTCTTGGACTAAGGACTGTGTCCATGCACATGCATAATAACAGCCCTAGCTGTATATTGGCTGTAGACCACATTCCCTCAGTTAGCTGAAGTATATTGGCTGTAGACCACATTCCCTCAGTTAGCTGAAGTATATTGGCTATATACCACATTCCCTCAGTTAGCTGAAGTATATTGGCTATATACCACATTCCCTCAGTTAGCTGAAGTATATTGGCTGTAGACCACATTCCCTCATGCCTTCTTGCTCAGTTATGCAAAAAGCACCTTGGAGGCGCCATTCTACAAGCTCAGTCTGAATCCTTCCTTTCTACTACCCTTGCCTTGCACTTTGTGGCTGCTACTAATTCCTCACTTTTTGCTTGGTGTCTTTCGGTCTTAAACCTTCCTCCCTATCCTCTCCATCTTCCTCTCTTCCTCCTTCCCTTTCTCCTCCCCTTCCTTCCTGTTTCCTTCCTTCCTCAGGTGTGTCCACTCCCTCTCTCATGGCGGCCAGCAGCCCCCTGCGGAGCGGGCTGTAGTTTTCCTGCGCAGGGCATATCCCAGCCCCCCTCCCTCCTCTCTCTTTGCTCTGACTGCAGGTAGACGTCCTTGCTCCACTCTCCACCACTTCCCCTGTCGCTCCCTGATCTTGTGCCAGTGCAGTTTTTCCCCTAAATTTTCACTTCTTGCCCTGCTCATCTCAGTCTCTTCATCTAGCTGGGTGTTGATGGAGAAAATTCTATGGTTGAACAAATGTAGCGGTGTAACGGTGCCTCACCAGTGGGCCCCGATAGCCTCACCAGTGGGCCCCGATAGCCTCACCAGTGGGCCCCGATAGCCTCACCAGTGGGCCCCGATAGCCTCACCAGTGGGCCCCGATAGCCTCACCAGTGGGCCCCGATAGCCTCACCAGTGGGCCCCGATAGCCTCACCAGTGGGCCCCGATAGCCTCACCAGTGGGCCCCGATAGCCTCACCAGTGGTAATTGGCATGGCTCTTTTCAGCAGCTATTGTTCATTATGCTGTACCTATATGATATGACCAGGCAATGTAGAAATTGCATCAGATAGTGACTTTATAACTTACACCATTTGGTCAGCTTTTAGCACATGTAGGTTGTGAAATTCCAGCAAATTTACCAAATTCTCAAAATTCTGTGTAGGTTTTTTTTCCCCCTGTTTTCTGGAATTTTTGGAAAGTTGCTAGAATGTTACAGCTAAGTGATGTTTCACGCTTGTCCCCTCACATTTTCTGTGCCTTGTGCAGGTCCCGGAGTAGCTGGCTATCTTACGGCAGGAACCGGCTCCACGGTCCTGCCATGTGTTCCGCCCCCTGTGGACAATGACATTGGAGACTCTGGCTGATGACCAACTGAAGTGCTCAGGCATCCTGACCGCTGTGCGGCTCCCAGGCTGCAGCTCAGAGAGACTGCTCAGCTTCCCGCAGGAGGAAGAAAGAGGAAAGGGGGGGCCAGCATAAGACTCGTCACTGTCTCCATAATGTCTGCCGTCAAACCCCTTGAAATGTCACTCCCTCCACCAAACAGCACTGTCTTCATATACTTCTGTTGAATTGCCCTAAAGCAAATGATAACACTCATATTGTCATGTCATTGTTTGTGTTGCTTTGTTTCTTCCATTGAGACAATAGTTTACTTTTTTATGAGTATATTTTGTGTGTTTGGTGCGGGGGAGGGACAAACAGAAGAATCGGGGTCTATGTGCATTTGGACCTGCCTCTCCCTGCGTTTTCTCTCCTTCCAGTCCACCAGGTGGCACTAATCTGCCTGTCAACACACCCTCCTGTAGGAGGCTACTGTATGTGTCTCTTACCTGGACATGTGAGCACAGGACAAAGATGAACCTTCATCTCTGCGGCTCATCTGCTGCAGTTTCCTATTTTCTTAATTTTTTTGGTAGCACATAAGAGGTTGAACAAAGTTGTGTGAAGAAACGTACAGGATTTCAATGTATTATTGCTCTGATACCCCCCCCATTCCTCTAAAGGGATCAGTGCTGGGACTTGGAGACCAGCCCTGTCTGCCTGTCTTCAAGAGGCCACACACATCTATTTGTTGTCTCCTGTTTGTTTTATTTTGCCTATCATGATGACACGCTGCCACTAGAATCTTTCTGTATTATTTTCCTTCCCCTGAATGCAAAAAGCACTAGAATATTTATAGGTAAATAACAGCCTTTACCAACTGAAATTACATGAGGATTGATACTGACTGATTATACATCTGTGTGAAAGACTAGTGCAATTGTGAAATGTTCAATGTAATATGACGTATATAAACTTTCTATATAGAATGTACATTTAAAAAAATCTGCCACACTTGTACATAAAATTTTAAGAATAAAAGGGAAGCCACAGTGTTGTGTAGAATGTCTGTTTCTACTGCGGATGAACAAAATTAATTATGAGCTCTGTTTGATATGTACAACTTTGAAGGCATTTTTAAACTACATTATTTTTTAATTCCTATTGTAAGTCCTCCAATTTTCATTGCCAAACATTTGCCATATTATATGCCTTATCTAACAGTAGAACAGGCCTAAAGCAAACCATTTGAATATATATTCTCTGAAACATACTGGTTATTATTAGAGATGTGGACACCCAGGAGTTGGAAGCTGGACACACTCCACCTCAGACCATCAATGAGGACTTGGGCGAGGCTGCAGCCTTAAGACTTCCTGTAATTCACAATGAGCTCCTTGGTTTTCTTTGCGTTGAGGGCCATTCGCTCCTCTTGGCCGGCTTCACCTTTCCGGCAAAAATCGTATTTAATGTTTAACTGACGACAGATGGCGCACATTCAAGTGGACTTTCTGCGTTTGTTGACTCCACAGACTCGACCGAAACATCACTTCCGTCTAAATCACATTACGATTTCCGCGCGCGAATGAATGCAACGAAGCTACTGCTAGTAACTTAGTGCATTCAAGATGGTTTATCTGTTGTTTTCTTTTAATTATATGCACTTAGCAAGAAACTTGTTGTTTGATTTATGACAGCGATACCTGTTTGTTCATGTTTTGCACATCTGATTTCAATGACAAGTTCGGAATTAAAGCTGCCTGTCAACTCTATTTGGGTCACGAGCACAAGTGACCCACCACAGTGAGCTCGAGGACTGTTAAACCTGTTCTTGTTTGTTCGTTGTTACTAGTTAACTAGCGAGTTAACCTAGCTTGTATTTACTGAAGGAGTACGGTCTTATTCTGTTACAAGGTAAGAGCAATTGTCTGGAACACCAGCGTTTCCCATATTTTAAGCACGTCTGCGCTGTGTCCTGAATGATCTGCTAACTCAGTAGCTACTTGTCGTTAATTCTATATGTAGCTAGCTAAACTATAGCATAGCCAACTGCTGACACTGGCAGCAAAATAAGCTATATCAAATTGGCTAACAGAACAATGTCAACACTCATTTGTGACTGACAACAACATGATGTAACGTTAGCTAGCTAACGGTGTAACATTCGTGTCGTCTAGCTTACATTCACTTATACGTTCAAGACATTATCCTGAATTCATGTCATGAATTACCCCTCTGTCACATTAATTTCAAGTAGACCATGTCAAAAGGAGACAGAGAAGACTTTGTTGTAAAGTTTGTAGAAGTCAATGGACGCAAGACAGACCTTGATGTCAAGGCCTACGAGGTGAGTTCCACTGTATTTAAGAAACCAATGCCAATACTCTCCACCACTAAAATCTGAAAGTAAATTGTGTCTTGTCCCTCCAGTGTTAGTTTTTATAGAAACACTGCCTCTTTCTCCTCCTGAAACAGGCCATCTTGGCTCTTCAGTCGGAGAAATACTTGAAGACCATTGACGAAGAGACTGCATTACAGCTGGACCATAATGACAAGTCTTTGTTCGTCTTCAGTAGCTTCTCTACTCCCGCATTCCAGCACTGCAAAGAGGTCTCAATCTTCACACTTCCATGATCTTGGCTACCACACAACGCACATAAGTTCAATGTCAGCATTCAGCAATGAAGTGTTCTGTAAACATAATCAGCAGTGTACTACTATGGTGTCTCCTTCCTTTCGGTGCTGTGCAGCTGGGCTGTCGAATGGTGAGTCCCCTGGTGGTGCTCTTCTGTCTCCAGCAGCAGCGCTGTGTTCCCAAAGCAGAGCTGCCTGTCTACAACATGGCCATGGCTGATGTCACCATTTCCTGCACCAGCCTGGACAAAGAGGCTCGAGTAAGTCCATCACTGTCCACAATAATCAGTTTCGCTACTTGACAATGATCCCTGGTGTTATTTGTTCCATCTACCTCCAGACTGATGTGATGGACTTGGTGCAGCTGATGGGAGGCCGGGTCTATCGAGACCTCAACGTGTCTGTGACTCACCTGGTCGCCGGTGAGGTGGGCAGTAAGAAGTACCTGGTGGCCGCTAGCCTGGGGAAGCCCATTGTGCTGCCTAGCTGGGTCAAAACCTGCTGGGAGAAATCACAGGACAGGTAATGGGGATCTGTACTCTTTTTCATCATTTTTTGCAACAGACATAGCCTATACATAAAAATAATTAGCCATAAAGGTTTTGGCTTTTTATAAATAGGGCTGTTTACTAACCTTATTTTATTAATGCATAATTAAACTCTTTGGGACATTTGTTTTCTCTTTAGGCTGCTTTCTGGCTCTCTCACTTACTTTAATATACTGCTTTTACACTAAGTCATAAATGAGAGTGAGGGGATAAACGTTAGACTTTTTGGGAATGAAAAATGTGATGGTTAAATATGAAAGACAAAAGGTTATGTCATCCCACTGTCCAGCCCCGTTCTAAAACATGGTTTGAAGCAGCCTTTGGTAATAAAAAATGAAAAGCATTACTGAATTACATTGAAATTACAGAATTATGTTCTTTGGCAAAAGCTATGATGGACATTCCTCCAGTCAGCATAGCAATTGCCCACTATCTCACAACTTGAGACGTACGTATGTGGCATTGCGTTAAGTTACAAAACTGCACATTATGGAGTGGTCTTTTATTGTCTTCAACACAAGGTTAACCTGTTTGAGTATTTTGCTGTATAATCAGCTTCTTGATATGCCTCATGTCAGCATGATGGATTATCTTGGCCAAGGAAAAATACTCACACATTTTCTTTTACAAAATCTGAGAGAAATTAGCTTTTTGTGCTCATGGAACATTTCAGGGATCTTCAGCTCATGATACAGAGGACCAACACTTCACCTGTTGTATCGGTGTTCACTGTGTTATATGAACAGTTCACCTATTTGCCGTTTTCTGAAGATGGTTTGCATCGACTAACACAAACCCGTCCCGCTGTCCTTGTCGCTTTCTACCCCCTCAGTTTATTCCGACACACCGACCTGCCCATAGAGGATTATTTGTGCCCTGTGCTCCGTGGCTGCACAATCTGTGTCACAGGCCTCTCCTCGATGGAACGCAAGGAGGTGCAGAGGCTCTGCCAGCAGCATGGAGCCAGCTACACCGGACAACTCAAGATGAATGAGTGCACCCATCTCATTGTCAGCGAGCCCACAGGTGGGGCGGACTTACCATACATGTCCTACCTAGTTAGGTTCAGAGTCCGGCTGGTACATATCAAAATGCTAAGAAATTGGGATGAATCCTGTTTTAGCCATGCAGCAAATTGTGAGAATGGACACGTTTTTTTTCAAACTCCTGATGCCATTTCATATGATGACAGCATTAAGTCGTGGGAAGTTTCCGTGTCACTTTTTGCCTCGGAGGTTCCATTGCTTTCACTGATCTCTGCCTTTGTCTGTGCCTTCAGGTCAGAAATACGAGTGTGCACGGAAGTGGAACATCTTCTGTGTGTCTTTACACTGGCTGTTTGACAGCATCGAGAAGGGCTTCTGCCAAGATGAAAGCCGGTACACTGTGGAGAGAGGTGTTCAGAAGGCCACCAAGCCCCACACCTCCACCCCCACCGGCACCAGCTCAAAGAGAGAGGGTGAGGCAGTTTTTATTCCAGAATTGTTTGACTACTTATTCATCTAACTGCCCACTGTTTCCAAGTTTATATGAAATATGTATTACAATACAAGTGAAATAGTCTGTTAATTAGATGATAAGCAGGTGTTGGAATGGTTTTGGCCTTTACCCAGTCATTAGAAATACTTCTTGTGTAGCATAAAAATATACTACATAAAAACACACATGAAGCAAACATCCATGGGAAACAAAAATGCTTCAAAACTCATAGAAATTCCTACGGCAGGTAGTTGTTGAAGTTGTCCCTTTTGTTGTTTTCCTTCAGAAGGTGCGTCTTTACTGGGGTTGAGCCACATCTCTGTGAACAATAGCAGAACTGTGAATGACACTGCCATGACCAACGCTACAGAGAGCCGCCTGGACACGCCAGATCCCATCGATGCGCTGGACATCACCGTCTGCACCTCAGATGACTTACTGGACGGATGCAAGGTTATAAGCAGTTATTCTTGATATTACAGGATTTAATATAAACCCTGTAACTCCATCTTAGAGAAACACATGCTGTACTTAGCTTCATAAGCCAC
This sequence comes from Esox lucius, assembly GCF_011004845.1. Classification (NCBI taxonomy): domain Eukaryota; kingdom Metazoa; phylum Chordata; class Actinopteri; order Esociformes; family Esocidae; genus Esox; species Esox lucius. The sequence goes on from NC_047589.1 coordinate 4,379,504, forward strand.
CCTCTATGGAATAATCACAGGTAATGTTTCTCACTGAGGCCAGCAGTTGCAAGAGCATTAAATTAAGCATTAATGCCTTTAATTAAAAAATATATAATTGGCCAACATCTATTTCTGTGCACTCACTCCTTCCGTACTGTTTCTTCTCTAAGCATGGGCAATATTTTTTTTAAAAGCATTTATTTTGATTCCTTCTTCTGTTGTAGTTGTTTCTGTGTGGCCTGCCAGGAAAGAAGTTGGAGAAGCTCCGTCGTCTGGTCAACATGGCAGGGGGCCTGCGGTTTAACCAGGCTAGCGAGGAGCTCACTCACGTGGTTATGGGAGAGATCGATCAGGACATCAAAACCTTCCTGGCCAAAGCCACACACAGGTCCGTCAGAACCACAGAAGTTCAATTATCAAAATTTCAGGTCACAAAAGGACATTAACCAATAAACTGCTTTATTCCTTTCTAGGAATTAATGTATTGCTTTATAAACATTACAAAGCATGCTTATTTGTTTTTGTACATCTTAATGTAATTATGGCTGGATTTAGGGTCAGTAGGCTAAACAATTATGAAGTTTCACTGAGTAGCCTATTAATACCAGACACAAAATCATTTTCTGTGGTTTGTTGCTTATAGGCTGTATAATATTTGAAACCTCTTCTAAAAAATTGTGGTACCAGTCTGCATAAGGCTTAAGAGACTTTTGCCTTGAGGACTGAGGGTGTTTGTGTCACAGAGATTTTCTATTAGGAAACTGATTCAGGGTCTCCAGCCCCAACCCACTTCAAATTGTCCCTGAATTTTCTGTCGGATATCGTGTCGGCATCTTCTTCATCAAAGTCAAACAAGTCATTCTCTCTGGATTATCCCGGGCCTGCTTGTGGAGTCCTTGTGGGTTGCTCCTCGGGGAGGTCAGCGTGACACTATGCAGACAGGGGTCCCATAAACATGTCCCTCATTTCCTCCTCTCACAACCCTCCCTGGTTAACTACGGCCATGTGACCGCTGCCAACTGTGCCTTTTTGCTGTCGATGATGTAAATGGCTTGCCTGAATATTGATGTGGCCTATTGATTTTTTTGCAAATCAAATGTATTAAGGCTAAATAATCCATATTGTCACATTGTATTCATTTTTCTTTTCTATTCCCATTCATGTGTTCTAAGCTAAACTGATGTTCAGAATCTTTTGTTTGTATTAATAACTGTTAGCCTATAATTTCTGGACTAAAACACCCCAAAATCTTTTGTCTTAATGTAAACTAAGCTATTCCCTTCTGGTTAACCGGCATCAAAGTGGTATACGAAACAAGATCATTTTTCATATAGAAAAGGTAAGACATTGCGGTCCCTTTTGCCAGGTAGCTTTAAAAATGGCTAAGGTATAGCCTGTAAGTACACAGAGAACAACTATGTGCAATATATTAAGTTAACCTCAGAGCAGACAAATATATCACATATTGTAAACAATTTAAAAGGCTGGCCTCCTATAATTTTCTTGGTATCTTGATAGATACAAAAAGTTTGTTAAATACTAAATTGGTTCAAACAGCTAAGAATAAAATAAATGTGTTCCTATATCTTTATCTTTCAAAAAAAAATGATTGGTACTTGATAGTTATTACTTTTACAAGCAAGCCATTGCTAACACCCTCGAGATACTGGACCCTGTGTTAGGGGGCGTTAAGATTTACCAGTAATGCAAGAACTCTTACCTATAACTAATCTTTATACCATGAAGTGCCCCTGCCCTCTTTTGTGTACAGTGTAAGGTCTACTGCCTGCTTTGCACGTCACTAATAAGTTCATAGTCTTTGTTCCCATCTGCTACTGCGTTTCATCGTACCTATATCCAGGACTGGTGTGTAAAGAAAATAATTCTCCCCACGCTGGAAAAAGGGTATCATTGAGTTCAGAATTCTCGTAGATGAAAATGTTGCTACTGAAAATGTTGTTGACCAATGTAATTTTGAATAGACTTTTTGTGTGTGCTAGCAGAGTATGTTTACTTCCTGCTGACCGTCTTGCTGTTTCCCCCATGGAAAATAGTTTTTGAACCTCAAGGTTTTAGGCTCCCGCCGGGGGCCAGAGTTCAGTACTCGCCTCCACCATATATCTCTTCATCATCTGTTCTAGCTGTCAAGAAAAGCGTTGAAAAGCAATAAAAAAAAATGTGCGGCCTGATCTTATCTCTTTTCCAGGCCTTATGTGGTGACAGTGCAGTGGCTGTTGGACAGCTTCTCCAGAGGCAGCCGACTCCCTGAGGGGGACTACCACCACCCGGCCTGTCTGCCTCCTGTCCCGGAAGCAGTGGCCATGCCTGCTCCTCGCGCCTCTGCCTCCCGCGCCTCCGCCTCAGAAGCCCCCGCTGCCTCTGAGCCAGCTACCCCCCAGCACCGGAAGGCAGAGGAGGACATGCTGTCTCAGTACATGGACGAGGACCCCACCGTGGGTAAGGGATGAGTCCTTCTGTTTAGACTTAGAAGTACTGTAGAACAACACCCGAAGTGCCAAGGCATTCAGATTACGATCATGTGTAGCTGTTAGTTGATTTATAGGCAGTTAGTGTTGGTGTCACTGTCTGATGTCCCCTCTTCACTCTAAAGATTCCTACGTTTATATTTCTAGATTAACTGAAAATCACAGGTACCTCTATTCTCCAGCATGCATCTGAATGACATTCTTTTAGTACATTTACACACATTCTGAGTTTTGCTTGGTGTTATGCTACCGCTAGTGGTAGAAAGAATACATAATCTACATTCATGTCCAATAGATTTCAAGCAAAGAGATTATGGGATATTAGTGGCAAGTATATCCTGTACTTCAATTTATAGTTATATCCAAATGTATATTTTCAATAGTGTTATTAGATTTGGATGAGCACAGAGTTTTCTTTGGTTCAGCACAGTGCTATATAAAGATATATTTCTGTGGTGAGCATGGTGCTGTTACTGGTCATGCCAGTCTCCTCTAAACGTTCTCTCCGTCTGCCGTTTCTCTGCAACCGAAGTGGAGATGCCTCAACCGGCTGACAGTTCTGCAGCAACGGAGGAACAGTCCTGGGTCTCTGCCCCAGACCCGCCTAGCGCCGCGTCACGGGCCAGTGCCGACTCCACCATGCAGGAGCCCAGCCAGGCGGGCCTGTTTGTGGGGAAACGCTTCCTCCTGGTGGGCTTTGGGGCCGAGGCGGAGGCCCAGCTTTCCATGCTGGTGACGGAGAACTGCGGGAAGGTCCTGGTGAGGCGCTCCCGAGCCGTGGCCGACTATGCCGTGGTGCCACTGCTGGGTTGTGAGGTGGAGGCCACTGTGGATGAGGTGGTGACAGACACCTGGCTGGTAAGAGAGGAGTGCTGACAAACGAGTACTAGGGATGTCACGAAACCAGAATGTTTTAATTTGGTAGGAACCACAGAAATGACACCATTCTCAGTACGATTCTTGTGAATTTATTTTAATGAACAATAACCATGAATGCATACTTTATTTTTAAGGAGCATTAAACAACTGTTGTTTTAGAATCAACTAATCTATTAAACTTTGGCCTTCAATTTTTTTCTGGTGACTAGATTTATATAATTCTGGTGACTAGAAAATGAACTTGAACATGCATAAGCAGCCAGGAGTTGTTGAATTCTTGTGGAAAATGTACTTGAATGCTCTTCTGCTATGTAGTTCACCTGATAACATTAACGAAGCAAAATATTTGTGGGGAGAGAGCAAGAAAAACACAGTTTTATTGTTGTTATCTTTAGCTAAGTGTCACGGACAGGTTGATTCAAAGCATATGTTTGCATTTAGCAGTTAGCCATGGGTGTGGAATGCTCAGTTAAAGCCATGAACGTATGCAGTATTTGAGTGAACGGAGCAAAATGTTAAGTACCTACTTGATTTTTTTTCTTTTTAAAGATAACTCCTTCAGTAATTTGTGGACCAGTTCAGGTTACTGAGATTGCGCTGACCATGATGACTTTTTCTGTCCTTGCAAACGTTTGACCTAACTTTGTGAGGTGTGCAATTAATCACCAGTCAATCAATACCACCAAACGTGTAAAAAATAGAGACCAGAACAGTCTTTTTCTGTTTGAATAGATTCTCGTGATTTCGTTGAGAAGTCCCATTACCTACTAGTACCTGTTCTTGGTTGTCAATTGCCGGTGCAGAGTTGATGACCTCTTTAGGTCAAGTGTGCGAGTGTAAAACATTTGAGTGTTTTTCAGGCTATACTTAGTGAACATGAATCTTATTGTGTCCTGTGACAGGCAATGTGTGTGGAGCAGCAGTGTGTGTTGGAGCTGGCCTCCCACCCCCTGTTCAGCCCCGTGCCCGTTATGGAGGGCCATTCCCCCCTCAGTGACTGTGTCCTCTCAGTCAGTCAGTTCACTGGGGCCGAGAGGGAGTCCCTGGTAGAGTTGGCTAAACACCTAGGAGCCAGGTAACCAGCCAAACACTGCACACACACTCACAAACACACTGACTTACTAACATTTAAGGGACATTGTGAAAACAGCACTATGAACGTTAAGCTTAATTTGCTAACATATAACGCTTTACAATTGATAAAATACTGAGGCTTACTTTACCTCCATGCAGGAGTTCTAATAAACCATTTGTAATTATTTTTATGTTTACTTACAAATGCTTGTGGGTTACATTTTGTTTTTTGTAGTTATAAAACAATTAAGTTGATATCCAAGCAATCAACCCATTAATGCGAAATGTTATGGGTTTCCCAGTGTTTATTAAAATATTCAGGTTATTCCACGAACCTGCGCTGGTCAAAATAGTTTTTGTGAAAAACCTATCACCACTTTCATTCTTGATTTAAAAAATGCTGTGGTATTAGCAATCATATTGTTAAAGAAGAGGAAAAAATTTAAAAATATAGAGACTATATAACAGAGAATAGGCTTTTACAATATATTTAAGGGCACAACCTTTGGTTATTATTGAGTCTGTATATGATGGCTACTGTATAAAACGTTCTTATTATGCTAACCCACACAAACACACACAGCCCTAACAACATTAGTTGTCAATGCCAAATCAGCTCCAAAAGAAAATATGAATTCCTTAAAATGTAAATATTTTTCAAAGTATAGGCTACATTATAAGGTAGTTAATTGTCAGCTAATGTATGAAGAGGAATACAATGAAGATAAAATTGATTTGGCAATGCAACTGGTGCAAAATCGTCTGTCGTGTGTCATTTTACATATTTAAATTTTTCAAACATGTTATCAACTTTTTGCCTACTGCTAAACATTTGCTTCCAATGTTTAAGTTTTAAGTTCCTACCTTTCCAGTAACAGGTTCTGAGGGCATTGTCCTTCTCTGTGCAGTGAGTGAGTGTTGGAATAAATGATCCTATTGAATGGTCCTATTCAATGTGAATGCAAAGAAGACTCAAACATGTCTTTAATTGAACTGGCAACAGAGCTCAGTCCTTTTTCAGAAGCAAAAGGCAGTGTGAATACAACAAGAACGGAGTAATTAATTTCACACCCGAGGTCACTTCAATACTTACTGAGTTTGGTTAATAAATAGTGGACATTCTGTGACAAGGCCAAGAATGAGTTGAATTGGTATCCCATCTGTCCTTCTGTGTCATAATGGGTTTTGTGAGAGCATGGTCAGTGGCACTGAGGGACTCCATTTTGAAGTAGGGGATTTTTTTTTATTTGCTGATCTATCCTTTTGGCCTCGATGTCAGAAACTGAAATACATTTAGTTGTACATTTTACCCAGTTGATTAGCCCTCTGACACAGCTTAGGATCTCACAAATGTTCACAAAAAAAATGCTAACATGTACAGGTTGTTTATCCATCTCTATGGATGTGTTTGAGTTATCATGGCAACAAGCAATTAAAGCTGTATTCAATATGACTGCTTTTTTATATTTTAAAATTCAATGTATTATAACTTATCTATTCATAGTAACGCACTTCTTACCACAAACTCTATGGTAAAAGACATACTATGTAACATTTTTGTTCTCCTGCTTTTCAATACATATTCTACTTTAATCACAATTACGTCCACACTTAAATACAAATGAGCACATGCTGCTTAACATAATGGCAAAAGGTGTAACATAATATTGGGAATATGTGACATATAGTTACATTGATGCTACTTACACATACTATACATACTATATATATTTAATTAAGAGAGATGCCTAAAACCTGTAACCCAAAACCACACCCAAACTCTGGAGAGCAATAGATGTTTTACCAGCTGTCCTGCGTTCTCAGATTAGTTTGTCACACTTCAGCTTGAGGGAGATTGGTTCCTCCGTGTGTGGCCTCTTGTTTCCTACCCAACCCTTTCCTCTGTCGTCCTGATCTCTCTCCCAGGGCAAGGCTTCACTCTCCCCCTGGAGACTCCCCCCGTCTCCTTTGGTTATCACCAAACAGTGCACGCTTCAGCTCTTTGTTACGGATTAAGACGACCATCGGGTTGATGAACGGTGGCACCATATGCAATGCAATTAGAGTGACATGTTGGACACTCCCTTGACGGGACAATTGAAAGGCCAATGTTTGCTCTTGTAGCACCGTGCAGGCTGCACAGTAGACAAATGGAACCAACTGCAGTAAAAACATGCTGAGGTAGAAGACTACAGTTCTGCAAGCACGTTTGTTGCTTAGTTGAAAATCCACAACAGCCCTGCAGGCATTGTTGTATATTTGTCTGTAACAGGAGCAGAAGATAATGACTGAAAGGGTTATCATAATAACGGGTGGTCCTTGGAGCTGTAACTTTTGCACAGTATTGAAACTCACAGATGCTCTCACTATTCTGGGCTCACAGAGCAGCCCTGCAGTGGCTTGGTTATATGCGCCCTGTCCCTGGTTCAGCAGGACAAGGTGGTTAATGCCAACAGTGACACTTAAAAACCAGATTACCCCCAAAGCAAGCCTAACACGCCACAAAGTCATTATTCTCAGGTAGTGAATGCTGTGGCAAATAAACACATATCTTTCGAGTGCCATAATATCGATAGTCATTTGAGAGTTAAAAAAGCCAGTTACCGAAATGGCAAATTGTGCCTTGCACCACTCCCCGAAAATCAAGGTACGTCTGAGCATTAAGGAGTGCATCACAGGGAATGCTATAACCAAGCACTGTAAAAGACTACAGATCAATAGATTCTTAAATATTGTGTAGTACGGCTTCCAAAACTGTTCTTTAAGTCTCAACAATCCTATGAGCAGGAGGCTGTTTATCAGGAAAGTCAAGAGAAAAAGGATAAGAATTGTAATAATTACAATGACAAAGGTTTTTCCTGAAGTCATGTGCCAGAAGAAACAGCTCCTGTGTTGATCAAGCTCCTCTTCAACGGTTGTCATGTTGACGCATGTTGAGATCTTTGTACCGTTGGGAGTTGAAGCCATAGTGGAAGGCTGAGCAGATGTAGTCCTTGGATCCTAGATGAATAATCCAGTGCATCGGGTTTGTAAAACATAGAACAGATTCATCTCTCTGATGGGGCTTAGTGTGTATGGAGCCCTTTGCTTCGGATGTGGCTCACCAGCGATTGATGAACTAGAATACTACAAACCGCATTACATTTTGTCAACTCTGAGGAAATGTGGGCATAGGTCTAGACTTTCAGTATCTCAATAGAAATATTGGACAGAAAGACAATTTGTCAATGTACTTGCCTTCAATTAGAAGCATTTCTAAAGCTTTAAAAAAAAAAAATTGCGATAATTGTGCTGCACAAATGTACATCAGTGTCAAACTGCATGCTTTCAAATCCACCTTGAGTGCATCCAACCATACCAATAAATCCTTAGTTCAACTAAACCAATTTGGTGGAGAAAGAGACGATTGATTGATTCAACTTGAGGGAGACCATTGGCTACAGTTTGCCAGTCAAATGCTTCTTTTCAAATGGGCCTTAGGTGCATCCAACCGTACCAGTAAGACCTTACTTCAACGAAACCAATTTGTTGAAGAAAGGGTAAATGGATTGCTTCAAATACAAAGAGACCATTGGCTAACAGTCAAATTGGCTGCCAGTCAAATTGCTTTGGTTGAAAGATCCAAGCCTGTTCTATTCATTCTGATTCCTATAGCAGCATTATTATTATTATTATTATCATCTATAGATTTTGCTGATCCTTTCCATTCCTTAAATTACTTCTATTTTACAATACTGCTTTTAGCAGGTGTTTGCCACCCTTTTTTTGATGTCCGGTACCACACTGTATCCAAACGTTGAAGCCAACCACTCATATTGTGGCATTAAATCCCTGTGAGGCCCTAACCCTATCTTTAGTTATACACACAGCATCCCAACTATGTTGATGAAAGTGGAACGACTGTGCCTTTGGGAACAATATTTCACCCACAATGTATCTTCTGCATGCCTCGACTGTGACATTCCCAAGAAGCGCTGTTGTCTCCTGTGTCCTTTTTGTATTGTCCCTTGTTTATGGTTAAATGTCTTTGCCATTGTTAGATACTTCCTGAGCTACTGTGGTTGTTAGTTGGAGCTTCCAACTTAAGGCTGTTTTTAGGCCTGTTTTTAATGGATGATCCTGGCGGCAATCTCACATCCTCCACGTGGTACCCTAATTGGAAACCATGGCGACTCCAAATGAGGACTAGCTGTCCTCCCAGAGTCATCTGAGAGAGAAGACAACTCTTTTATTCCCTCTTACAAGGGTGTCAAGCCCCTTGTGGGGAGATCTGACACTGCAAAGATAGAAGTGGTACCGTCCTCCATAACCCGGTGTGGATCTATGCGCTGCAAAGAAACTGGAGATCTCTTGAATTCTAGGACCACCATGTCCCACTACAAGGAACCTGCAGCCTGGCAGTTCATGATAGTTTTCCCGGGAATGTCCAGAGGCCAATTCCACCTGTGTTTGTTGGCTCAACTATCAACAGAACATTCTGGGTGGTATTGTAAACCTTGCTCACTTAACTCATTGGTAATTGTCATGGATGGTGGTAAACAATCCCACTGGGCCCCTCTTCTATCATCAGAAAATAAACAGAAGTTGCTCCAGTTGTCACGCAATCACCAACAACTTAGGAGTGGAAGAACAATACCTGGTCTGATGAATCCTGCATCAATGTACTTGACTGGCCTGCTCAATTCCCAAACTCATCCTAATAGAGAGTTTTTGAATAAAATAGATTAGGCTGTTCACAGCATAATTGTACAGCTGTTCAATCTACTGAAACTGTTTGTTTCCAATGTGTCAGCACCATCCTTCTAGAGGGTGTCCAAAACTTTGTAGAATACATTTCTTGAAAGCCTTAACTCTAATGGATACAGAGGGGTCTGTCCTGGACAAACTGCAGTAGCTAATAAACTGGACAGATTTTGTTGTGAGAGTTTGTGCTGAAAGTTTGGGGAGAATGGAATACAAATGTGCAATTCTTTAACTAGTAAATTTTTATCTCAAGCATAGGTCGCTCTGTTCACATAACACCCTTAGGTTTGTTTCAGAAACTAAAAGACCAAACCCTTTTGTAGTGTATTTGTACATATTGTTAGAAATCAGCCGTTTCTTATTGTGGTTGAAATAATGATCGCATACCAGGTCGTCAATGGAGAGAGTCATTAAATGATTTATTGCAGCATTTGATAGTCTGTTGTTCATGAGGTTGCCGACTCGGTCTTCATACTTGATGTCATCTCACTCAATCTCACCTCAATCTCCAAAACTTCCCCTCGTACCTGTACTTCATAGACATCGCAACCAGCACTGTACTGAAAGCCCATTGGCTAATTACTGTCGTGCATTGACTGATCATGACTTCCTGTGTACGGATAAAGTCTTTTGCAAACTATACATAACACACTTTAACTCTCCCCCCTATCAAACATTTAAACAAAAACATTACTTGTTTGATTAAACAAATGTACAATTAAATTCCTAATGAAAAGAGGCCCATACACTTATGTTACATATGAACAAAAGGAGTATCTGACCAATAAGGTCTTATTGTTCCTCAAAAAATGTATGTAAACAAGTCAATTCTGACACGTAACCTAATCTATGACAGTTATCAATCCCTCCCCCACTTCAGATTATAATGGTGAAGAGACATTGACATCAACAGACTACTACCTGAGTTAACGGTGTTCAGCAGAAAATCCGACTCAACATCATGATCTAAACATTCCACGAAAGTCCATTGAACAATCAAAAAAAAAACTCTTGTCTGTATTTTGATCCGTGCGACAATATCATACGAAAGACTTCTGCATATCCTGTTGTACCTGTGCAAGATTCTACCTTTTAAATAGGGAACAATTCTACCATTAATAGGGAACAATTCTACCTTTTTAATAAGGAAATATTCACTATCCAAACATACCATAATGTCAATCATTAAGCTTCATCACAAAATGCATAGAGGGCTGACAAACTTTACTTCACAGCAGTGTCTCAATGTGGCATTGCAGGGACAGAACTCCCTCCTCCTTAAACAACCAATGGAAAAAGGAAAGGGAAAATTAGGAGCACTGCCAGAGCCCTACAAAATGAGCTCCAGCGGGCTACTGGTGTGCATGTTTTTGACCAAACTGTCAGAAACAGAATCCATGAGGGTGTCAGGAGGGCCCAACGTCCTCTAGTGGGACCTGTGCTTACAGCCCAGCACGTGCAGCTTGATTGGAATTTGCCAGAGAACTCCGGAATTGGCGTTCTCTTCACAGATTAAAGCAGGTTCACACTGAGTGCATGTGTCGGATGTATAAGAGCCTTGAGACGATGTGGTGAACATTATTCTGCCTGCAACATCATCCAGCCTGACTGGTTTGGATGGTGGCGTATCCTTGGAAGGACGCACAGACCTCCACGTGTTATCCAACTGTAACCTGACTGCTGTTAGGTACCGGGATGAAATCCTCAGACCCATCGTCAAAACTTATACTGGAACAGTGGGCCCTGGTTTCCCCTTGGTGCAGGAGAATGCTCGGCCTCATGTGGCCAGAGTCTGTAGGCCATTCCTGGATGACAAAAGCATTGATGCCATTGACTGGCCCTATCGTTCCCCGGACATGAATTTGATTGAGAACCTCTGGGACATTGTGTATCGTATATCTGACACCACCAAGTTGTGCCGCAGACTGTCCAGGAGCTCTCTGATGCCCTGATTCAGGTCTGGGAGGAGATCCCCCAGGACACATTCCACCATCTCACCAGGAGCATGCCCAGACGTTGTCGGGAGTGCATACAGGCACTTGGGGGCCATATACACTACTGCGTCAAATTGATTTGCCTTGATGAAATTCACCCAAGTTGGAACAGCCTGTGATTTCAATTGTTAACTTTGATTTTCGGTGTGAGTTTGAATCCAGCTCTCAATTGGTTGGTGGTTTTGGTTTCCACTGACGTTTTGTAATTTTGTTCTCAACAAATAACACAATGTATGGTTTTTATCTTTGAAATATTTTGTTCATTGAGACCCGATGTGTGATTTAAGTGTTCAGTTAATTTTTTGGGCACTGTGCAACCAATTTGACTGAAGTATCCACTGTTGTTAGAGCAGTAAGCCTATTGCTAATAATTACTGTCTGTAAGTCACGGCTCTGTCGTCAGTGATACGGCCAAACAAAACAGAAATGCCGGGCGTTTGTTGGTGGCCCTTTTTTTAAGTGTTTTTGTCGTTCTTGTTTCTGACATTTCATGTGGGATTCCACAGATTTAATTCCCATAAATGTGCTTTAATTCCCATAAAAGTTTGAAAGATGTCTTGCAAAAAACACAGCAGGCTTTGTATTCTTTCCCTTCAACAGATTTTAGCCACAAAGCAGTTGCTGTTTTCTGATTGAATTTGCACAGCCAACGTCCACTATGTAGCTAGCTGAATAACATAGATTGGTACTAGCTAGCTATCTATCTCATGAACAACCGTGTTGGTTGTTGTGTCTTGCTGACATCTAACATTCTGACTGACACATCACTGCGCGACCAGAGCTAAAATGCGTTCGGAGAGAAGCAAATTTGAAGAGGCACGGTCTTTCAAATACGTTGTGTTGGGAACATTTTGGATTTAGCGTTCAGTACGGTGTTGTTGTTTACGGTCTTCTTACCCTTGTCATCGTATGGAATGCTGAATCCAAAATGTACAGTCTGCAAGCATTGGTTTTCCACTATCAGCTACTTTTAACATGATATCGTTCATACCGAAACTGTACCATTACTGGGACCCACAAACCATGATATATACCGAACCATGGTCCTACTACCATTGCATCCCTAGTGCCCTCGTTCTGCAGAGGATCGGCACGGCACAGGACCTTCACGAAACAAAAAACTTGTATGTAGATAAAGCCTTCAATGTCTGTCTATACTTCCTGCAGTGTCCAGGACTACTTTGTGCGTGCGGCCAACAAGAGGAAGGGCATGCTGGCCAGTACTCACCTAGTTCTGCGGAGCCCCGAGGGCACCAAGTACCAGGCGGCCCAGAAGTGGGGGCTGCCCTCCGTCACCCTGCGCTGGGTGCTGGAGTCTGCCAGGACAGGCCTGAGGGCGGAAGAGAGGCACTTCCTGGTGGATTTGCCACCCTCTCCAGGTCGGTCTACCTAGCAATCATTCAGATTTTTATTTTAAATGAATTGGAAACGCAATTTTCAAAAGTGGGGGATGTTGTTTTTCTTGGTTCGTTTTAGTATACTCTTCTGTGCTGAAATCCGTTTTGTACAAGCAAATGTTATTTTCTTGAGGTCACCTTCATTTGGATCACTGTTTCTTTTTACTCTGTGATCCTCAGAGAGAGAGGAGAGTTTTGTGGGGGGCTCACAGAAGCCATCTATGCCCCCTCCCTTGTCCATGAACAAATCTCCAGAAATCCCCCTGCTGGGCCCCCAGAGCGGAGCTGGGGTCACTCCCCTTGACGTGGGACGTTTTCAAAGTAAGGTGTTTCGCTCTGTGCTGGAGCAAGGAGGATGTGAGGAAGATTCTACCACCCCTGGACTCCAAGAGGGGGGCAGAAAAGCAGGGGGTGCAAAAGACTCCCCCGCCCTGCAGTTGGACACCCCCTCTCGCTTTCTCTGTCGAGACCAGCTTTTCAGACCCAATTTTAATGTCAAGGTTTGTCACTGCTTCCTGCGTAGAGGATAATAGGATTACACAGGTTTTTAAACTTGTTCTTTTAAAATCTAATCTTCTTAGTGTTGTGATATAATGTTGTTTTGTCATGATATCCCTATTTAAACAAAGGATAAATGTTTTTGGTTAAAAGTTACATGGAAATCGGGAATAAAATTTGTCGACTCACCAAGGCCAGGATTGAAAGGGTCATTTTATATGGATTGATTTAACCCCTTGATCACTGTACCGCATGCTTGAGTGAGGAATGTTTAACACCAGTCAATGTAACAGTATTTGTTATGCATAAATGTACATGGGCATTATACATCTAGGATGCGCTAGCAGCGTTGGACACACCTGGGGGCAGGACTGAGCAGGGTCCGGTCGTGACCCCGCTGTCAGAGGTAATTGGGAGGAACCTCAAGGTGGCCCTGGCCAACAGCACCCGAGGTAACGCCCCTGACCTCCAGGCCCTCAGCGCTAGCCCCCAGCTCAGAAAGGACGCCCACAAAAAGGTACGTTACTGTTGCCTGGCCTACCGTCCGCATCACTCCCAGGCGACCTCGCCAACACTGTCAGATCTGTCCCAGAAACTGTTGTGGCAAACATGGTTTGTGCTTGTAGGTGGAGGAGGCTGCTCCGCTGGCTGGCGTGGTGATCTGTGTCAGCAAGAAGCTGAGCAAGCAACAGGGGGAGCTCAACGCCGTAGCCGCTTCACTGGGAGCAGACTTCAGGTGACCTGTTGGCTATATGTTGGTTATACTAGCAACTGCATATATCATTGATGCAATGTTCCTTTACACTTTATTTACTTAGCGGATGCTGTTATCCAGAGGGTTTCGCAGGTGTGAGTGCATATATTCTCGTACTAGTGGACTGTCACTCCTAGTATAATCTGTGTGTCTGTGTGTTTCCAGGTGGTCATGCGATGACACTGTGACCCACTATATCTACCAGGGCCGTGCCGGGGACAACACTCGGGAGTACCGGGGTGTGAAGGAGAGACGGGTGCACGTGGTGTCCCAGCACTGGCTACAGGCAGTGAGGATGATTTCCAACACACACTTGTTATTGCTGGACTTGTACAACGGGTACACGTGTCAGTTAACACAAACGGAGCGGATTGTTTGGTTGTTAATGTTTGTGATCCTGACTGGTTGCCGTTATGTCTGTTCAGTGTGCTGAGGAACAGACGCACGTCTCCGAATCGCTCTACCCGTTCACCTACAACCCCAAGATGAGCTTGAACCTCAGCCGGGTGCCTCCTGATAGTAGCCAGAGGTGTGCCCCTGCCACCCGCACCTCCCTACCCCGGTTCCCCCTTCAAAGCCAAGAGGAAAACACCAGACAGGTACCTCCTAAACCTGCTCCAATAATAAAATGGTAAATTAATAGGGCTCTCATTTAAGGCTCAACACATAATAAACTTTTGGTTCAGATGTAGGTCAGTGCAAATAGTATGACAATGTCTGTCCTCTGCACTGTATGACTGATTAAGAAAATCTGTTAAATTACTTGAATATAAGTAAAAATACTTTTAAAACCTCAAGTAAAGATAAAGGGTATTTTCCCCTCAGCCTGAAGACACTGTGGAAGATGCCACCATGTCTCATCTTGTCAATGAAAGAGAGACAGATCGGGAGCCGAGCCAGGACAATGCAGAGAAGAGAGGTGCACTTATACACTTTTATCAACTATCGACCCAGCTGTGCCTTTATTTAAACCCATTGTATTGCCCAGTCGACGCTTGGACCACAGATCGGAAATTGTACTTGCAGTTATCTTTTTATGTGCTTGTTCTTAACTAATGGACAGTTATTTAAAGAAACTTTTGAAGTCAGGAGTTTGTGATTAACAAGCATTAAAGGTATTAGAAAACACTCCAAGACACTTAACTCATTACATTAGACTCCCATTCTTATTGATCTTTCTGCTCTGAAATGTCAATATTTTTTTCCTGGACTGGCTCCTACATCTTTATTTGCACCTTGTCTTAAATGGAGTCATTCACACATTGGTTTATGACACAGTTGAATAGTTTTTGGAGTGAGTTCAGCTGGTGGGGGTGGTCAGGGACGTGTGGGGGGCATAGCTAGGCACCCTCACCCTACAAATTGTTAAAATTTTAGAGGCCTCTACACATCTTAATATTTTAAAACAATTTCTTTAAGTCTTAAAAATTCTCCAAGGATATATTTGTTATTTTTAAGCTAATTTCCTGAAATTCTAAAAAGCTGAAGCTGAGAATCGAAGCTGAGAACAATGGCACTGCAAATATTGCATACACATTCCGCATTTTAGATCTAGCTGTAATCCTATATAATTATTGTGGCAATAAAATGTTCAGAGAATAGCCCATCAAGAAAATTATTTTTCACCCTGTTTGGGATATTTTACAGATCATTGTCCTATGAAATAATTAGCATTTAAGTTATTTAGACTCCTATCCAGATGAACATAAATAGATTGGATGGAAAGGTTGACTTCCAGCATAGGCCTGTAATATGCTGATGAAAACAATGTCATAAGCCATTTTAAAGTGTAAATTATGGAATCGATTGATAAGGTGAAAAAATATATCTTAAGTAGTAAAATTATGAAAGGGATTAATGATTTTGAGTCACTGAATCATTTCATAACCTGTAAAAAAAGACTGGCTTTGTGGTCACCTTGCTAATGTAGTTTCCATTCGTGGCCCCTTACTCTGTAGGGTAAAGAATTGTTATTTAGCCTTTTTCCATGGATTCACAGGCAAAATATGATCCCATTTAGCTACCTGTCTAATACTTCACAAAACTCCAAAACCATAGCTACATTTCAAATGTAACTCTTTGGTACCTGTGTAAATAGGTACCATGTCTTTGGCGACGTGAAATGCCGTTGGGATCTTTCTCGTATGGTGTAATACTGGCAAAGGCATCCGACATAGAGTTTTGCTTTGGGCGGCAATGAGATGCTTTTCACTCGTCATAAGATTTGTGGTGCCGCCTTAAATGATAATAATAGTTATAAACTGTGTATCCTGTAACCCATGAATCAGAGTACATTTCCTTATAACAGACAGATTTAATGCTGTCTGATACAATATATATTGTAGACTGATATGTTTACTTGATGTGACTATTGCGGATGCGTACATCGCAATGTCGATGCTGAAACGATATATCGTGCTGCCCTAATAAAGAGTCACTGAAGTTTGACGTGACCCTTACCCTGTGCTACGGGGAGCCTGTTTGACCCAATCTATCTGGACTCCCAGATGTTGTCTGCCACGACCAGGATTTGAACACCTTGCCACAGTGTTGCAGCTGGGAGACTTAGACCACAGCTAATCTTTCATTTATATGTCCATCCAACATCTTTGTGTCCGCGTGCACATGCATTTTTATTTTCATTGTTTAGCGATTACTCTAATCTCGGTCGGTAAATCATCTTACGCCGCAACATACATTGTTTTGTATTTATTTTGCACGAAATATTCAGTGGGCTCAGGTCCCCAAAACACAGACAAGCTCAATTTACTTGTATTCCCCTAAACCTTTGGCTGTGTCTCCCAGACCTGTGTGAAACCCTGGAGATGAGGGAGAACCTTCAGAGGCAGTTGCAGGAGATCATGTCAGCCACCAAGATTACAACGGGCAGGCGGTCCTCGGCCCGCCTCACCCGGCTGGGCTCTGGAGGGGCCGACTCCCGTCCGCAGACACCCGACGGCCAGGCCCGTGTGGGCCGCAATGCAACTGGCCGGCGCACCCTGGAGGCACTGAGGTAGGAGGGCAAAAATGTAACATGCCCTTTCATTAACCTTCACTATTCAGTCTTTCTTATGCAACTGGCCAGATCTCAATCCAGAAAATGTGCCTCTTGTTGCACTCACGTAATCAGACAAATGTCCTGATTACACTGAGTTGAATTAGTGCTGCAAGCTTGTATGTAAATTAATGGAGGGTTTTTTGGCAAATAATTAAGCAGGCACATTGTGTCATTACAGTTGGAATGAGGCCTTACTTTTTATGGGTGTCTCCCTCTGGCGTTTCTCAGAATATCTCGCCAGGCAGTAATGGATGTGAACACAGAGCCGTCACAGATTGAGCAGATCGTCTGGGACGACCCCACGGCACGCGAGGAAAGGGCCAAGCTGGCTGACAACATGCAGTGGCCTGGCAGCCCCTCCCAACATTCGGATCCCCTTGCTGTACCCCAAGCAGCACCCCCTTCTCACTTGGAACACGCCGGGAACCCCCTCAGGGACTCCATGACCGACTCAGAGCTGGTGGAAATGGGTGAGGTTGATAATAGTCAAGGAAATGGTCCACTGTCTTCCGTCACTCTTAAATTGTTCAAGAGGCTATGCTTTTTTTAAAATATATTTTGGATTTTATTTTGTTCTACAATTTCCAATGATTTCTTATTGATGCAAGTTCTGTAACTCTCCAACTGATTGACTTGGGTACTTATTTGTCTCCAGAACAGTCTTTCCTCACTGTGCGTAGGATTCACTTGCATCCTCTAGTATGAATGTCTACAACATTTATATTTTTAACTACTTATTTTGAATTTTTGTAAATATTTGGAGAAATCTTGACCTTTCAAATTCACAAGTGTGCCCTGGGAACACAACAGGTGGAACACATACATATATTAACATGCAAAAAGACAGACCTACACAGTTCAAACAAACACATTCATCAATATCAAAAGCCAGTACAACAAACCGACCCATGGGCATTAAGGCATCCAAACGAAGTATTGGCTGGATGCCATTCCAAACATTAGGCACTAAACATGAAAAAGCAGCTCTACCAAGCTCTGTTAATCAAAGGACTCTGTAATATTAACCAACCCTGTGGCCTGTTATAATCCGACACTCTAAGCTTCAACAGGGATGACAAGTAATCTGGGTGTCTATGGAGAAGGCCTTTGTAAACAAAAAGAGAGTAGTGCAGTAGTCTACAAGTCTTTAATGAGGTCCAGACAACTTTTTGGTAAAGGATACAGTGGTAAAGGATACAGTGGTAAAGGATACAGTGGTGCATATCAAAACTGTCAGGTATAATAGAACGAAGGGCACTATGATAAACAGAGTAGAGGTCGATCGATAGTGTCTTTTTAAAGGCCGATATAATAATGATAGTTTGGAGCAGGAAAAAGCCCATAGCCGATTAATTGGCCGATTACCCCCCACACACACTGTCGGAAAGGAACAATCTTTGACTTTATTAGAAACGGTTTAACTGTTGAATTGAACATCTAAATCAAAGAAAATACCTAAATAAATGCATATGGAACTGAACATCAAACTGACTGATTCTAGTATGCAAAATAACACTGTGGGTGGGAGCTATATCAGAGTTTACGTTAGACTTTTTTTTTACTGCCAATATAGCTGTTAAAATTTACAAAATCTGGCCATATAGAACAGCTACCGGACATATGTTTAAAAAGCCATATAATAACCTGCCTTTGAACACAAATGCTATGTGCCAGCAAATGTTTTTTATTTAAATCAGTCCGCAGAATGAACTCTTCACAATCTTTAGCTACAACTAGTGCGGTCGCAAATATTACATAATTGCCTGATCGCAATAATTTCAGCCAGATCGCAGTTATTTTAGGGATTTTGAAGCCAATGTTAGAAACGTCTCAACAAATACCATGTGAATTATGTCAGCTTTCATAGGATGTCCAGGCCATGGGTGCAGAAGAGCGTTTGACGGCTCTGCGTAAAGTTATAGGCGCAGATCATTTACTGAAACATTTCTGTATGTTTAAATCTAGTTTCGAATTTTTTGCAATGCACCATAATGTAGCCTAATTTCTCAACATTATGACCTAATAGAGAACACATTTATGTCGCTTTTTTGTCGGATCAGCACTCGATAGAAGAAAAAAAACAATCAAGCGTATGTAAAATAATTTTACTAATATTGTAAGTCACATTTTGTCATTTCCAACCGTATTTCCTAATTTGATAAAGCACATTAAAATGTATGGATATAAATATGTTGTCCCACTGCATATTAAACGTGTGCTTGAGTTGCTGCCGGAGTGTGCAGCTTTTGAATCTCGTGCCACACTTAGTCACATGAACAAACACTCAGTAATGTCCTAAAGAAACAGTGGAGCCTCGCTGTTTTCTTGGCAACAGATCATATATGTCACACACTATTTGGCTATTTAATATGCTATTCATGTATTTATTTGGCATATTTCCCACCAAACACTTTGGCAGTTGATATTTTCTTCTGCCGGACAACTACACAACGTGATACCGGGCAAAAAGCCAGCATTGGCCGGCTAACGTAAACTCTGAGCTACGTGTATACAACTCTGGAAAAAATTAAGAGACCACTGCACCTTTTCCTTTCCATAAAAGTTGAAAAGGAAAGTTTTGAGGGAGGAACAGAAGCGTTCTTTCTTGGAAGGGAAAGAAAAAGGTGCAGTGGTCTCTTAATTTTTTTTCCAGAGCTCTGTTTTTAGCTATATCCCCCCATAAAGTCAGTTATTCCAGTTGAGAAGA
This sequence comes from Esox lucius, assembly GCF_011004845.1. Classification (NCBI taxonomy): domain Eukaryota; kingdom Metazoa; phylum Chordata; class Actinopteri; order Esociformes; family Esocidae; genus Esox; species Esox lucius. The sequence continues at coordinate 4,399,076 of NC_047589.1, forward strand.
CTGATATTATAATAGAGGAAACTGCATGACTGCATTCTCTTCAGAAAGGCGGTTCCTCTTGTAGCCTATATGTTGGTAACGGAACATCCTGAAGTGTGTTTTGATGGATTACATCATTGGAAATAATTGTTCTATCATGGGCGATGCTGTTCTCTGATCAGTGGCCAGGAAGGATCACGTCTGTTGCGCGTCCCCTTATATTGTAATGCCACTCTTACAAACCATTAATGTTTGTGCATATTCCCGGGGTAAGAAGGACCCTAAAGTGTGCAGTTTAATTTCATGAATGGATATTTACGTGGCTGGAGTACATTGGTAAGTAAAGTAAAAGTTGAGTGGTTTCTTTTCCTCCCTGTCTTGTATTGTGAACAAGGAGCTGACAGTGTTGCATTATATATTCGAAAGATAACTTTTATTGGGAGAAATAAACTGAAAACCGATAATACTTGAATGCCACTTGTCAGCCTTGGTGTACATCAGCTGGTCCAGCGTATTCCCCGGGACCTCAAGGTTTAGCCCACGTTTTCTAACCCTGTCGCCAGAATAATGGAGAATTGCTTTCTGAGAAAAATAACTCTGATGTAGCTGACATTGAAAAACATAATTTAAAGTCTGTTGTGCTTTGAGTGTCAGCGCTCGTGTCTCATAAAATCAAGGAAGAGTGCCATTTTATGGGGTCTTTATCAGTTATTTAGATTACTGTCAGAAGTTAATCACACACACGCATTTTCAGCAAAAGTGGCCCCCAAATGATCAGATATGGCCATTGGCCCATAGTTGTGCTAAGCTTGCACTTACGGCTAGCCAAATTCTAACAGCCAAGCTTGATAGCAAAACAGAGCGCTTGCTTTCGGCAGAGCAGCAGTTATCTTCAGTCTAATGCATTTATAATGTCGGTCTATAACCAATAACCTTACGCTCATGAAAACAAATGCTCTCTTAAAGTTAACTTTCATTTAAATATAAAAGATCTCCGGTACAGTACACAGTGACAATATCTTCATGTAACTTCATGTATGACTCTTCTGGGAAGGGGGTTGATCCCCTGGGATGCGGGGTGATCCACTGGGGTGACTCCTCTGGGATGCGGGGTGACTCCTCTGGGATGCGGGGTGACTCCTCTGGGATGCGGGGTGACTCCTCTGGGATGCGGGGTGACTCTTCTGGGATGCGGGGTGATCCACTGGGGTGACTCCTCTGGGATGCGGGGTGACCCACTGGGGTGACTCCTCTGGGATGCGGGGTGACCCACTGGGGTGACTCCTCTGGGATGCGGGGTGACCCACTGGGGTGACTCCTCTGGGATGCGGGGTGACCCACTGGGGTGACTCCTCTGGGATGCGGGGTGACCCACTGGGGTGACTCCTCTGGGATGCGGGGTGGTGACCCACTGGGGTGACTCCTCTGGCATGCGGGGTGGTGACCCACTGGGGTGACTCCTCTGGGATGCGGGGTGGTGACCCACTGGGGTGACTCCTCTGGGATGCGGGGTGGTGACCCACTGGGGTGACTCCTCTGGCATGCGGGGTGGTGACCCACTGGGGTGACTCCTCTGGGAAGGGGTGGTGACCCACTGGGGTGACTCCTCTGTTATGCGAGGTGGTGACCCACTGGGGTGACTCCTCTGTTATGCGGGGTGGTGACCCCCTGGGGTGACTCCTCTGGGAAGGGGTGGTGACCCCCTGGGGTGACTATTTAGCCAGGGTTCGAACATCATTCAATCAATCAATCAAATGTATTTATAAAGCCCTTTTTACAACAGCAGTTGTCACAAAGTGCTTTACAGAGACACCCGGTGTGTTGGAACTGAACCTATCCACTGTTTCCTGCAATTGCTGTATCAATAAAGGTTCAATTTGAGTATTCAGACCGATATTTGTATGCAGGTACAAGTAATTGAATAAAAATGCAACCTGGTAGAAATGGTATAACAGGACTTTGAGAAAATCATGTATTTTTTCCCCCAGTATTTAGAACAAGCTTCAGATTTGCAAGGGCGACCTGAACAGCTAAAAAATCTGGCTAGGGTTGCCGATATTGGAAATAACTGATATATCTGCGATTATATATTGTGGATATATCAGATATATATATATATATATATATATATATATATATATATATATATATATATATATATATATATGAAAAATAAAAATAATGAGAAAATCTACTCAACAGTATGTATCCTTCATTCTTCCCCAGCCCCATCCTCTACAATGAAAATGTATACATTTCAGAACAGGTTGCTGGGTAATATGGGTAATAGTATAGCAATAGCAACAGTAGTAAAGTAGAATGAGCAATTGGGCTCAATTAACAACTGCAAGATGCAGTCTGTGGCCAAAGCACTGTGATCTGGACCACTTCACCGTGTTCAGGCATTGTCTGTTGTTATACAGACTAGATGACTCTCATCTAGGCCCCAGTCAGCTAAAGCTTCTCTCATCCTTGTTGCGATGTTCTCACTTTTATGATCCTGTGGGAGAAATTACCTTTGCAAATAGCAGTCAGACTTATGTAGGGCTCCATTGTCCGGCTGAACCACAAGTTTGATGTTGCTGTAGAATATTCCACTTATGACAGCTGTTTCAACTTGTGCCTTGCATTTCTCGTACAGCTCTGGGATGGCAATTTGAGAGAAATAGTTGCATGACGGCATTACATGCCTCTTGTCAAGTGACCAGATTGTTTTTAAAACCCTCTTTGGTTACTGTGTTAATTGGTACCATGTCTTTCTCTCTGCCGTTTGGGATCTTTCTCGTATGGTGTAATACTGGCAAAGGCATCCGTCATAGAGTTTTGCTTTGAACGGCACTGAGATGATTTTCACTCGTCATAAGATTTGTGGTGCCGCCTTAAATGATCGAACAAATTTGTCGTGTTGCCTCCTGTTGTGGCAACAATTGCAAGGCACTCTTGACAAAGTACCTGTTTTTGGTCAACATTGTCCTGTATGTAGCTACCGTGTTTAAAATAATAATAGTTATAAACTGTGTATCCAGTAACCCATGAATCAGAGTACATTACCTTATATCTGACCGATTTAATGCTGGTTTTCTATTTGATCATCTATATATTTTAGTCTGGTGTATGTTTCCCACAATAATTCACACGTTCTGCCATGTGACTATTGCGGATGCGTACATCGTAATGTCGTTGCTGGAACGATATATCGTGCTGCCCTGAATCAGACTGCAACCTTGACCCTGCTAGATCAATAGTCAGAGCAGTAGCATGGATAATAGTGTCATCTGCATACAGGTGAAGAGCACAGTCTTTAACAGATTGCCGTTTACATAAATGATATTGGGCAAGGAGAACACGTCCTAAAAGTTCAGCCACTCTTTTCTGAGATGTACTTTTTCATACTGTTCCCTGTGAGCATCAAACTCACAACCTTCACATTGCATGCACCATTCTCTACCAACTGAGCCACGCAGAACCAATATACACCAACAAACCCACAGCAACAGACTCTTACTAAACAGCCATATTCACAATGAAACGTTGTCCCTCTTTTCCAGCGGCCTGTGATGTTATTGACCAGCAGATGGGCCAGAGGCTGATGACCCCGCCGGTGGAGGAGCCGGAGCCAGACCTCCTCACGCCTAAAGCCCCCAGCATCGCCTTCCCCCTCGCCAACCCTCCTGTTCCCCCAGGGCCACAGGTAACAACAGGTCTATTAAATTGTTTAGTTGATTAGGGTGCCTGGTATTGCGCGTGTTGCCTCAGGAGCTGGATAAGAAGCACCGTGAATTGGCGGAATTGGTTTCAGAACGCATGGCTTGTGCTCTAGTGCTCTTAGTTTTAGAGACCCTACTTGACCCAGATGCACTATGCTTATCCGGGGAGTTTCAGAGGCCCTACAGTTTACCCAATCCCCAACAACAACCAGTCTTTTCTGGGTGGGGGAGGAGGAAAGGAGGCACTTAATTTTTTTTTTCAGTTCGGTTTTGATTGTACTTGCTTTGAAATTTGAGGTTTAAATGTTCCTTTGTGTTCACCAGAAAATATTTGAAACAAAAATTGGATAGATTATTTTATTAAGCTACACAGTGGAGTACCGGGGCATTTTCTGTGACCACAAGGCTATAAAAAGGATGTTTTGCTGTCTCAACAGATGGAGGAGGAGGAGGAGGAGAAGAGTGAGGCAGAGAAGGAGCCTCCTAGATTCCAGCTATCCTCCCTTAACCCCCAGGAGAGGATAGACTACAGTGCCCTTATAGAGGAGCTCGGTGAGTCTCAATACTGCACCCCTTGTTCGACCACGACTACCTGCTGCTGATTTGCCCCTTTGTTTCTTTGTTACATCTTACTGGTCTAAAGTGGACTTATCATCCTAGTTGAGTCTCATAGACTCCCTGTTGCCTGTCTAGTGACCCGTTCTGGTCAAAAGCTTTCTCTGCTTTTTGCCCTGCGTTCCTCCGGTTGGCCGTAGGTGGTGTGGTGCTGGACAAGCAGTGCTTTGACCCCAGCTGCTCCCACATCATCGTGGGGAACCCGCTGAGGAATGAGAAGTACCTGGCAGCCATGGCAGCCGGGAAGTGGATCCTGCACCGCTCCTACTTGGAGGCCTGTCGCTCAGTGGGTCACTTCCTCCAGGTCAGGCCCGTCTGTTTCCTCCACACGCGCTAAGCCACCATCTTTTTTTATGAAACCTTTTTCTAACCAGGTTAGTCCCATTGGCCCTCATTTATCAAAAGTGCTTACACCAAATTTCCAGCGTACACCTGACGTACACCCAAAACCACGGTGACTTTGAGATTTATCAATATGGACGTTGGCGTACGGCACTCTCAAATCCTACGCCAGCTCAGGAGGTGGTGTGCGCACGTTTTGAGTTAGTGCGGAAATGCGCAGGAAAAAAAATCCTAACGTACTGACAAACTAAAAGATGTGATATATTATGACCCACTGTAAAAAACAACAACAACATAATTACAAACTTCAGTGTTTATTTTTGTGCAACATGGACTTCAAGGTTTAATTTGTGTGACTTTCCAAAGCATTTGATTTATATGTATTCCTTCAGATGCGAGCCTGTGCGCTTTACATGACGTTTCAGGGTTAGGCCCGGCAGTTACGCACGGACTGGGTTCAGTAATAAAAGGGTTTTAATGACCAAAATATAATTCAGACTGACAAAATAATAAAAATGACATTCTTCTTCTTTTAAATAATAATATAAATAATAATAATAACGACATTCTTCTTCTAAATAACGATAAACGTCATTAATAATAAATATCATGAAATAATAAGACGAATATTACAAATTGTCATGCAATTATTAATGTGAATGAATGGTACTCCACATCACATCATCTTTTATTCCGCTTTTTAAACTGCAAAATGAAACAATTTTATTTATTTCTACCTCCCTGGTGATCGTCTCAATCTCCACGTCAGAGAAGTTTCTCTTTTTTGCCGTCTTCCGTGTGTCCATGGCGTTAAATGAGGGCGTGGGGGAAGCAGAGACTTGAATATATAGGGGCGTGTTATTCTAATGACGATCGTTTTCAGCCGCGGCATTTATCAAGGGCAGGTATTGCGTACACCTGGATTTTAAAGGTACGCACAGCTTCATAAATCAGGCGGTGAGAGTAGTGTAAGCAAAATCTTACGCCAACATATACGCCCGTTTCTTCAGGGTCTCTAGATAGTAAACCATCATCCCATTCTGTTTAAGTCATGTTTTTTTTGTCAGCATGTAACCTGTACCGTTCATTGTGAAACTTTGTGGGTTTTTTGACTCTTCATTGATACATATTTATTTTTCAAAATGTGGCGTTCCTTCAAAATGGTGGGGGTCCAGGAGGATGAGTACGAGTGGGGCAGCAGCTCCATCCTTGATGCCCTACCTTCCGTTACCTCGCAACAAAAGAGGCTGGCCTTGGCTGCCATGCGCTGGAGGAAGAAACTGCATGACCGCGCGGACCAGGATGGTGCGTTCAGCGGTTGGACCGTCATGCTGAACATTGACCAGAGCAGAGAGTCGGGGTTCAGGCGACTACTGCAGTCTGGTGGGGCAAAGGTAGCAGTTATGTTTTTTTTCTCCGCGTATTTTCTTAGTGAAGCCATGTAATAGATTTAAATTTTTAACAGATGACATTCCTCATATTTTTATTTACTTTTAATTGAAAGTTTCACAAAGCCTCAAGGTGTGCGTTCGCGTGTGTCCAAACTACAGTTCAAAAGATTGGGGTCGCTTAAATGTCAAATGTCTGTGTTTAAAAGCACAGTTTTTTTTCTGTTAAGATAACATCAAATTGATTAGAGGCCCATTATCAGCAACCATCAAGCCTGTGTTCCAATGGCACATTCTCTTTGCTATTTACCATTTTCAAAGGCTAATTGGTAATTAGAAAACCATTTTGCAATTATGTTAGCACAGCTGAAAACTGTTGTGCTGATTAAAGAAGCAAAAAAACGGTCCTTCTTTAGACTAGTTCTGTATCTGGAGCATCAGCAATTGTGGGTTCAGTTACAGGCTCAAAATGCCTGGAAACAAAGGACTTTCTTCTGAAACTCATCAGTCTATTCTTTTTCTGAGATATTAACCCTTTGGCGCGTAAGATCACAACAGTGTGATCAATCTAGAGTGGTCCCTGGAGCGTACGATCTCACTGGTGTGATTAGAACGTCATGTTTAGAACGCACCATTAGCATACCTAGCTACAAGTAACGTAACAATGGCTGGTAAAACCGCGCAATTATTTACTCACATTTAGCTCAAACAGTGTTTATAACTTTATTTCCTGATTGTAATTGTTTCAAGACCATACTATGATATTAACCAGGTAGAAAGCGGGGACAAGAAGCGTTACTTACGTACCAACAGACAGCCAACACTAATGCACAAAAACAAATTATATTAGCGACTACTACCGATCAAAACCATTGCAAAAACTTTCTAGAAGTTACGTTCCCCGTTGTATGCATTTTATATAGTTTATTCATTTTCACTGCACTGAATAACTGGTCACGATTTGTTAGCTAGCGGGCAGCTGACGTTTGCTAGCGGTTAGCTGACGTTTTCTAGCTAGCTACAGTTATAAATCAACCAACTTTTGCAGCTCTTAGAATTCGAGTCAACGAGAGAAGCTTGCAATGCAATGCATGTAGTGTTCCTTACCTAGGAAGGTGACTGTTCAAATGCTGGCGTGAGTTCAAATGCTGGAGAGTACTGAAGTCACGTGCAAAAAAACTCACGCTGGGGGGTCGGTAAGGAATATTTGAAACTCACGCGTGAAAAGGTTAAGGCTATTCCATGCAAGAAATTGCCACGAAATGTTGTGTAATAGTCCCTTCAAAGAACAGTGCAAACTGGTTCTAACCAGAATAGAAAGTGGAATGGGAGGCCCTGGTTCACAACTGAGCAAGAGGAGAAATACGTGTGTCTAGTTTGAGAAACAGCCACCTTACAGGGCAACTGGCAGCTTTATTAAGTACCCACAAAACAAAGTCACTGAAGAGGCAACTCCGAGATGCTGGCCGTTTAGGCAGAGTTGCAAAGAAAGTAATATCTCAGACTGGCCAATCAAAAGTAAATATTAATGTGGGCAAAAGAACACAGACACTGGACAGATTAACCTAAGTTTGAGGTGTTTGGATCCTAAAGAAGAACATGCGTGAGAATCAGACCAAATGAAAAGATGCTGGAAGAGTGTTTGATGCCATCTATCAGGCATGGTGGAGGCAATGTGGTGGTCTGGGGGTGCTTTGCTGGTGGTAAATGTAAAGTTGGAGATTTGTTAAGGATAAAAGGGATCTTGAAGAAGGAAGGCTATCATTCCCTTTTGCCCATGCCATGCCATACCCTGTGGAGGGCACTTGATTGGAGCTAATTACCTCTATAGGAGCACTACTTCCCAAAGCACAGCTCCAAACTGCACATTCAAAAAAATAAAATGAAAAAAATGACATTTAAATAACATCAACATGATATGCAAATACAGTTTTCGATTCCCACTAGTAAAGGGTAACGCATTTTTCACTGTAAGGCGCAATACATGCATGCACAGCGCTTTGGCCAGGCCACTGACCTGGAAGGTGTATAATTCACTGATAATGTTGTTTATTTTCTGATTATGTTCATGGAGGTGGAAGGAATTACGGAACCCGACTTCCTAAGTCCTTTCTCATTCCACTCTAATTCCCATTCAGTGAGACCTTTGACTTCAGTAGCTGTGGGGTATCTGTTGGGAAGTGTCCTGTGTTACCTCACGAGGAGATGTGCAACCATTTACATTTTCAACTGTTCAGACTTCAAAAAGTATCCGCCAGAAGTCTGGCAACAAGTCTTGTTCATCTAAATAAAACTTGTAGTCCCATCAACCCTATTTCCTACCCTCTCGCTGTTTCTCTGTTCTCCCATACCCTCTCTCCAGGTGCTCCCCAGTCCCTCTCCGTCTTTCTACAAGGGAACCACCCACTTGTTTGCGGAGTTCAGTCGGTTGAAGCCAGGAGACTTCCGGGTGGATGTGCCAGAGGCCATGTCCCAGGGGGTCAAATGCCTTAAGCCGGAATTCATCGCAGACTACCTCATGCAGGTAACTGGGACTGTAATTAGAACATAGCCTCCAAATGTGACTACAGAAAGTGATGTACAGAAGGAAATGTTTTTGTTGAGCCAAAACTTCTAAAGCTAGTTTCTAGGACTGAAACAACTAATTGACAGCAACAATTCAAGTTTGAAAATAAAATGTATCGGTTGTCATCCATTTATTTTAATGGTGATATTGTCTTTGTACTTCAGTTAAAGCTACCCGCTATAAGATCCTCAGTAATGTTTTTCAGTTCCCTATTTTTCCTTGTTAGTCTCTATATTCTACAGGTTCATTAAACGCCCCATGGAATTATGGATACATTCCAAAACTATACATATAACTGCTATTTCAGGTTTTGAATAGGGCATTGTGCATATATTAAATATTCCCTCTCACAAATCTATTGTCTTGTGTGTCCAGGAGCCTTCACCACCTGTAGAATTGTATTATCTGCCAGAAGCTGCCCAGTGTCTGCCAGAGGGCTCAGTGGACAGCCGTGCCACCCCAACCCGCAAGCGGAAAGCATCAGGAGATTCCTCTAAGCTGAAGAAGACCCGTCTGAAGTGAAAACTTCAATTTATAGTCAGCTAGTGAGTTCCAAACTTTTAGAAATACCCTCGTAAAGAAGCCATGATTGTATGTCTGTAAATACGATTTTTTGTATGAAATTAAAAAATGTGACAAGTGCTTGTGTTGTTTCCATTGATTGTAATCAAGATTCAGACTGTGTTCAAAAGCATTCTGCACTTTAAACACATGTCCTGTAGAGGGCATTCTACACTCAGCCTATATCTCAAACATTGTGCCTGTAGTGTGCTGACATTTCTTTCTCAGCATCACATCCTGTGTACCGTTTAGTTTTGCACCTCAGGTCAAACCCTGCAGATTAGAAATGTGTGGTAAGAACATCCATTGAACCTCAGAACGTTGTGTCATGGTCCCTTGGATGCACTTAGTGTATCCCCAATTTGCTGGCCTGATGGCAATGACAGTAAAAACGTTTGACAAGTGAGCACCTTCTGAGATCCATTCCACCTGCTGTGAACTGTGTTAATTACCCTGGGTCAAGGTGTTACACCAGTGTCCTGTGAACCGTGGTGTCTCACTCCAGTTATTCCTGTCATTACTGGCACTGGCCTTGTTACTCATGGCAACCACTTCCCACCATGTCACTGCTTTCATCAGCTATTACTTTCATTTTGTTTTACATAATGGAACATTGCTCTCTCGATCCAGATTCCAAATGAATGCACAAACACGATGAAGTTATGCTACCGAATTTACTACCAGCTGTAATGTAGGGCGAACAAATGTCAAAATCGGAATCCTCAAATCGGACTCCTAGACTTAACCAAGTAATCTTGCTCCTCTTACAATGGCTAAATGGCTCTCACAGTTCTATAAACACTATGTTTTGTTCACCCATCTATTAATCAGGTCCCGTGCCCATTCAGTCTGGCTGTTGAGTGGTAAGGTTCCAGCTACATCCCCATATGGAAGGGTTAAGGGGTTTAATCTCCGAATAGCTAAGTTAATTCCATCTCTCCATGAATCAAACTGCTAGCAGAATGCTACAGGATTAAGCGTGGAGGTTGGGGGGGGTAAAGGTTTTTAAGGCTTTCCTGGTCAAACTAAATGATGTGTCCATTGATATGGTACTAAACATGACACAATCTTGAGAGGTTCTCTGTACGAAACATTGCCCCCCAACTCGTTTCAATTACTTTTTTTTTTATTGTGCCTCTGCGTTGGCCACATATAGTGCGCAAGTAAGAGCTTTCCTCAAGGCCAGTGGTTACGAATGCATCCCTATTGACACGCTATTCCCGATATAGGTCTGTAATTTCTTTTTTTTGTGCCCTGTGTAGGTTCTGCTGAAAGGTGGTGGACTAGAAGGGACATAGGGTGCCATTTTGGATTCAGGCCATAAGACATGCTGCTGCAGCTGAGGAACCTAATGAGAGAGACCTCTGGAAGAACATTCCCACAACAATGCGCTGTTGCCTTGGAAATGACGAGAAGGAAATCGGAGCATGAGGCTCCGAATGTGTGCTGTCCGTTTCCAAAACAAGCATTACTAAACTTTTGATTAATTCAATAGTCTTTATTTAAATGATTTTGGGTTAAATTCACTTAAAAATTCCAATAAGTACAGATGATCCTGTTTTATTGGTTTAATGAGGTTCACCATAACTTTGAATATCTGATCACATTTTATCTCAAATATATTCATACGTTGTATAGTGGTTTTACAAACTTGTCATCACTGCATTTTTAAAATGTACATCTTAGGCTGAACCGAAAGCGGTATAGAATGGGGAACCGGTGTCAATTACAACAGTTTATTTATTTATTTATAGCTACGTACGGTGTGTACTGGGAACGCAGTGCTGCAGAATTGTTTGCGCTAATGTGTTTGCCCACTAGATAAACTGATCTTATGGACCAGTTCAGTGACTGAGTCCATGTAGTTATATTCTGTCAAACATAAAATTTCGTGGGGTACTCTTTTTATTGTTGGACGGTCTTTAACAGTAAAACCTTAGTAGAGATTGTTTATAGCTCCCCTGTTATTGACTCCCAGGCGGGTTGCGCTTACTTTCCGACGGGGGACAATAAACGGTAATCCGCATGGGGCTCTTGGAAACCATGTCCCTAATCTAAGTCAAGAAAAAACAAAATCTTTGCCTTCTGTTGCAACACTGCCCTCATTAAAATTCCATGGGCATCGCCTAAACTCACGTCACGAAAATCAAACCGTTATTACTTCGTGTTTGTGTGACAGAAACTCTGCGCGTCTTCATGCGCGCCACACAGTGATCACATACACTGTAGTCTTGCCAAGCCTGTTGCCTTGAATTATTGCCTTCACCGCCGAGCATTTATCCATACAGAATTGTCAGTGGTCCCAGGATTTTAGGGGTGGCGCTCCCTCCTTCCCTCCTCCTACTGTTTTTCGATTGAACAAACTGTATAGCTTCCCGGGTAGCAGTTCTGAGCTCAGTCGGATTGAACATGGAGCTCATATGACATTCTGGTTTAGAACTGGCAACATGTGCGTGCGGCTTGTGTGAGTGGAGTGGTGACACAGCGCCTTTTGGGGGATTCGTTCGACTGGGATACGTGGGGTTCCCAGCGTACCGACGCACCTTGTGTAATAGGTAAGCAGCATTGTTTTATCTTTCGTGCGTTCTTGAATCAATATCGAGTTATAATATTAAACACCGGTAACTGACGTCGAGCTTGTACAAAGCTATTATCCTAACTGGCGTTGTTGCAATGTTACTACAGCGATACCGTAATTTCGGCGCGCTGTCGATTGCTCATGGTGAAGGTTGTCGTGAACCTGTTATGATTTTTTTGTATTTATATTAACTTGACTCCTGGCTACTCAATATATTTTAAAAACCATACCTGAGTTATTTTTCAGGCTGCAGTTCCTGCGTGAAACACACTAGACAGGGTTTAGAAAACAAAATAGAAAAAAATAACTATCTAAAAGACACATTTTGAGTTACTGTATCTGATTTATGCTGGTGCTGCCTTAGTGTAAAGCAGTTGGACAACGTCTTTTACAGTAAGGCAATAATGAGTTACAGTCAAAAAGAATAAACAATTATTCGATTCATTTCCCACCATCAAATGCGCTTGAATTTCTATATCATTACTTGCCATTTTCTTAATACCGTAAGTCAGGTATTCATCCATGCATGTAGAGACTGGGAAACAGGGACATGTTGGGTTTCCCATTTGACCCAGAACTAAGAACCAATGTCTAGGCTCAAATCTTCTGTGAATGCCTGACCTAAAACCCAAAAGATGTGGTTATGTTTACAAAACTCTGAATCAATATTTATTGATAACAATGGCAACTTTATCAAAGGCCGTTTTGCCACTTGATTCCCAACCCATTTCCTAATAACACATCATTCTTTTGGGCGCTTGTGACTGGTCATATATATATATATATATATACACAGACACTAGAACTACTGCGTTTGTGGGCGGAAAAACATTTGGGAAATCACTGAGCACTGAGATGAAAGACAGTAACAGAGATAACAAGTGCATATTTTTTCTATAATAGTGAGTTTTTTCCAGCTTTCTTTTGAGAGGCGCATTATCGTAGTCAATGAAAAGGGTAACTCTGTTAAAGAGTGAAACCATTATCTTCTCCCTCACATTGAAGACTGCTTATCCAGCTGTAAACTTCTGCTTTATTTCATCAATGACAGCGACGCAGTAAATTGTGTAGTAATTGTGTTGTAATTGAACCTGCTGTTCACTCTTACCATTGTGATTGGAATGTTGGTCTTCAGTTTTCCACAGAACCCCCCACCCTCTTTGTTCTGAGGACAGTCCTTCACTGCTGTGTGTACAATGGCGGGAGAGGGGGTGGGGCCAATAAGGGGCATTGACATTTGTAGCTGACAGCTTCCATGGGGTTCATTGACATGCTGTAAGTAGACTGATGCTGGTGAAACATAGGAAAAACTAAGAACCAGTGGTGTGGAGACCCTTCTAATCCATGGGACCAAGTAAACAAAATAATACACAGGGTGGCAGTCTCTTTAGAATCGGGATTGTATCACCCATCACAAAGTAGTGAAACAAATCTGAATGCATTTTAAAAGGCAATGATGTTTTGGGTCAGGTTAATCTCTCTGCTTGTAGTTCAAGCAATGAACCAAGCAAAAGAACAAATACAGTCATTGTTTACCATGATAAGCCTAACCAAAATGTTGTGATGTTTTCTTCAAGCCTTATGGTTTGTGTTTACACAGGCAATTATGATCTCTTGATTTGAAAATATCTAATGTGATTGGTTAAATAGCCAATTAGTGGAGGGAAAAAACATCTGAACTGGTATGCCTGTCTAAACCGCCAATTACAGTGGATATAACAAGTCTAAACACCCCTGTTATAATGCCTGTTTTTTGTGATGTAAAAGAATGAGACAAAGATAAATCATGTCAGAACTTTTTCCACATTTAATGTGACCTATAATGTAAACAATTCAATTGAAAAACAAACTGAAATCTTTGAGGGGGAAATAAATAAAATAAAAAACTCACAATAACCTGGTTGCATAAGTGTGCACACCATCTTATAACTGGGGATGTGGTTGTGTTCAGAATTAACCAATTGCATTCAAACTCATGTTAAATAGATGTCATTACACACCTGCCATGATTTAAAGTGACTCTGATTAATTACAAATAAAGTTCTGCTGTTCTAGAAGGATTTTCCTGACATTTACTTAGTTGAATCTCAGAGCAAAAGCCATGGTCCACAGAGAGCTTCCAAAGCATCAGAGGGATCTCATTGTTGAAATATATCAGTCAGGAGAAGGGTACAAAATAATTTCCAAAGCATTAGATATACCATGGAAGACAGTGAAGACAGTCATCATCAAGTGGAGAAAACATGGCACAACCGAGTTATTACAAATAACTGGACGTTATTGCAGAGGCTCCTCTTGCTCCCTATTGAAGTAACATCGTACATGAGAACATGGACGATTCAATCTGGGAGATTTATGGGTTGTCCCCGATTCAATCCCCTTTGATCTTTTCTGATGGGCTTGTGATAGAGGTCCTGGGAAAATGTATCAACTGTCTGGTATCGACTGCCTCTGTCTCCAAACTTAGGCACCTATCTATATTTTCATAATGGGTAGTGTCAGGGGTCCTGCAACATGTTTTACTCATTGAAAACCCCTGTAAAGTATTGACTTTCCCATCCAGAACAGGAAGTCAGGCCCCCTCAAACAAATGTAGGGATGGAATATGAAAAACAGTAATGCCAAGAAGCACAGTAGTTGTGTGGCAATGGGACCCCATGACTGAAAAATTGTTGTAATGTAAGCCAATTAGGACTACCAGACCTCATAACAGCCTTAGTGCCCCCATGACTGGTGGAGCATGGTACAACTCGTCTCTACAGCGTGGAATTTAATTTCTCCGCAAATATGGCCCATGCAAACAGTACATCGTCATGGTTGACTTAGAACTCACAAAGTCTATTGCTGACAAAAACTCTATGTTAAAAAAACTGGATTTCATAGAACAAGAGAGAAGGAAAAAACAGGCAGTTGTTTTCTTTCCTGTATTTTCTAAATGCCACGCAGCATTAGCGACTAGCCAGGCTCTTTCAGACTCAGCGTCCTTATAAATAAGTTTGGTCAGAAGCCAAAGAGATGACGGTTCACACAACAAGAACCACAGGAGCTGGGGCTGTGCTGAACACTGTTTCCAACAGAAAAAAAAACAATAAACCTGGAAGAATCATAAATGTCCCCCGCTTAGTGTCTTATGGTCCTATCAGCTTGAGTATTCTCCAGCAGAAGATAGAGGAGCCTCAGGCTGGCCAAGCAAAACTGTTACTCTCACCGAAAATGTCTCTTTCAATAGTGGTGACATTTGAAAAGCCCTTCTGCATTAAAGGAAATATTAGAGAGGGGTCTGTCTGTGCATTGGGGGATACCTGACTGAACGTTGATGAATGCAGTTTAAGAGCACAAAAGACTAGGGGAACGTAACCAGAGGCCCCAGGTGCACTATCACATCGACAGCCACAGGAAGATCAACGGGGGGGTTAGGGTAACAGATAACTAGACATTATGCTGATTAAAGGAGCCGATGTGTGCATGAAGATAAGAGTGCAGGCTGTGCGGCCAAGCGGGAGGCAGGCGTGTTTACAGGGGGAATTCCTCAAATTCCTTGGCTGCAGCCACGCCAGTCCAATTCCACACCTCAGCCCACTGATGCTTGATTCATTTCCCCATCAGTGCCGATGGGATCCCCCAGGGGGAAGGGGTCCACTCCTCCAACCCCTTCAATGTGATGACAACCTGGTTTTGAAATCCTCTCTGATTTCCTGTGGAAAGAACTCTGCTATTTTTTTGTGAGCTCTACCAAGTTATCTCAAATGCACTGCTTGATTAGTCAACATCTTGTCAACAGGGTGAAGTGATTGTGCCATTGGTTCATACATCACACATCCTGTTGAATGCTAATCAACATGTTTGGCTGATCTTGCTCTCCACAAAACACAAAAACAAGAGCTGGCTTAAAATCGTAACCTGCTTATGTAAAACTCCCAGATGATCCCCAGGCCCTTGGGAGACTAAGGACCAGTAATTCCAAGGGGATTTCAGCAGGTTTGCATGGTTATCTCAAAGAGTTGTACTCAGAAATATTTGACTATTGACCAAGACATGGAAGACAATATGTTTGTGTTAACAAGTAATGTAAGCTACATTTTGGATTCATGGTCCTTCTTTCTGTTGTCACCTTCAGTGTTCATAGAATAAGCTCTTATCAAGACAGTCCATTTTTTATATACAGACCTTATTTCACTTCAAAATATGTTTCAAGATATATTTATAAACTTTCAATTAGTTTCTTATGTCAGATCACACAGACACAGTTTTAGGTGCTCAATCCTTTCAGGGTTAAGGGGTGTCATGCACAATTCTCTGGTACCCTTTGTACAAGGAAGTCATATGGTTGGGCTTAACGCTAGACTTTATCCCCTAGATTGCCATTCTTCGAATCCAGTTGTCCAAATTTTTGTCACCAGATCAGTTTTGTCTCCTAGTCTGGCAGGTGTTGTAGATTTGCCCTAAATAATTAGACTGACTTTGACACATTGTTTTTTTTGTAACCACGGATTCACTCAGCTAGAATGGTTGAAGCAACTTTTGAAGGGGACAATTTCTCTGCTTGATAATGGCATGCGAGCGTGAAACATGAAACAAAAAAACACTTGGAAGACGTTTGTGTGCCATTGCACAGCGCAGGCTTGTGTTCAAGATCGATCAGCGCTTTTAATGTGGTGCAGATAAATGGGACCATAATTGGATTATAAGGAGCGCCTGTTGGGTGGAGGTGAGGAAGGGATATGCAACCCTACCCCAGTGCTCTGGCATTGGTTGGCATCCTTTGAGGGTCATGTGATGGAGGAGGAACAATGCTGGCAGGTGTAACCCTCCCCATTATTCAGCCTGGACTGGGCTCAAAAAAGAGGATTACTCAGACATACATACTAATGGGGGACAGGTTGTGACCCTTGCTAACAAGCAATGCAATTAATGCCCTTGTCACTTCCGCAGAAATGGCTTTCTGAAGTAAAACAAAACAAATTATTGAAATGTTGCACTTCTCTTTCCTTGGCAACTTTTCTGGTGTTTGAGCTTTATTGTGTGTGTCCCAGGTTCTTCTAAATACATTTCTGACATTCATGAAGCAAGGGTCAGCATTTACTTGTATTCTGAAATATTTATTTCAGTGGGTATTCCTCTTTACCTCCAATTAACCAAACAAATCTTTTTAGGAGGAAAGCTCCAACTTACCCATGCAGGGCAAGCTCTTCAGACTCGGCCAAGAGATTAAACCATGCACCATATGCTGAAGAGCCAGCCCAAGGGGACCACTGATTAGTGGGGTCCCGTGTCACTGTCGCCTCCTAATCGGTTCAGGACCTCCCCTCCCTTCTCCTAGTCATAGCTCGTTGTCCATCTTTACCCCTGGCAGTGTCCTACAAATCCCAGCTTTTCCCCTCCAAACAACCCCCCCTCGTTGTCCATTCTCCCTCCCCCAACCCAGCTTAAGCATTTCAGATGGATGCCATCCTAAGTTTTACCCTTGTATGTCGACCGACAGTTTCCTGAGCTCAAGTGACGATACCTTGGCAGTGTTCAGTGGATAATGGTAGCCATCCCTCTTCTGTTTGTTGTTTGGTCATCTCTGAAGGTGATAAGTCTGCACCGCTCATCCTGTCTACTACATGTAGCTCATTTCATGGCCACTCAATCATCTGATGGATTGACTCAGGAGTCAGGCAGATGTTGTCTAGCTATTATGTCTGGCTAGGAGCATCTAGCCAACTCTCTGCCAGGGTCACCTGAGGTAAATGAAGAAGATAGTAAACAATTGAACAGAAAGATCAGTGGCTGCAGATACAGCCTATTATTTGTTTTGTGCCAGCAAACTCTTAGAGTAGACAGATAGAGAGATATTAGGGTCTTGAAGGCTGGTTTTCAGTAGATTTCAGAGTTGGAATGATAGAGGTTAAGAGTACCGGTGTTATGAAGTGGCAGGTCGCCTAGGGGATAGAGCATCTGACCAGTAACCCAAATGTTTCCAGATCAAATCACGGCAATGTAAAAAAAAGTTTTTTTCTATCCCTGTGCAATTAGGTAAACCTAATTGCTCCCCAGATAGTTGCTGTAAATAAGATACTTTCAGTCAACTTACCTGAATAAAAAACAATGTTATTCTTCCTGTTTTGTACTTGATGTCTCACAATAGAACTGATCATTTTCAGCAAGTGCAGTATGACTATTGAAGTAAGGTTTTTGACTCTTGTCATTGTCAATAAGAGAGTACTTATTTACTATATGCTTATCTCTCTCCTTTGCCCTTCTCTGTCTCAGTCTTTCTATCTCTCTTTCTCTCTCCTTCTCTTCGCTCTAAAGAGATTCCAGCTCCCTGGGGGTTTGAATTGAGCTGTCTAGTAATCTGAGGCGGCATTAATATTGAATAAGATTGAGAGAGGCATGAGCCCCACAAATTAATTACCATATACAGAGCTGCTGATGATAATGAATAAAGCTTCCACAAAGTGTGTGTGTGGGGGGGGGGCACTGCAAAATGACACACTGAGATATTGCTTGGGGGTGAGTGGGGGTGGGGGTGTCTTTGCATGCCGTGTCACCATGGAGACAGTGGATTCAAGGGATCTTGGGAAGACGCTGCAGTGGACAGAGCTCCGGAACAACACGGGCAGATAACAGACCTAGTAACACACCAAAACACACTCTCGGTCACACCAACACGGCTGCTCCCCAGTAACACGCTACGACTCAGATCAGAAATGGGCAGCCATTGGCTCTCAGTCTACTACTGCTTAGCGAGTTGCCGTTCACTGCGTCTGGCTTAGGCTGGGTTACAACACATAGGTATGGATATGTTACTGAACTAGGTTCAAAAGCCCATGTGTGGTTGGCAAGATTGACTATAGCTAAGTGTTCTGACTGGAGTTGGTATGTTCTGTTACGGATTAAAGCCCTAAGCAGAATAAAATCACATTTTACTCGTCTGCTGCCTGTCTGCTGAACAGTTCCACGGCTTTAGACATTTCCTTGAGCCAAAGAGTGACTTGGCGTTTGAGGTTTATCTGAAGAGCCACATAAATTGGATATAATGGTGGCAGCAAAGACAGTTTTTTCCAGTAAAGTCACTGCAGTTCATTGCATTGCGAAAGGTCTGACATGCTTCAGAGAAGCTGATGATTTGTTCTCTCTATGTGTGTGTTTGTGTGGGAGCACAGTACATGTGTTTGTGTGTATAGGCTAAGTATATATAGTAGACCTTTGTCAGCATACAATAGCATGGTTTTATGTGTGACTGTGCTTCTTCTAAACTACTGGCATTAGGTAGTATATCGCTCTTCCACCATTTCCCTCACAAACACAACACTCAGTGCTGCAGTCTCCTCCGGAAACTGTCACCACAGCAACTCTTAAAATAATGTCAGTAAGGAGGTTTGGCTTCACTCCTCCACCCATCCCTGATCCACTCAATTTTTCACTCTTTCGCTAATAATAGATCCTGCTGATCACCCTGCCTCATTGAAAGAGAGAGAGAACGAGAGACCTTCAAGTTTCAAACTCTCCCCTGGCCAAATGTTTGACATATTACTACCAAAGCCATACACAGGGCAGTAGAATGCTATTGACATTAATTTTGTCTGGGACCATATTAACCAGAATCCATCACAATTTATTAGAATATTTTATTCTACTAGGGTTTGAGGACCTTCAGGGGTCTTAGATAATCATTTGACAATAAATGTTATAGTAAATTAAATTGTTGATTTAGTTTTTACTTTACATGCAGAACATTTGGTATTACTGACTGACTCATGTTAAATAGCATAGTGGTTAGTTCATATGTCCTCGCAAGCGAAGTGAAGTACGCCTTATGGATTATTCCGTATAGACGAAAACTTCACTGGCTAAAACTTTCAATGTCTACATTATAGTAAGCCTGAAATAAAACAGTTTACGGTTATATTGCGACTGTTTCTGGTAGATTTTTGAAGTATGCATCCATGCATGCGTTTTTGGTCAGGATAGACAAACACATTTGCTGGCTACAACATACAGTAGTTACGTTATAGTAAGAATTAAAAAAAATCTCAATATAACAAGAAACCAGGCAAGCATAGTTCAGCCAGGCCGCAATATAAAGTGTTCCCATCTCAAGATTCAAACCTGGGTCGCCCACGCAAAGGGCTGTGTCGTTAACCACTACACCACAGAGCAGTAGATTTGCTGAGTGTCAGTATAGCTTCGTGTCTCTATCCTGAAAAAATCCTGTTTCGCCACTGGCCATTTTAATAGTTAATTGGCCATTTGTGAATGACATTGAGACAGTTAAACTGACAAATGTTTCTTACTAAGTTTACCTCCACCACAAATAGCGTCTATGCACTGTATGGCGTTTGCCACTGGCCGTTTTAACAGCGTATTAGCCAGTAATAAGCATTACCAGTATCTACTAACTTACTGGAATAGTCATAAGAATTGAGCAATTACTAGCCAGTCTGCCAAAGCTATTTAATTTCATGGCATAAGAACATATTTTTTTCTGTCATGGCATAACAACATACTTTTTTCTTTCATTTGTGAATGACATTGATACAATAACTATTAACCAAGGTGACAATAACTAACTTTTTCATCAAGTGAAAAATGAGAGAATCGTGGAATCTACCACAAATAATTAATGAATTTCGTTGCTCTCAAAAGATTTGAAATTAGGTCTTCCATATAAGAGGCACTGTCTGTAACCACTACGCCACGGAATTACATGTTCCACCAGTCGCTAAACACCATTGAGCATTGTGTTAAACTGACTAAGGTTTCTTATTAAGTTTACCTCCACCATAGCGTCTATGAACTGTATGGCTTTTGCCACTGGTCGTTTTAACAGCTTATTAGCCAGTAATAGGCTTACTAGTATCTACTAACTTCCTAGGAATAATCATAAGAATTGAGCAATTGCTAGCGAGACGGAAGATGAACTTTTCCATGCCAGAAAGAGTTGCAATATAGCCATATACAGTTGAGGTAACAGCAAATAAAACTTTTATAAAACAAAAAATAAGTAATACTAATCACAAATAATAATAACAAACACCCTTTGTCAATAATAATAACAAACACCCCTCTGAGGGTGCATTGATATTTTTCAAACCGATAACGGACCAAAGGTTTCTTTTAAGAATTATAAAGTGGGTGGCTTTCCGTCTTTGAGTGCTCTCCTCTAGAATAAGACCATCCCCAAGTTTGTGTGCTGATGGAATTTTGTGAGTGGATAAAACTCTGACTTGTTCACATGTTGGGCAGTTACAGTGGCAACATTTCCCTTTCCAAAGACCCCTATTCAGCCCAGGAGGGTCCCAGGCACACAATTCACAGAGTAAAACTTAATATATTCTTGAAAAACTACCTCCCAGAGCCTGCTAAAGCAACATCGTCTTTTCCAACATTGTGTTAGACGGAGACAGTGAAAAGGAAGGAAATTGGGAACGTGACGGTGAGGTGACGGACAGCTCCGTCATCTCCCGCTCTTCTCGGTTTCCCGTTGTACATGAACTCACCCTGGACTCCTTCATTTGTCTTGTCTCCAATTGTCTCACACCAGGTCCCAATCAAGTCATTAGTATGTGTTTAAATGTTTCTATTCTGCTCCCCTCACTTGTCTGTCATTGTTGCATGTCTAATGTTTGTTTCGGTACGTGGTGAGTGGTCCGGTTTGATTTATACTTTTGGTTTCGTTCAGTGTTTCAGTGCTCGGTGTTCATTTATATAAAAAATACGACATCGACTGCCACTCTGCTTGCACCTGGTTCCTTTCCTCTCCACCACTACGCCAATCGTGAAAGAAAACAAACAAAATGACAGACTTGAAAATAATGCAAGAGATTAGAATGAGGCAGGTCACATGTAGCTGTCAAATAAGAGAAATTAGTAAAATGATTCATCTAATTATAAATCTTTGAAACAGACCAGACTTCCCCCTACCCAAGTCAAAAGCACTGTTACAGGTGGAGGTTAGAAATAGGAGTCAAAAGAGAGGGAGATGAATTTCCAAAATGTTTATGGAATTGTCTCCAGATCATTAAAGTTGAAAGTGCAATGGGGTTTGTAGGGTGTACTTTAGTATACATATGGAGATTGTACAGGTTAAAGTTGGGAGATTGGATGACTGGTCTCCATTGAGGATTGACCAATTGACATTTGGTTTGTTACACAAAGCAACATCTTTTGAATGTTGGCTGCCCTAGTAATCTGCATACTGGGCAGAGCCAGCCCACCATCCTGTCTCCCTGTTTGAAGTATTAATCTGAATATCCTTGAAGACTTGCCTGCCCAAATATAAGAACATATGAATTTATTGTACATAGAAAATAAATATTTATTAAGAGAAATAGGAAGACTTTGAAAGAGATAAGAATATAGGTATTATATTATTTTTAACATATTAGATCCTGTCAAATGAGGAAAGTGTTCAACTATTCCAGCATTGTAAATCTTCTTTAACTCCAACCAAGGTACTATAGTTTTTAGGAGAGTCATCAAGTAATGTGTTATATTTATACCTAAATAGCGAAACAAGAGGGGAACAGATGGAACAGTAAAGTGCTAGGGGGAATCTGCTTGGCAGTAAGGTTTAACTGGAAACATTGTCTTTTCTGATTATTCAGATTGTAATCTCAGAATGATCCAAATGTCTTTAAAATATGTAAAGTATTGTTCACTGGGTTTGTGATATATAAAACAAATCATTGGCATACAGTGACACTAGGTGTTTCGTTCCAGATAGTCGGATTCTGTTGAACAACGGCTATGACTATAAAGCTAGGGAAAGTGGTTTTATAACTAACACAAACAAAAGAGGAGACATAGGACATCCTTTACATGTGCCCTGCAAAGGAGGAAATATTTTGAGTGTTGGGAGTTAGTGTGTGCACTAGCAGTAGGGGCCGATTAGAGTAAACGCATCCAAGATATGAAATTTGGACCAAAAGCTTATTTATTTCTAAAATAAAAAGTAAATAGTCCCAGTCCACTCAGTTGAAAGCGTTCTCTGCATCGAGTAAAATAACAGTTTCTGGGTCTGATGAGATAGATAGAGGGTAGAACTTTCAATAGACGGCAACATTTGAAAATAGTTAACTCCCTTTAATGAAACCAGTTTGATCATCAGATATTATGTCCGGGAGGCTGTGCTCCAGACAGCATGCCAGTACTTTAGCAAGTAACTTAACATCAGCAAAAGGGAAATTGGCCTATATGCACCACATCCCTCGGGGTCTTAATCTTTTTAAGTATGAGTGAGATAGAAGCTTGAGTGAAATTATTATTTGTAGAGATGCAAATAAATAATAAAAATCATGAATTAATATCAGTGGTGTCTGTTGAAAGATTGCGGCAAGTGTTTCATTCTTGTGAGATAAGCAGAGATTCTGTATGCTTACTGCTTGTGCACCAAAAGGTGTCTGGCTATATCTCCCTATTCTTAATATGCCATAATATGTGTCTATATTTGAAAGACATGTTAAAAGTGATGTCATACATGTTGTCGACCAATTTAGGAGCATACATTTACTCACTATTGAGTACCACTAACAATTGTTTAGTGCCCTCCTGATGTAGAGTGACCAGACATCCCCGTTTTCCAGAGTCAGTCCCCGTTTTTGGTGGCCTTTTTGGTAGCCCCGGCTGGAGATTGTTTTCTCTGTCTGTCACAGTGCGCCTAATACATGAAAAAGGAATTTACCCCCTTTTCTATTTCCTAGATAATAACATTGTATATTTTAATGATGTATTGACCGCCAAACTGGAATAGTCCCCAGTTTTCATAAATCTGGTCACCTTAACATACATGGAGATAAATAAGAATACAGCAATGACATACTGGATATTGCCAATATATAACCTTAGTCAACCCCATAATCCACCTAAACTTCTGTCCCACAAAATTGAATAGTGAACACTAGCACAAAACCCATTGAAAAAAGAATATATGAAACATATATATAAAAATAAATACTAAACTAACTGAACAACATCGTATCTAGCAACTGTTAAGCCACCCAACACTATGTGTAATAAAGTTAACCCCAACCTTGCAAAATTTCACATTTCGTGACACTACTAACTTAGGTGGTAATCACCACAAAATGTTATTGGACATAAATAACCAAGGCTGCATAATCACCACAAAATGTTATTGGACATAAATAACCAAGGCTGCGAAATGAACACAAAATGTTATTGGACATAAATAACCAAGGCTGTGTAAAACAGATCAGCCACCAGTTGCCACAAATGAGACGGGCAACAAGTGCCACGAAATCGGTATAGAGGAGCGCTCAACAGGTTATAAAAGAGCAACTAAGAATATAAAACAAACTAGTGAGCTGTGCTACCACTCACAGACAAAAAAAGTCCAAAAAGCAACAAGCCCAGTGCAGCTGTTAATTTAATTTGTTGGCAACTGAATTTTTTTTTACCTCTGGGGTGTTGAAAAGATTAATTCTGCCACCAGCATGTGTGACCTGGAGACAGGCTGTGATGATCATGGCAAATCAAATAATCTTGTAGTGAGCAGTCTTGATCTCGCTTCTTTACCATGTTAATATTGAAATCCTGTTAAAGTTGGATCTTGTAGCCATGGAAAGTCAAATTGTGATTGAACTTAAGTTCCAGTACTCATATTTATAGTGGTGAAATTGAGCGATCATAGCGCAGTGGTGGCCTCCCTGACCAGGTTTTGGCACCGGTGTCAAGTTTATGGGCGGTGGGAAATAGATCCTCAACGAGCCGCTCCTTGAACAGTTGTGACATGACCTGAATGGGAGATCCAGTCTCCAGATCCTGCAGAAATCTGGATCTTGACTTGGCTTTCACTGTTGAGGAACCTTTTTATGTAAATTATTACTTCTTCAGAGTTGGCCAAAGAGGAAGGGACAGTCCCCATTTTTAGGGAGTCTGGCTGGTTAGCATGTATGTCTTTCTTCATTGAGGTCTTAACTAGTGTTGCACGGTATACCACTGTTGGTACCGTTCCGAGGTACTGGCTTTTTCGGAACGGTACTATACTGGTATTAAGAAAAAACTGTACTTTTATGCGTCACAACAGGCAGTTGAACCTCAGCGATAAAAGATGTGCTGTGTCTTTGAGAAAAGTGGACCTGTGTGTGACATCACGGCCGTGCTCTGCTAAGTGCGGCCAGTGTGTGTTTGAGGCAGAGCCAAGGGGCAAAAGGAGGATTAGGGATGGCTACAGGTGGAGAACTAGCGACTGCAAAACCAAAACTTGTTGATAAACAAGGAGCTCGGAGTGAGATATGGCACTACTTTGGTTTCCTAGCCAATGAAAAAGGCAACCCACAAAACATAGAAGCACCGATATGCAAGCAGTGTTTCAAATCATGTTCAGCGAAGGGAGGCAACACTAGGAACATTGCTAAGCATTTAAATGACAGTCACCCAAACCTCTATAAAAAGGTTTTAAAGAGCGACAGGTGTGTGTTGTGATACAAATCCTGTTGGAAATAGTTATAAATGAATCCAGGAATAAAATAATTAATTCATATTAGTGTTGTTTTATTTTGCAAAATATATTTTCAGTTGTATATTTGTAGGTAGTCTGCCTATTTAAAGCTCATTTTATTTTTGCTTACATTTCTATACACATTGTAAAAAGTTTCAATTGAAAATTAAAGACTAAACCATTATGAATTACTGCATTTAGAAAAAGAAAATATTGAATGTCAGGCCACATCACGTGTTTATCCCCTCACGGTATCCTCCTGATATTCTCAGAGCATGTCATTACTGACCCAACTTCCACAGGCCTCAATTCAAATCTCTATTACTATATTTATTATTATTTCTGGTGGAAGATGGGGAGGACCCCGTATTTAGGTAGAATTTTTTTAGGGTCCAAGACAGCAGGTAAAATGTATAGTATCTTCCAGGAAATGTACTCTCAGTCTCATGACAATGTGCAGAATGCCAAGATTACCAATGGTAACCATTAGTTACCTTTTTTATTACTGGGTCCTCCCCCACAGGCACACAGTATTTGAGAGTCCTTGACATTCAAATGTTTGCAAATGCTTTTTCTAGTGTGCAGTACACAATGGATGTCTCTCAATATACTTTGAGTGGTTTTATTACCAAATAGCAAGACTTATACCACTGAATTTTCATTGATGGAAACCAGTAATCATTTCTTCCAATGCCTTCCAGTTTCGACTACACTTTCTTTCAAGTAAAACAGCATACTAATCAGCACTTTCCACCAAACAAGTAATCTTGCCACTTCATCAATGAGCACTAATATCTCACTTTCCACCAAACGCTTTGATCCCCAAGCTTTTCCTCCTGCCTAGCGCTGGGCCTTTCACAGCCAAATTAATCAATTTTTTTTTTCATCCAAATTAATCAAAAGTGTTGCCACTGTGTGTGAGATCGCTTATGTTTGTCCTGATGTGCTGGTCCTACCGATCTCTTCAAACACACCAAGGCCCGGTATTCAAGCTTCTTTGATGTTTACCCATTCATTTATTCAGTCATGACTGATGGCACATGCTAGCCACAGCTTTCTGTCTTTTGGTAGTCAAACGTTGGTTGATGGTCACTTTGTTTTTCCCTGAAAACACTCCATACACACTCAAGGTGCAAACATTGCAGAAATGGCTTGTACTAGGCAAGCCGGCTAGAATTTGGTAATTAGTGAGTTGAGTGCTTACATTGATTGCTTCATTATTTTCCAGATAAGCATCTCATTAAGCAGTTGATTGATGCTCTGGGTTTGACAGTAATCCATTCTAAAGCCTGGTAATAATAAAAACAGTGTTGGTGAGAACACTCAGTTTTCTAGCGCAAATAGGCTAGGCTATATTACCTTCAGAGCAGCCTTTAGCCTGTCTTGATAACCTTCAGTCCTGTTACACAATTGCTGAATGCAATTGGTAAGCCCCTCGAAGAACGTTGACATAATTACTCAGCAGTCCTGATATCATCATTAATGCCTGAATCCCATTAGAGCAGGGGACAATCTTCCATATGTACCAGGCTGGATATGTTTGATGGGTGCGTTATGGCTAAGATCCCAATTGGTTAGATAAGACTGTTTATGTCAGAGGACATCAACTGAAATATTTTGCATGTTTTCCCGTAGCTAGGTAAACCAATGAGACACATGGACCGCATATCTCTATTATATTACTGTAAGTAGCTCTTGTCAAAAGTGTCTGCTAAATTACTTTAAAAGTTAAAAAACACTGGACCAGAGTGTTTTCCTCCTCAAATTTACCACAACAAATTAGCTTTCAATTATTGTTTGTCCTTTCAGAAAGAAAGAGCTCAACAGACACTCACAGATAATTGAGCAAATGCAAAACCTGCATGCAAATATAGATTGAATACATTTCTTGACAAACACGCTCAATTAAACAAGGTCACACAGCAGTTGTGATGCAGGGCAATGAGGTTGAGATATGATATGCAATATCAATTGATAGGACCTCCTTTTTGGATTAGACCGGATCATGTGCGCTAGAAACTCTAAGTAATTTGTAAAATGCACCATGGCATGCGCTTTGTGTTGTTTCAAGCACTGACAGTCACATGAGATATATCACAAATCACAAGAATGTTCTGATTAAGCATTCCCAGTGAGTAGAATAATTAGAAATAGGCCTTTTCAACATATTTTAAGCATCCACGCAACATCGTGTAAACATATTGGTGTCTGTATGTTTTCACACTTTGACTACAGAAAAGTAGCTACATTTTTCCAATAATCATATTCCACCATTGGGTTACTTTCTGTCTGGGTTATAGCTTGTCTGTTTTAAGACCATCCAAAACCTTTCCTACCATTCTGAACTGCCAGAATAATCACAGCTCCTGCAATAAAACCATATTGGTGGGCCTCTGTCTAGACAGGTTGGTATGTGCTGTCTGTCTGTCGGATCAGGTAAACAAACACAACCCCATCTCTGCATGTACTGGCTGTTTTACTACCTGCTTTTGTTGCCCTGGTCCACTTTGTTCTCATCGAATGGTAGACCCACGGTTCTCTGCAAAAGGCCATTGCTTAAATCCAAGGGTCATTCAGTTGATTACATTTCTTACAGGACTAAGATTTATTTTAGCAGTCTACAAATCAACAGATATAATGCCTATTCATTTATTATAATCTCTGTGGGTCCGTATGCATTCATCTGCTTGTGTAACAGCCAACACTTCTGTTCCGTACGGCCTTGTACCCGTGTGTGTTGTTTTCCACCACTTGGCACTTATGTCCTGGAGTTCTCATCTAATCATAATGCAATTTGGAGAGTATACACAGACTGTTTCATGGCATTTCTATTATGAAACAAAAGGGTTCCCGAATTTTACCCACACAATTTTGTGAAGTCTTAAAACTTCAGCCTTTTTTCACTGCAACAACCCCTAGCACCACTGGACAGTCGAAGATTGAGATTTGTCCTTTGATGCACATCTGGCATTCTCCGGCCAGTAACACGATTGAGCTTGCAGGTGCCTGATCATCCACAAGTAGTCACTAGGGTGTGACAAGACAACCCAGTCCAATATTCCTCCCACCAGCCCATACAGTGCTTCTCTGTATGACACCTGGGCACTGTGAGAATACCTTTTTATAATCATTTTGATTGGCTCGTGTTGTAAAAGTATGGTGTTCAGCAACTATTCATTTTTGCTCTACTGGACCATAGCCACTTGTTTAACCCCTGCTTTCATCCTAAGTCTCCTTGAGTGCCTGTTGGAGAAACGTCCCTGCTTGTCTTGTACCCAGGCAGTCAATAAGGCTTGGGAATGTAAGACCCCAATCTCTGCCAGTCCTAGCGCTACTAAATTACTCACAGTGTGTGTCAAAGAACTTCACTTAGAACTGAGACCTACTTCTCAGTGTGAGAAATTCCAGTAGGATATAAATACATAGAATGGAGTGCAACCAGGAAACAGACAATAACACTGCATCCGTGAGTAGGGGATCTTTGTTCATCATCGCAACCCTCTCATGCTCTTGTCTTGCATCTCCTGCTGACTGTCTGTCTTAATCATGGCGTAATTAACCAAGCTCACAGCGTCCGACTGTAGTGCATGTTTGAAGTATTGTCCTCCGCGTGTGTCAAGTGTGTGTGTGTGCTTTAGACTGCCAAAGCCAGACATGTGTCCAGGGCCAGCTGCTTTCTTGAAGTTAATCCGTCTCACTAACAACGAGGGATGGTGGAAGGGGAGTTGGTGGGGGGGGGGTGACAAGACAGCGCCTCTCCTCCTCGTCTTCTTGACATCTTCTCTCCTGACACACCGTTTGTCCCGGCGGGAATTATCTTGGACCTCGGAACTCTTGGATACCCTCCACTCCCCACAGATGCCAGTTCTCCCTCTCTTCTCACAGTTGGGTCTTGGCGCTCCCTGTTTCAGTACTCAAGGAAGCCCAGCACAATACTACCCCCCACCCACACAAAACATCCTTCCTCTACCACTACCTCTCTGTTCCTGCCATTGTCACCATGACGAGCCTGGTCTATGTCTAGAAGTATTATTAGATACCATATGTGTGTGTAAAGTTTGGAACATCCTGTACTTGTCGTTCTTGCATTTTTACATTACTGAGGTTTTAGTTCTTTGGAACCTTTTTTAAATAAAAATGAGTAATTGTACTCACAAGTGTATGAGTTTTTTTTCTTCACAATGGAGGATTTTTTCCATTATCTCTATAGACAGGCTTACTGATTCTATCTCATTGAAATACTTGGACTTTCCAGAGCTCCTTGTTGTTGGTCCTGAACCGGACATAGCATAGAAGTGTGTCATAGTTTCAGAGAGAATAGAGTATCAACATCAAATCTCTCTGGAATTTGGAAATACCTTAATGTGATATCATGTATGTTTGACACATAACAATATTGAACCATAACTTTGTCCACAGCCTATTGCACACAGGCCATATAAGTCTGGCACAACAACCTTTCAAAGTTGACCTTAGTTGGAGTGACAATATCATTCTATTGGTGTGACCTTCTCATCTTTTCATTTTGTGATGATTTGTCTTGTCCAAACCTGTCCTCTGTTTACCTGAGAGATTGTTTGTTATAATGCCTGCACTAGAGCTTTTATGGAAAAACGTCCAATCATAGTGTTTATCTGTGCATTCTGATCAATATAACTTATTTTCCAGCATGGGCAGCAGCATTGAGGCCATCTCAATTTCAGCATAATTAATTGGCTGATCTCTCCTGACCCATTTGTTGACAGAGTTGTGACCACATTACCAACCAGCTCATCTAGAGGGATCAGCCAGTGACCAACAGGGTCATCACTACAGTGGAAGTCGGCTCAGATTTGAAATAGTGGACGCTTTCAATGTCTGTGCTGGAACACAGTCTCCCCCCCATTGTTTTCTCTAACCATCTGTAGGCGTCAAAGTCATTTCAAGAAGGCTTAACATGCTTTGCATCTATGGCCGCAGGATGTGGGACTGATTTAAGACATTTCACCGTTACATTATGCATCTCTCATGCAGAAAGATACCTTGAGGGCCACTAAAATTGCTTTCATGTTAATACATGATTCTTTATTATTACATGAATCCTTTCGACAAGCTGTAGGATACTACCTATGTGTCCACTCAAACTTTCACTGTCATCATGTGTCCCTCTTCAACTTCAGTCTGTCCGAATTCAAGGTCAACTCCCTAACCCTTAGATATATCTGATCTCTAAACGTTTCACCTTTAACATGAGGAATGCGGCCATCAAGGACTTTGGTCGACTGATATGGTTCCTTAAGGGTCACCATGGGTACCTCATTTTGGGCTTAAAAAAAGAACCCCCAATTTATAAACATCTTGACAAACCCTCTGGCTAATTTCCAGAAACCCTGAACTTGCGGTTCTACGGTTCTCAGGCAATATGTTTCATTTGGTTTTTTGGGGGGGGAAACATTGTTTTAAGACACCTTCTCGGTCTGCGTCATGGACGACTTTGCCAGTGAAAGTGTGACAGGGCAAGGGGCACAAGGGGAGGACTCAACCGTACCTGCAGCACCTGCTGGGATGCTGGTGGATGGATAGCCACTGACAGCTCCCCCGGCGTCCCCTGGACGCTGCTTGTTCTTTCATGCTACAGCGTGGGCCGTGGGAGGCCGGGCTGTTTGTCTCCATTGGACATCACTGGTGTGAAAACACATGTGACACGGCAAGGTCTCCACGGTTAAAAAAGATCCCACATCCAATCAGGGTTGTGAAAGAGCTCTCATTGGACAGGACATTGTTCTATCGGGGCTCAGGTGAATCCAAATGTTTAATTCGCTTATTAATTCATGCTCTAGCACAAATGTTTGGCTTGCATGTTGTTTATCTTTCAACCCTGCTCTACATTGCATTTTAAATGGTTGAATGAGCATCTTATGTGGTATCTTATCGAGATCAGTGATATCTGTAGGGAGGTGGTGAGAGAGGTGGCAGCGTGGGGCCAGTACAACAAACTCTCCCTCAACGTCAGTGAGAGAAATTGGCTGGTTTTGGGATACAGGAGAGGGGCGAAAATGCAGTATGCTAAAACCTTGAGCACAGTCATGCAGTTCCTAGGCTCCAGCCGGCTTGTTTTTGGTGTGGACTGTGGACCTTCAGCGATGTTACTTTGTCGTTGGAGATTAGTTTACCCTGCCAGTGTCTGTTCTTAAAACTGGTCAGACTGTGCAGGAGACCAACTCAGACGGAGACAGGAGAGACAGTGTGACCAACTCTGTTACCCATCACACAAAGCCTCAGACAGAGACAGGAGAGACAGTGTGACCAACTCTGTTACCCATCACACAAAGCCTCAGACGGAGACAGGAGAGACAGTGTGACCAACTCTGTTACCCATCACACAAAGCCTCAGACGGAGACAGGAGAGACAGTGTGACCAACTCTGTTACCCATCACACAAAGCCTCAGACGGAGACAGGAGAGACAGTGTGACCAACTCCGTTACCCATCACACAAAGCCTCAGACGGAGACAGGAGAGACAGTGTGACCAACTCCGTTACCCATCACACAAAGCCTCAGACAGAGACAGGAGAGACAGTGTGACCAACTCTGTTACCCATCACACAAAGCCTCAGACAGAGACAGGAGAGACAGTGTGACCAACTCTGTTACCCATCACACAAAGCCTCAGACAGAGACAGGAGAGACAGTGTGACCAACTCTGTTACCCATCACACAAAGCCTCAGACAGAGACAGGAGAGACAGTGTGACCAACTCTGTTACCCATCACACAAAGCCTCAGACAGAGACAGGAGAGACAGTGTGACCAACTCTGTTACCCATCACACAAAGCCTCAGACAGAGACAGGAGAGACAGTGTGACCAACTCTGTTACCCATCACACAAAGCCTCAGACAGAGACAGGAGAGACAGTGTGACCAACTCTGTTACCCATCACACAAAGCCTCAGACAGAGACAGGAGAGATAGGCGTCAGATCCGAAGCTGATTGACTGTTTGCTCGAGGACACATTCTTCCATGGTTTTACAGGAAATGTCATTTGTTGACACACACACCACCCCTACTGATGTCAGCCACAGGAGACACAGAGCCTGGAGGTTACCGATGAGGCGGCTGCTTCATTTTGACTGAGTCAAACAGCAAGACAATAAATGATCATCCAAGATGTGTGAATGTTGAGGAAGCTGACTAGTGGCAGAAATAAATTAAAAGAAATCTAGCAACAACATGGCTTGGTTAACCAGGCCTCAGATATCTACTAAACCTTAACATCCAGTCAAACAACTGCTGCCAGTCCAGCATATACAAACTTAACCAACGTTACATCAAGGAATTGAAATTGCCAGTCAAGCAGTTTTCACAATGTTGCCCTGCTTGCCCCTAATGTAGATGGTGGATAGCCAGGCTTGGGATTGATCACGGGTAGATGGCTACATGCCCTTAATGTGGATGCTGGATAGCCAGGCTTGGGATTGATCACGGGTAGATGGCTACATGCCCTTAATGTGGATGGTGGATAGCAAGGTTTGGGATTGATCACGGGTAGATGGCTACATGCCACTAATGTGGATGGTGGATAGCAAGGCTTGGGATTGATCACGGGTAGATGGCTACATGCCCTTAATGTGGATGGTGGATAGCAAGGTTTGGGATTGATCACGGGTAGATGGCTACATGCCCTTAATGTGGATGGTGGATAGCAAGGTTTGGGATTGATCACGGGTAGATGGCTACATGCCCCTAATGTGGATGCTGGATAGCCAGGCTTGGGATTGATCACGGGTAGATGGCTACATGCCCCTAATGTGGATGGTGGATAGCCAGGCTTGGGATTGATAACGGGTAGATGGCTACATGCCCCTAATGTGGATGGTGGATAGCCAGGCTTGGGATTGATCACGGGTAGATGGCTACATGCCCGTAATGTGGATGGTGGATAGCCAGGTTTGGGATTGATCACGGGTAGATGGCTACATGCCCCTGATGTGGATGGTGGATAGCCAGGCTTGGGATTGATCACGGGTAGATGGCTACTTGACCCTAATGTGGATGGTGGATAGCCAGGCTTGGGATTGATCACGGGTAGATGGCTACATGCCCGTAATGTGGATGGTGGATAGCCAGGCTTGGGATTGATCACGGGTAGATGGCGACATGCCCCTAATGTGGATGGTGGATAGCCAGGCTTGGGATTGATCACGGGTAGATGTTTACATGCCCCTAATGTGGATGGTGGATAGACAGGCTTGGGATTGATCACGGGTAGATGGCTACATGCCCCTAATGTGGATGTTGGATAGCCAGGCTTGGGATTGATCACGGGTAGATGGCTACATGCCCCTAATGTGGATGGTGGATAGCCAGGCTTGGGATTGATCACGGGTAGATGGCTACATGCCCCTAATGTGGATGGTGGATAGCCAGGCTTGGGATTGATCACGGGTAGATGGCTACATGCCCCTATGTGGATGCTGGATAGCCAGGCTTGGGATTGATCACGGGTAGATGGCTACATGCCCCTAATGTGGATGCTGGATAGCCAGGCTTGGGATTGATCACGGGTAGATGGCTACATGCCCCTAATGTGGATGGTGGATAGACAGGCTTGGGATTGATCACGGGTAGAAAGCTACATGCCTCCTCATTATCTGCTACTAAGGTATCATTGATCACCTAGTCCAATAATCAATGTGCTTTGCACAGGTGTGTCAGAGTTCATGTCTGTCTGGCAGATCCAGCCCAAACTATAAACTGTAATGATTAGACGGATATCTGTGTAAGGGGGATATCTCAAACTAAACCAGAGAAGAAATGTTTGCCCTTTGAGTCAGGCATTTTTCAACAAGGGACAAGAGGAAACAATGTTTAGTCTAATCTCTGGGCGAAAAATAAGGCTGATAGCTGGTGGAAACTGGTCTTTTTAATCCTATAGTTATTCTTGTAAATATTTGTTGTTTGTCTCCTCTTTTGTTTTTTCTGTAACTTCCTCATCTTTAACTTGGATGACTGGATTGAGGAAGATTAGAATCAACACTTTTTCAGTAGGCGTCAGCTACCGCATAAACAACGCCAAAGCTGAATGAAGCAGTAAGCAATTGTCCTGTCTAGTTATTTAATTTATTGAGCTTTTCATGGACAGGATATACTTTTACTTTCATCTCGACCAAAGCACTATCCAGGGTTTTTATTGATCTTGTTTGCGCCTCTTCTGCACCCTGGGAGACTTCTCATTACAGACCTCCCGTTGGTGATCACAGATGAATATTAATATTCCTGGCTTAGGATGGTTGTGCAGTCCAATCCCCTGCCCCTGTAACACTGCAGTGTGGGTTTGAATCCAGCCCACTGCTTTTTCAGCAAAAAACTATCACTCCATTTCCAAACCCTTTAATGCAAACTAATGATAGGTAATATATCTTAAAATATCAGATGATTCTATGATTTTTGGTTGGGCGATAAAAATCGAACAGATTGATGTTACACTAATGTCAAAGAAAGCTTTACATCAAACACAAGTGTGTGCAAGCCTACGTAGTTAACAAGACGCTAATCGCTACCCACCCAGGCTCTCTTTCTTTTGATGGTGGTTTTCTGAGCCTTGCTGATTTACAACACACTAATATTCCCTTCAACCCCAGTGTATTCTCAACACTAGATTAGACTCACTTTATATAGTCCTGTCTACAGACTCTCCAGGGAGCTATGTCTGCTTTCAGACTGACAAACTACTGAGTCTTTGTCACCAATAACACCCTTCTCTTTGCATAGTGAAACCTGGGTGAAACCTTCTGCACAATATTGGCAGGAACAATACCATTTGGGATTTCCACCAGGCAATCCTGACAGGCATAATCAAGCTTTGTTTAGTGTCTGGGAATTTAGTTGTCACCCACATATACCTCGCAATTTTTTGTATGGTATTATTTTCTTAGTGATGGTGACAGGCATTGCTGGACGTGATGCACTGCTAGCCTCACTTGGCTGTTAATCAGAAGCACCAAGCAACACAGCAGCAGTCAATCATATAATTACTGCCTGAAGGGTCACACAAGGACACAGACAGGGAGGAGAGAGTTAGATCGAGGAAAGGGGGGTTGGGGGGGAAAGAGACGGGAGGTGAGAAAGGGGGGAGATAAAGTTATATATTTACGACTCAGACACTGCCAGACCTAGAGACGAGCTGCATCCCAATCTCTCCGTCTTTACTCCTCATCCCAATAACTCTAGTTAAGGGACAGAAGCAAAGCTAGTGAGTGAAAATAAGTTTTCCTCTTTTAATGGCTGCTGTCCTATGGCTTGATGTTAGGCCTGTCATGAAGGACTAGGGCTTTGAGTGTTTGTGTGTGTGACAGGTAGCCTGAACAGTCTCCGAATGGTTGTTAGATTGAATTCATTGCCATCCATTTCTGTTGTTCTGTCCCTCAGCAAGGCATTTAACACTAATGGCTACCAGGTCAATGCTGTAAATAAGAATTTACAAGTTCAAGAGGGAAATTAATCTAAGAGAAACTTGCAGTACAATGAGAATTCCTCTAAAATGTTACATTTCTATGCGTTTATGTGTTGTCATTCTACACCTAGCCAGATCTGATTGGCCAAAGTGGTCCAGCATCAACCCCATATGGGCTAACCCAAAGTAGTCCCACATCAACCCTACACTGGCTAGCCCAAAGCCCTCCCACACAACCTATCAAAAGCTAGGTATGAACTAGGTACACCAAGCTCACTTCCGCCTCACAGGATTAGTACCAAAACAGGCTAGTCCACTCCAATCTCACATTTGCCCAACATGTGCTAGCCTACACCACCCCAACACAGGCTATCCCAGACCAGCCCAAAGTATTCTATTCTATATTCTAAATACAACCCACAACAGCTCAGTTTGGGGTAAACTGTACCAAGGCCAAAACGGTCTTGCCCACACTAGTCCAACACATGCTAGCCCAAAAGTCCAAGACTGGAAATCTCACATGAAACCTTCATTAAGTAAAAGCTAAAGCTCATTAGATTATATGGGGATTTGTTGTACAATACCCTCAATTTATGTGGATATTATGCAGTTCTAGTAATTTTATGGTGAAACCATTTCTGGGAGTATCGTTGTAGTCTATTTAATGTTAACGTCTACAAAGTAAATTTTTTGAATGTGAGAAACAACTTAATCTTGTTAAATTATGTATCAATAGATGGTCTAATGTAATGGGAAGAGCAGGATGCTTGCAATGCTCATGAGGGACCAGTACATTAAAAAAATTTACCCAGTACTGTAAGTTGCTGTGGAGTGTTTGCTATACATGCAAATTTGTTTACTGAGTTCCGTTAACCGTATGGTTGGAGACAGTGATTTGAATAATTTGCTATTCTGTGATCAGCCTTAGTTTCTTGCTTTAATCTCACACAGATCAGATCAGTGGCATAAGGCTGACCATATTACTTGAAGCCTGAGTGGTTTACCTTTGTCAAAGATTAATGAGTCACAAGCAAGCAAGTTTTTTTGTATAGCACAATTCATACATCGAAGCAATTCAATGTGCTTTACAAAGAAAAATATATGAAAACAATAACATAATGACAAATACTGAAATGAAAACATCATAATAAGAAAAAATACAATAAGAAAATATATAAAGATAAAGATGGGATAAAAACATAGGAAGCTATAAGGCTAAACAGTGTGGTTAACTTTAAGTGCTCAGTCATAGGCACGTGAAAAGAGAAGTGTTTTAATCTGGATTTAAAAATGTATACATTTGATCTTCTAGTAGTTTATTCCAGTTGTGTACAGCATAAATGCTAAACGCTGCTTCTCCATGTTTAGTTTGGACTCTGGACTCTACTAGCTGACCTGTGTTCATGGATCTAAGAGCCCGGCTCGGTTTATATTCTTCAAACATATCAGAAATGTATTCGGGTCCTAAACCATTCAGAGATTTATAAACTAAAACCACCACTTTGAAATCTATTCTGTAACTGACTGGAAGCCAATGCGTAGATTTAAGAAGAGTGATGTGATCTGTTCTCTTGGTCCTGGTTAACATTCTAGCAGCAGCATTCTGAATGAGCTGCAGCCGTTTTACAGTCTTTTTCGGGAGTCCAGCTAAGAGGCCATTACAGTAGTCAACTCTACTAGAGATAAAAGTATGGATGAGCTTCTCTTGGTCTTTTTGGGACACCAAGCCTTTGATTCTGGCTATATTTTTTAGATGATAGACTGCTGTTTTGGTGACCGCTTTGATATGACTGTTAAATCTGAGGTCTGAGTCTATCAGAGCACCAAGATTATGTACTTGTTCCCTGGTTTTAAGGGCCAGAGAATCCAGCTCTTTACTAATACTTGTTCTTTTATTTTTGTTGCAAAACACAGTAATCTCAATTATCTTGGTTTAATTGTAGACAATGTTGGTTCATCCAGGTATTTATGTGCTCTATACAGTGACACAGAGAGTCTATTGAGCTGTTGTCATATGGTTCATGAGCCATATATATTTGAGTATCATCGGCATAGCTGTGGTAGTTAATGTTGTTGTTCTGTAGAATTTGGCCCAGAGGTAGCATATAGAGATTGAACAGAAGCGGTCCGAGAACTGTTCTCTGTGGAACTCCGCATGTCATAGCCACCCTATCAGATTCATGATTACCAATGGTGACAAAGTAACTCCGGCCATCTAGATAAGATCTGAACCAATCAAGGACTGACCTGGAGAGTCCTACCCAATTTTCCAGCCTATTTATAAGTGTTCTATGATCTACAGTGTCAAATGCTGCACTGAGATCTAATAGAACCAGAACTGTTATTTATCAGAATCAGTATTCCGTCGTATATCATTTAAAACTTTTATCAGGGCCGTTTCAGTACTGTGGTGAACCCTGACTGAAACTTGTCTAAGAGACCGCTTGAGGTCACAAAATTGCTGAGTTGATTGACGACAACCTTCTCAATGATACTGGCTATAAAAGGGAGATTTGTTACAGGTCTATAGTAGTTCATTATAGATACATCCAGTGTTCTCTTTTTCAATAGGGGCTTAATGGCAGCTGTTTTTAGAGACGTTGGGAAAATGCCTGATTGCAGAGAGCTATTAACTATTTGCTGTAGGTCCATTGTTATAGAGTAAAAGTTGTTTTAAAAAAGTCTGATGGCAGTGTGTCGAGACAGCAAGTAGAAGCTTTAAGATGTCGAACTGTTTCATCTAGGGATTTTTGATCAATTGTATTAAAATGCGACATAATAATCAAGTTATGTCTTGGTGGTCGTGGTGATGGTACAGAGTCCTTGTCAGACTGTATAGTTCTGATGTTCCATCTAATACTTATAATTTTTTCACTAAAGAAACAGGCAAATTCATTACATTTCACAGTGGACATGAGTTCTGATGCTATCTGCTTTATTGGGTTCGTAAGCTTATAGACCATGACAAATAGAGCGCAAGTATTATTGATATTCTTGTTGATCATTCCCAATAAATGTTATCATCTGGCCCTGCGTAACTTATTGTTGAAGCTACCAAGGCTTTGTTTATAGATGTTATAGTGAATTTGAAGTTTAGTTTTCCTTCACTTACATTCCGCATTACTACATTCTCTTTTCAGGGCGCTTACCATCATGATGGTTCTCCATGGTGTTTTCTGTTTGCTCATAGTTTTCTTTACCTTTACATTTATACGATCCATGACATTCAATATTTTGCCATTAAAATTATCCAGGAGTACATCAACTGACTCAGCACTTATTGTTGGAGAGATAGCTATGGCTTCAATAAACTGAGCAATGGTACTCTCATTAATGTACCTTTTCTTAACAGAAACAGGGTTTACTGGAACATGAACATGGGTGATAAGTGATTCAAAAAAGACACAGAAATGATCAGACAGGGCCAAGTCTTTAACCATGACAGAGGAAATATCGAGACCTTTAGAGATAACCAGATCTAGAATGTGGCCTTGAGTGTGTGTACGCTCTTTCACATGTTGAGTAAGATCAAAAGAGTCAAGTAGTACAAAAAGTTATTTGGCATTATTGTCTATACTATTATCTATGTGGATGTTAAAATCCCCTGTAATAATAAACAAGTTTAGACATGCAAATCATTAAATGCTGGTGCTAATCCAAAACTTAACTAATCCTGATTGTAAAGCCTGAAAACTTAACCTTAACCCTCAATCTAACCTTCACTCTGTAACCCTAACCTTAATTGTAACCGTAACCCAAAGTGTAAAACCACTTTTTAACAAAGGGGACTGGGAGAATGTCCAAATGTATTCTATTTTTGTTGTTTAATCACTGTTTGGGGAGATGTGTTTCCTATTTATACAATCAAACCTGTTTTACACGCACACACAAACACACTGGACCTTGGTCACAGCTACCCAGATGGATTGTGTTCGTCATAGGGCAGGCTCAGTTTGTGAGTAATGGGGAGGATGTAGAAGAGTGTCGTTCTTGCACTCTGCCTCACGCTCTGTTCTATTGCAGGCAGGTGCTGCCATGGTTTTTACTGAACGGAGGCACTCAAGTGAATGAGTAAGAGACTCATTCACGATTTGTGTGTGTATGTGCGCGTTGGCGTGTGTCAATGTGTGTGGGTTGAGAGCTGAGCTGGCAGGGCCAACCTGCACAGCCGATCACCCACACAAACACACACACAGACACACTCGCACAACTGTGTGACGCACATCACACACACACCAAACAGGTGCCCACCCACAACTCTGCTTTGCCGCTACGCTCTATGTCACCACTGCACAAATCGCTATTGGCAGGTGTATCATGTCTGGTGCGTTTCTGATGTCAAACCTGCCCCTAAGGCAGGCGGAAGAATTGGAATTGACAGCTACAACTCTGTGACTGTGGAATGCGTATTTCTATTACATATTATGGCAGTGAGGGTTCTCATTTTGGAGATTAATGTTCATGCAGTGGAGTTTTGCACCCTAATTACAAAGCCGGTCATGATGCGAATAAAGCAGGAAGCGGATAGTTTTTTTTAAAGGTACTGGGCAGACAAACAGACAATCCCAGAACCAAGAATCTGGTAGGCTGGTCGGTCAGTCAGTCAGTGAAGGTTGATAGAAAGTGATGAAGTGTTCCCACCTCCCGTGGCGGGGAGGTGAACAGCATGCTGGGAGCCTAATATCCTTTTAAATGGCCCCAGTGTGTACTAGCTGGGTGGCTGAGAAAGGGAGTGGGGAGGTTGGTTGGAGCGGCGCTGATTGATGACGCGCAGGAGCACCGGCCGCCGCCAGCCTGCATGACACAGCAAGTCACCCGGCCACCTGGGCCACGGCTAGCAGTGTCTGGAGCGTTCACTCACAGCGCCGTCGGTGATTCGTTGTAGAACACCCGTTGTAGAGGAGCAACTGGATGGCAGAAAACAAACAAGACTTCTATAGAGCTCATGGTCAACAGCCCTGTGCTGTTGTTTTGTCTCAGTGGGCCGGACTGCCAGTTCCGGCGGTGACAGTCGCGCTCCAGGGGTTCCTGCGACCAATCGCTGTCTCTGGTTGAGGCACTGGCCCTTAGCTGTTGTGTTGGCTTGAAGAACTGCTGTTTGTTCCATACTGGAATTGTGCATCTTAATGAGGCCCGATCTCTATTGCCCAGTAGGACTCTGCCTCAGTTGTGTCTTAATTTAATTCCTGAAATCCCAGCTGTCCATGTCTACTGTGAGGTCATTAAGTGGGCAAAGGGGACTGAGGCGATGGTAAGGGAAGGTCCCTCGGAAACACCAGTGCTTAGCACGTCTGAGTCATGAACCAAACTGATGCCCCCTGAGACTGAGCTCCCACCACACAAATAAAAGCACAGGAAACACACGGGGAGAACTAGAGGGAGGCCATGTTATCAGTGTTTACTGATTATCATCAAAGAGGGGAAAAGAAACATCGTTAAAGGAGAAGTGCCACGATACCGCCCTGGATTTTGCCTGTACCTCCGGGAAATTGGGGTGGAGATAAGCATCAATGTTATTGCATTCACATGGAGCCCCTTGAGATCACGGCCATGAGTTTC
The DNA here is from genome assembly GCF_011004845.1 of Esox lucius. Lineage (NCBI taxonomy): Eukaryota > Metazoa > Chordata > Actinopteri > Esociformes > Esocidae > Esox > Esox lucius. The sequence continues at coordinate 4,440,255 of NC_047589.1, forward strand.
ACAGTAAATCCACTCCTCTAATTGAACCCATTTGTTTCCCAAGAAGTGAGCACTGCTTTTAACCAGCTTCCTATGGGTTGTGTGTGGAAAGTGCACTATATAATGTTGATAGGGTTCCATTTATACCTACGCAAAATCCTTTGGGGCTGGTTAGTCGCCTTACTGTACATTGACCTATTTATAACTCCATATTGCATTTGGGTCATACAACATGGAGAGTTTGGATTTATGAGAACGTTTTAGCTTCATATCTCTATTCAGCAATCTGAAAAAAGTTATTGAAACAAAACTCCACATGACCCATCTGCCAGCAATTTGTTTTTCTATGTACAATTTGTCTGTGCACTGCCTTATGACTGAGATTAGACTCCCAAAATCTGTGTGATGAATTCAGATGCATGTCTCTTAATTTCTCGGTCTCTAGTTACCGTCTTCAAAGATAGTGCCTGTGTTCCAATTGCATGCTATTCCCAGCGTACGTACACTTTTTCTGAACCCAACAGGCCCTGGTCAAAGGTAGTGCACTTGATCGGCCCGGGAATAGGAGAGCTACTTGGTTCACAATCAGTGTGTTCATTAAAGGCAGCTGGAGCGAGCAGATAAAATGAGCCTTGAGAACATTGTTTCGGAGCGAGGAGGGAAATTTCAGTTCACATAAATGTGATTACGTCTTTGGGTTATCTCTGGGTTGTTTTGAGAGCGCCACCCTGTCCACTCATTAGGCGACTTCAACTCTCCTCTTCCTCTTTGCTCCCTTGTAGTGGGAAATGCTACTTCATGCAGGCATTCAGACAGAACCTTAAATGCTGGACCTGTAAAAAGGAGCAAAGTGTAAATTTAAAATGCATTGTTATCCATGCAGGCACGTACCCCAGGGGGAGCGAGGTGGCGACAGGTTTATTTCAATACCCCTTCTCAAGTGACCTTGGCCGGGGCTTAAAGTCCATGCTCCCCTCCATACTCACTATTCATGGCTCTACTTTCCATGTCACAGGACCAGAAAAGGCATTTTGGGGACCTAAAGTAAAGTCCAGAGGGGAGCCCAGACACAAAGAATGTGCTGCCCGGAGGAAATGGGTTGTTTCACCCATTCCCAATGGTATTTTATTTTCTCTTTCTTTTTAAATGTTGGTATTATTATAATATTTTTTTTCTCTGATTGAGACAAGCTTAGAGTTGCTATGGCAATGGTCACAGTTAGTGTTTCTGTGTGTGTTCGTGTGTCAGTGTTTCTGTGTGTGTTTGTGTGGCAGTGTTTCTGTGTGTGTTTGTGTGTGTGTGTTAGTTACCATGTACCGATTGGTTTGTTATTCTTCTGTGAAAAGAAAAAGGAATCCTTTGGAGCTGCTAGCTCTGGCTGATATTACATAAATGCACCAGTCTGTTGGGAGGTTTTCCCATAGAATTTAATATTGAAACTCTAATAAAGAGTTTGTGAATGCTCGTGATTGTGATTAATTACAGCTTTTGATTAATGTATAATCTGTTTCATAAAGTCCTGTGGAAGTGTGTGTTTTTCAGACTTCTTATAGGCAATGTTTTTTCGAACAGCTGCTCTGACACAATTCCAGGGCCTTGACATCGCCCACCATAACAAACCATTTATCTCAGTGTCCAGCTGAACCACCTGCCGTGGTCTGAAGGGCTGGGCCCATTCTACAAATTATATTTCTATGACAGTTCCCCTTTGTGAACAGCTCGGTTCTTCACTTTTGCTATCCTAGCAAAATCAACCCCGTCTCCGCTCTTCCTCCCTTCCTTCCTTTCTCGCTCTCATCAGAACAGGTGGATATGAACCACACCTCCCTGCCCCTCCTCCTCTCCCGTGTGGATGAAGGCTGGTCTGTTGGCCACTGCAGGTGGTGGTGGTTAATCACTGCAGAGACAGAATTCATCATCTAAAATTTGCCAAGGCTTTCTCAAAGTTTACTAGTCAGCCCAATGCCAACACAAGAGACTGGTCAACTGTGAGAGAGCCCTGGCAGATTTTGGGCAGTTTGACTGTGGGATAAGCTGTTTCTCTCCTACCTCACTTCCTGGGTTAGTTTGAATATAGACGTCCATGTCTTTTCCTATAAAAGGAATCCAATGTCATTTCCTGTTGTTATACATGATGGACTGGATTAAAATGCAGCTTTGATATCAACCCATCAAATTCCAGTTGGAGTGGACATTTCATATGACAACCGTAGTGATACTATTCAAAAGACTATTATGATCTGTTAAAAAAAATATTTATCTAAAAAAAATATAATATATATATATTATAAAACACTGCATGCAATTCAGATGCCCATATCCAGACCTTTCATACAGGGTTCACAAATCTAATTTCACATTTCAGTTGGGACTCACTTTAGAGGAAGATCAGGTGTGTGTCTGTGTGAGTGTCTGTGCATGTGAGCAGATTTTCCTATATAAATTGGGACAAAATAACACCACACATTTTGGCTGATTTGTTAAAATTGGGGGTTAGGGATTACGTTAATGATTAGAGTTAAGATTAGGATTTTGGATTATAGGTGAACATGGGGATTAGGGTTAGGATCATAAAAACACTTTAGGATCATTTTTCAAGGTAACCCATTACAGGGCACTATACCATATAGCTTTATAATCTACCCAACCCCCGCCTGGTGTTATTCTTGTCAAGGTCTTTCCTTCTGCTGTGGAACTGACCGGAATGTGAACACTATCTTGTCGGATATTGTCTGTCAGTCTTCTCTGTCTCTGACAGAGTGACCCGAGCAGACAAGAATACCTGACCACTGTTCAGTTTCCAAATCTCTTTCTCTATTGTGGTTATGTTCCATAGAGAACCATGAGCACTGTGGAGGAGGAGCCGGACCACATGATACCATGAAGAGAAGCCTGCAGGTCCTGCGTCATCAGTTGCTGAGTGAGTATACCTGGCCACCCATGAACAGTGACAAAGACAGAACACAGTCCAGTATACATTAATGAAACTCATAGCACACATGACCTAATCAAAGAGCTGAATACGCTACCTCTGGTTTATACCAATCTAGCTGTAGTGCACAATGGCCAAACTAGTAGTAATGTACATAAGCCAATCTACTACATTTGCCGGACTGGTGGTGAGGTAAATTAGCTAAAGTATTTGTAGGTTACCATAGCAAAATGTCATAATTAAAAGCACAAAAGAAAGAAATGCAGTAAGACTGTGCACATGACACAGATATTTGACCTACACCAGTCAATTCCAGGTAGCAAGAGAACAATTTTGTACTTGCGGTGTTGTACGCTTACATCAGTGTTCCCTAATCACATCATACACTGTGCTGTTAGCCTGTTTTACATCTAAAGTGTATTAGTCGGGGACAGAGAGGAAGTGGAACTAACATCTTACAGATGAACCTGGGTGACATCAACAAGCCTCTCATCCAGGACGCCATGCATCCTGCCCCAGGAAAAACATGACCGACTGCTTTACAACAAGCACTATGCCCAGCATTATACCCAGCACTATACCCAGCACTATGCCCAGCATTATACCCAGCACTATACCCAGCACTATGCCCAGCATTATACCCAGCACTATACCCAGCACTATGCCCAGCATTATGCCCAGCATTATACCCAGCACTATACCCAGCACTATACCCAGCACTATACCCAGCACTATGCCCAGCATTATACCCAGCACTATACCCAGCACTATGCCCAGCATTATGCCCAGCACTATACCCAGCATTATACCCAGCACTATGCCCAGCACTATGCCCAGCATTATACCCAGCACTATACCCAGCACTATGCCCAGCACTATGCCCAGCACTATACCCAGCACTATGCCCAGCACTATGCCCAGCACTATACCCAGCACTATGCCCAGCACTATACCCAGCATTATACCCAGCACTATGCCCAGCATTATACTCAGCACTATGCCCAGCACTATGCCCAGCACTATGCCCAGCACTATGCCCAGCATTATACCCAGCACTATGCCCAGCATTATACCCAGCACTATGCCCAGCACTATGCCCAGCACTATACCCAGCATTATACCCAGCACTATGCCCAGCACTATGCCCAGCATTATGCCCAGCATTATGCCCAGCACTATGCCCAGCATTATACCCAGCACTATGCACAGCACTATGCCCACCACTATACCCAGCACTATGCCCAGCACTATGCCCAGCACTATGCCCAGCATTATACCCAGCACTATACCCAGCACTATGCCCAGCACTATACCCAGCATTATACCCAGCACTATGCCCAGCATTATACCCAGCACTATGCCCAGCACTATACCCAGCATTATACCCAGCACTATGCCCAGCACTATGCCCAGCATTATGCCCAGCATTATGCCCAGCATTATGCCCAGCATTATGCCCAGCATTATTCCCAGCACTATACCCAGCACTATGCCCAGCATTATACCCAGCACTATGCCCAGCACTATACCCAGCACTATGCCCAACACTATACCCAGCACTGTACCCAGCACTGCCCAGCATTATACCCACCCTATGCCCAGCACTATGCCCAGCACTATGCCCAGCATTATACCCAGCACTATGCACAGCACTATGCCCAGCACTTTACCCAGCACTATGCCCAACACTATACCCAGCACTGTACCCAGCACTGCCCAGCATTATACCCAGCCCTATGGCCAGCACTATGCCCAACACTATGCCCAACACTATGCCCAGCACTATGCCCAGTACTATGCCCAACACTATACCCAGCACTGTACCCAGCACTGCCCAGCATTATACCCAGCCCTATGCCCAGCACTATGCCCAGCATTATACCCAACACTATGGCCAGCACTATGCCCAACACTATGCCCAGCACTATGCCCAGCACTATGCCCAGCACTATGCCCAGCATTATACCCAGCACTATACCCAGCACTATGCCAGCACTATACCCAGCACTATGCCCAGCACTGTACCCAGCACTGTACCCAACACTATACCCAGCACTGTACCCAGCACTGCCCAGCATTATACCCAGCCCTATGCCCAGCACTATGCCCAGCATTATACCCAACACTATGGCCAGCACTATGCCCAACACTATGCCCAGCACTATGCCCAGCACTATGCCCAGCATTATACCCAGCACTATACCCAGCACTATGCCAGCACTATACCCAGCACTATGCCCAGCACTGTACCCAGCACTGTACCCAGCACTGCCCAGCATTATTCCCAGCACTATGCCCAGCATTATACCCAACACTATGCCCAGCACTATGCCCAACACTATGCCCAACACTATGCCCAGCACTATGCCCAGCACTATACCCAGCACTATGCCCAGCACTATGCCCAACACTATACCTAGCACTATGCCCAGCATTATACACATCACTATGCCCAGCACTATACCCAGCACTATGCCCAGCATTATACCCAGCACTATGCCCAGCACTATGCCCAGCACTATACCCAGCACTATGCCCAGCATTATGCCCAGCACTATGCCCAGCATTATACCCAGCACTATGCACAGCACTATGCCCAGCACTATACCCAGCACTATGCCCAGCATTATGCCCAGCACTATACCCAGCACTATGCCCAGTACTATGCCCAGCATTATACCCAACACTATGCCCAGCACTATGGCCAGCACTATGCCCAACACTATGCCCAACACTATGCCCAGCACTATACCCAGCACTATGCCCAGCACTATGCCCAGCACTATGCCCAACACTATACCTAGCACTATGCCCAGCATTATACACATTACTATGCCCAGCATTATACACATCACTATGCCCAGCACTATACCCAGCACTATGCCCAGTACTATGCCCATGGATGTTTGTTTCAGAGAAGAATAGCGCTTGATAAGGAGTCTGGATTTATACAGATTGTACTGATTGAAATCAAGTGATTGGATTCAGAAACAGTTGGTTTCAGTGTGATCGCTCCCAGGAAACGATGGGTTGTGCCAAAGGATGAATCAACTTGGGAAAAGCAACATTTAGAAATGATGTCATTGGCTTTGATACTTGGTTAGAGATGATCCAGTTGCTTTTGACAATGTTTTGTTCAACCCCTCTAATTTCTTCATTACCTAAACTATGGAAGGAGTCTCAGACTAAAATATAGCAATTGACAGTGTAGCAAGATTTCAGTTTGAGTCGTCAGACAAGGACAAAAAAGCAAACATTTGAAGGCTGTGCCTGACTAGTCTAACTGAATCAACACAAAGCAGATGAAAGATGGACCAAAGAACTGATGATGAAATTTAAAAAAAACACTCTAATAATGTACTGTGATCTCATGCAGGCCTGGGTTGTGTTCAGGGAACAGTCATTGAAATACAGAAGAAAACCCATGTCATTATCTAATTATTGTAATGTCATTATCTAATTGTATGGCACAGAAAGGAGGATTCTGTGACATTTTATCTCTTTTGATGAGAATTTTGTGACAAAACATTTTGAATTCATATTGCTGATTGTTTTTGATATCAGATTATTGGTTTCCAAAAATAAATACAATTTTGTCACTGATGGCCTGGGCCTATATTTCATTTTAGCTGTAGTCTTCTCTCCCCAGGCTGCTTCCCAAATTGACCCATTCCATAGTGCGCTACTTTTAACCATTAATTGTTGACACGGATGAACAGTAGTGCATTATATAGGGAATATAATGCTATTTGCAGTGCAGTCTAAGCTAGATTGCACTTGTCTAGACATAGAAGCCCACCTGAGAATCCTGCTGCCTAGAGACTAGTCTACTCTACTAAAAAACAAACTACTCATTTGTAGCCTAACAGTTACAGAGGCGAGCTGAAAAATCATGTGTTGGCAATTCAAATTACGAGTCTGACAGGAAAAATCAAACAGGAAGTGAATTGAAAACTGGAGGGTTACTTTAACTCCTAGGTTCCATCACCTTCCTTTCAGCCCCCTCAGAATCACTGCTCAACTGGGGACTAGCGTGATGGCCTACTTATCCAACCTTTATTTTCTTGTCTTTCGGGGACGGTTGTGTTAATGCAAATGTCAAATTTAATTCAGACCTTTTGTACAATTTACGATTAAAGTAATCTTAATCTTTACATAAACCAGGGTTGTGGGTCATTTGGAGAAACATAAACAGTGAATTGAAAAATATTTAATTGAGAATAAATTGTACTCTTACATTTTTCGTGTGAATCTTTTGAGTTGACATTTTAGTTACTTAATGGATGCTCTTTTTGCAGAGTGATTTACATGATCAATTAGGGTTAAGTGCTTTGCTAAAGGCCAGAAAAGTAGTTTTTTCACCTTTTGGGGTTAAGGATCCAAACCAACAACCTTTCAGTTAATGGGCCTAACCTTGAACCACCATCTGCTGTTCCATTTCTGATGTACAGTCAGACCTACAGCTTTGGGTGCACAGAGGGCTTCTGAAGAGATGATATCATATCATGATAATCACTGAGCACTCGTCATCATGGGAAGTTTCTTTCCTCCTATTTCCTTTGGTCGCACTCCTCCTTTCCTGAGGCGTTGGTTCTCTCTTGTCTCTTTTCTTCTCTGTTCTTTGTCATCCCCTTTGTCTTCCTCATCCCTGTCATGCAGAGAAGACTCCCTCATTTGTTTTACAAGAATGGTAGTTGTGGCCGTGGTCCTCAATCCAATTTCCTCCAAATACTGCCATTCTTTAGTATCTCCCTGCCTCAAGTGCAAATTGCATTTTGAAGTCAGCTCATGAAATGCTTATCTGTGACTGCTTAGTGTGGGAACGATGAGAAATCTTCCTAATCTCAGTTTCAGGGCTACCTGGCTCCCCAGCTATGTTCTATTGTTACAATAGATTGTGCTTGTAATACCATCATAACATCCCCAAAATGTCCTGAATAACATATACATTCTGAATGAATGGTTCGCTGCTTGCGGTCTGTTTTATGGCATTGTTTATCTCAGCCCTCTCGTCTCAGCCTTCTCCCCAGAGACCGAACAACTTCCTGGTTTATGTCTTTCCTTCCCGTTTGAGCCGGCTCTGTGGACTAGTCGCTCCAGCAGCAAACTAAGCAATGGTGGGCAACTGTCCCGCTAAATCATTATCCCATTAAATATCAGTGCCTTCATTTCCTTCTGGTTTCATGTTCTTCAGCGCTATGACAGTGTAGACAGAGCATAATGGGAGGCCGAAGCCTAATCTGACAAGGTTTGTCCCAAATAGCAATATAGCAGACTATTTCACACATTCCAGATGCGTAAGAAATAGGGTACTGTATAGAGAGTATGGAGGATGGCGTTTGGAGTTTGGAGACACTTTTTGTCTCTTATCTCAAAACCTACATCTGTGTACCCCCCAATCCCCCCCAAAACACACAGGTCCCAGCACTCCACAGGATGTGCCCTATCTGTCCGTCAGCCCCCTGAGACCACCACTCTTGTTAAGGATTGTCAGGCGGTCTGGGCACACCCAAAAGCAGACCATTGGAATTTGGCTGTTTACACCATTTTAAAAGATGTGCTATTTTTACGCCACTTTTTCCTTCAACAAACAATTGTTCTAGATTAGTTACCCGCTTGAACCCAAAATGGCACAGAGTTTGTTTAGGGTGATCACATAAAAAATATCCTTGCTTTAATAAATGTCTACAATATAAAGGAGCGTTGCAGTATTCATTTAGCCCCAACCTACAAACCATTCATGTGGATTAAACTGGGAAACATGAAAAACCCTGTTTTGATTGGGCTAGTTGGTGGTATACCAATACATCCCCTATGACCAGCTGTCAGGTCACGTAAAGTGCTCCAGGTGATAACTATTGATTTCTCTAGTTAGGTCATTTTAGAAGATCATGGATATGTTTGATAATCAAATCCTGCTACAGGTCTGAATGGCCAGTATGGTCTTTGGGCTCCGCTTTGAAGAACCTGATAGATTAGCTCTGTCAATATCAGATTCAATTTATCAGATTCGATCTGTCAATGTCATCTGTTCAACTAGCCTTCTAAAGGTGTGGGTAAATGTATGGGCTCTCCTTAACAAAGAACTTATTTGTTCAAAGTCTGACACTTCTAATTTGACTGTAAATTGTATTTGTTGCTGTACCGTGTAAGCGGGGCTGACCTAGAAGAGTGAATGTCTCTTACGGAGTGAGTGAGTAACTGAGTGAGTGGGTTAGTGATTGACTGACTGCCTTTTGTTAAATAGTGTCGTGGTTAGAGATGCAGCCTGCTATTCAGGCTACCTGTGTTTGAGCCACGCCACAGACAAAACCTATTATGTGTTAGGACAGATGAAAACCTTGCTGGCTTCAATCTTCAGTAGCAGTTTTATAGTAAGCCTAAAATAAAACTGTTTACGGTTATATTGCGACTATTTCTTGTGGATTTTCAAAGTACACATCTGTGCATGTTTTTTGGGGTAATAGCCTATAGATCACAACCTATTGCGCAGTAAAATTGGATTGGTTTCCACGATTTTCTCGTCGTTTCACTTGACTAAATATTGACAGTTATTGTATCAATGTCATTCACAAATCACAAATTTCTCGCTAGAAATTGCTCAATTCTTATGAATATTCCAAGTAGTAAGATACTAGTAGGCCTATTACTGATCATCATAGCATCATAGATGCTATTTGTCGGGGAAGTAAACTTGATAAGAAATGTTAGTTAGTTTTACACAATGATTAATGGTGTCTAGCTAAATATTCAAACTTGGCGTGGTGTTAATGCATGACAAAATAATCTAATGTCAAGATGTAATTTTCTGATGAGGTAGTATGTTCAAATTGGTTCCAATACTGGCATACTAGCTTACTATATACTAAACAGTACTTCACCATCATCCACGAAGTACTGTGCCTACTGGTAGTACTTAGTATGTAGTATGCAATTTGAGATTCATCAATGCTTTCGATTTCCACATAGTTCACATTAAACTGTTAAGCTATTAAACTGTTATTGTATGAACGACTGTCTACAGTAAGTTCCATTAAAGTGTTCCCCACGTTATTTCAGCAAATAGTCCATACGGAGGTGGACTGATTATCAGCAAGCCCTGTGGTCTTGTAGGGTTTTCCCCGACCTTCAATGCTCTGACGCTGGTTTGATTCCTCTCCCAGACATTCCAATTTTTGTCTCTCAGAAATATTTATCCACTCTGTACTTTTCAGCCATTGCACAATGATAAGATCTGAAAAATGCATTTTGCAATGTATTTCCTATACAAAATAAATATTGTAATGAGAGCATTTCTGACATGAAAAACATTTGGACAAAACTGAAAAGTATTTATACATTTTCAAATACATTTCGGAATAAAAGCTGAAATACATGTTGATACCTGACATTTATTTTGAATTAAGTTACATTTATTCTACATATATTCATCATATATTCTACATACATTCTCCATTGCAAAAATATATTTATTTTCCATATGGGACCAGCCATGGAGTGATTGGAGTGATTGTTTTTGTTATAGGTAGGCTGTTTAGCTATTAGTTAGATTACTATCTACAGTAATCTTTGTACAAGAATAGTTCTGTTAATAAACGTTATGTTGAATAATAATTATATTATTCAACAAATAATGTAATGGTTGAAGTAAAAGTTACATTCCCACTTTTTAAATAGTGTAATGGCTGAAGTAAAAGTTACATTCCCACTGTTTAAATAATGTAATGGCTGAAGTAAAAGTTACATTCCCACTGTTTAAATAGTGTAATGGCTGAAGTAAAAGTTACATTCCCACTGTTTAAATAGTGTAATGGCTGAAGTAAAAGTTACATTCCCACTGTTTAAATAATGTAATGGCTGAAGTAAAAGTTACATTCCCACTGTTTAAATAGTGTAATGTCTGAAGTAAAAGTTACATTCCCACTGTTTAAATAATGTAATGGCTGAAGTAAAAGTTACATTCCCACTGTTTAAATAATGTAATGGCTGAAGTAAAAGTTACATTCCCACTATTTAAATAGTGTAATGGCTGAAGTAAAAGTTACATTCCCACTGTTTAAATAGTTTAATGGTTGAAGACACGGTTTGCCACATGGAAAACCGTGGATCAAAACCAGCCAGGGACAACAACGTTCATCCCTTCTAATTGTGGGCCAGCTAAACTAGGCTTGCCTAAATCCTTTTTATTTTTTATTTCCAAATGTATGCAGTTTCATTATTTCCAATTAAACAGCAAGATGTCCAGTGTATGGGTTTTTGTGTGTGCATGCCTGTGTGCTTTTTTGTCTATATGAGTGTGTGTGTGTATCGGATGTGAAGTTTGAGGTAGAAGCTCGTTGATATTCTGATCAACTCTGTGAGGAGATGCCCTCCCACTGGGCTTTTCATGGCGTTAGCACCCGCAGGCGCTGCGCTTTAGCGATTAGCATAAATACTCCTAAACCCAGTACGTAAAAAAATTGGGGGCGTCTTTAATCACTGGCTATGCTTCAGTGCCCACTGTACTAATATTAAAACAGCAGCTATATATGTTTTTTTTAGCGCCCATAATAATAATCTGGGCAAAATGTGAAATGATTATCTGCCCTGGTGGTGCCCGGCATGTTAGACTCTTTGGTTTTCGAAGCAGATCTGCTGTGAAATAATAAATGATGTGACTTGTTGACTCACTGATGAGAGCTTACATCTGATTAAGTGATGTTTAGATTTAAAAATGTTAAGCAATGTGTTAAGGTTGAGGCCCGTAAGAGTTATTTTCAATGTTAACTTTGGCTTAAGGTTATAAGTTATGGTTAGGGTTTTGGTTTAGGTTTGGGAAAACTCTGAAAAGACTTACTCTGATCTGAGTATCCAGCCCATTTATAAAATGTAAGATCCAACCTTGGCAATGAGGCATCTAATTACATATTTTTTGTCTTGGGGGCAGATCTGCTTCCAGAACAAGAGTATGAACTGTGTTGGTTCTAGGGCACTTTTGTATCCTCTGACTGTTTTGCTTGGAGGCTGCCGTCATGCAGACAAAGCAGCAGTGTACAGCCTTGTATCTGAGTCTCAATTATCCCCATATTCCTCATGAAGTGCAATGGAATAGGGCGCTGTTTGGAACCTATGTACGATGCAGTACACAGCCAGCAGAAGAGCCACTGAGGCGTGAATGTTGTTGATGGATGATTCTGCTTATTATGGGACCTATTTTGGGGAATGTCAAATTTTCTAGGATTTGCAAAATGGAATGTTGTGACCTAATCACTGACCACTGGTTCGCCTGCTACATGGGCAGATTGGAGAAGTGTCCTTCATGACATTTTCTATATGGTATATGGACCCTGTTAATAGATGAATCCAAACAGGCAGAAAGAGGAGAGAGCTAGAAACAGGAAAAGAAGAGAGAGAGGAAAAGGGGGAGATAGATGGATGAGAGAAGGAGACAGCAATACACAGAGAGGAATCCTCACAGCAAGGCGAGGGGATGGCCACTGATCTGTTCTCTGCTACACACAGTGGATTGAGAGATTAGCTTGGACTGGTATATAAGATGCATCTCTATTAGACTACGGCCTGAGACTCATAATAGTTTGGAGAAGGTGGTGAGGAGAGAGGAGGTGAGCATTATGAGATAAAAAAGGCCTACGTCACAATCCAGAGTACATTAGCAGTTTTTAGGGTAGGTATTAGTTCTGAAACACACTGCCTTTTGGACCATTGATTTAGTTTGATTGTGAGTATGGACTCCCGTCTGTCTAACAGGGAGCTAGGATCATTTTGCAGCACCTGCCTGCTAAACTATATGCACCAATATACTTTGATTTCATTTGAAACACTGACCAATGAGATCCCAATGACAATCCCTGCCACTGGATAGCCATGTTTGTCTTTGTAGGCACTGATACTTGACTCTAATACTGATGGATGGAACGAAGCCATCGGATCAAGTGCACAAGACATTCAGTTGGATGATTTATTTATGTGCCATTTCCCTCCATGTCATCAACACTGTCCTGTAATTCAGCTAGTTCACTGCTTACATTGTCCAGCCCTGTGATAAATCTCTTGGCTGGGTTAATAGGAATAGTTTTTGTGGCTAATATCAGTGATGTAAACCAGAGTGTCATATAACTGTAGTTTTCCTTGTTTTTCTTCCCTGCCATTATCAGGATAGTAAATAGACGATCAGGTGGGTGTCTGAGAGGGATAGAGAGGGATGTTAACAGCTTGTAGCTTGTGATAATGATGGCTCCTGCCCTTTTCCCAGGCCTAGCAACAGGGTGGGACGTGGTCTTTCAATCAAATGTAATGGTGACCTTAAACAGTGAATCATGTGACTGTGTCCTTAATGTTGCGTTAGATGGAGTCAAGATCAGGGATGATATATCCTCCATGAATTATCCTCTAAAACAGTCGAGTTGTCTCCCTTTTCTTTGACATGTTTACCAAATCCTCAATTCCCTTAAGACATCAATCTTTAAAGGATAGCAATCTGTAGTTGATGAAACGATCACATCCGTTTGGAATGTTACAAGTGAATTTAAACAGCAGCAAGAGTTTTTTTTCCATTGGTTATCCTGAATATTATTACTTTGTTTTACCACACTGTTGTACAATGCTGTATCCTGTTGCCAGGGTTGTCGTTAGCGGTCACATTAGCTTTCAAAGTTAGCATTTTTACAACGTCAATCCTCCAAAAATATTTGTTTGTATTGAATATAATTGGGTTGTAATAAAAAAGATATACTTGTTATATAAGGCTATACTTTGTACTGTAACATAGTGTTTTTATACCCATGTTGACAAGCCCTGGTTCATGGTCAAATTATCTAAATAAACATTGGATTCTAAAGTAACGTTTTTCACTCCTGTTGAGCAAACCTTTGCCAAACACACAAGTAGCGAGAAAGAATGCATGGTTGGGAAGATACAGTGGGGAGAACAAGTATTTGATACACTGCCAATTTTGCAGGTTTTGCTACTTACAAAGAATGTGGAGGTCTGCAATTTTTATCATAGGTACACTTCAGCTGTGAGAGAGGGAATCTAAAACTTAAATCCAGAAAATCACATTGTATGTATTTTTTTGTAATACATTTTCATTTTATTGCATGATATAAGTATTTGATCACCTACCAACCAGTAAGAATTCCGGCTCTCACAGACCTGTTAGTTTTTCTTTAAGAAGCCCTCCTGTTCTCCACTCATTACCTGTATTAACTGTACCTGTTTGAACTCGTTACCTGTATAAAAGACACCTGTCCACACACTCAATCAAACAGACTCCAACCTCTCCACATTGGCCAAGACCAGAAAACTTTGTAAGGACATCAGGGATAAAATAGTAGACCTGCACAAGGCTGGGATGGGCTACAGGACAATAGGCAAGCAGCTTGGTGAGAAGGCAAAAACTGTTGGCACAATTATTAGAAAATGGAAGATGTTCAAGATGACGGTCAATCTCCCTCGGGCTGGGGCTCCATGCAAGATCTCACCTCGTGGGGCATCAATGATCATGAGGAAGGTGAGGGATCAGCCCAAAACTACATGGCAGTACCTGGTCAATGACCTGAAGAGAGCTGGGACCACAATTTCAAAGAAAACCATTAGTAACACACTACGTCGTCATGGATTAAAATCCAAGGTTCCCCTGCTCAAGCCAGCGCATATCCAGGCCCGGCGGAAGTTTGCCAATGACCATCTGGATGATCCAGAGGAGGAATGGAAGAAGGTCATGTGGTCTGATGAGACAAAAATATAGCTTTTTGGTCTAAACTCCACTTGCCGTGTTTGGGGGAAGAAGAAGGATGAGTACAACCCAACCGTGAAGCATGGAGGTGGAAACATCATTCTTTGGGGATGCTTTTCTGCAAAGGGGACAGGACCACTGCACCATATTGAGGGGAGGATGGATGGGGCCATGTATCGCAAGATCTTGGCCAACAACCTCCTTCCCTCAGTAAGAGCATTGAAGATGGGTCATGGCTGGGTCTTCCAGCATGACAACGACCCAAAACACACAGCCAGGGCAACTAAGGAGTGGCTCCGTAAGAAGCATCTCAAGGTCCTGGAGTGGCCTAGCCAGTCTCCAGACCTGAACCCAATAGAAAATCTTTGGAGGGAGCTGAAAGTCCGTATTGCCCAACGACAGCCCCGAAACCTGAAGGATCTGGAGAAGGTCTGTGTGGAGGAGTGGGCCAAAATCCCTGCTGCAGTGTGTGCAAACCTGGTCAAAAACTACAGGAAACTTATGATCTCTGTAATTGCAAACAAAGGTTTCTGTACCAAATATTAAGCCCTGCTTTTCTGATGTATCAAATACTTATGTCATGAAATAAAATGCAAATTAATTACTTAAAAATCATAGAGTGTGATTTTCTGGATTTTTTCTGGATTCTGTCACTCACAGATGAAGAGTACCTATGATAAAAATGACAGACTTCTAAATGCTTTGTAAGTAGGAAAACCTGCAAAATCGCCAGTGCATCAAATACTTGTTCTCCCCACGGTAGGTAAGATGTACTGTGTAATTGCAGTTTGCAAAAAGTCTACTTTGACTTTAAGGTCAATCCCATTTTAATACCACTCAATTCAGAAAGAACACTGAATAAAGAACATTTATAATTTAATCAGAGTTTGAATAATTTTTTATTTAACTGACCCCCCAATCCTAACAGTTTATGAACAACACAAAAATAAGAGCTAAGAGTAAAGAGGCTCTGGGCAAAACAGTTCCACTGTAGTCAGATTTTAGTTTGAACAGTTGCCAACCCATCTGTGCCACTTCAATCTTTGTTGTACAAGCTCAGACTAGTCCAAGGGTCTCAACCTTTAATAAGAGAGGACCAATGAGGATAGCGATGGAAGACGATGTCCTGCTTTGTCAAGTTTTTTTTTCTGGCTCCTTCACCTCGTTCCTCCTCGTGTTCCCTTCTTACCTCAGCACACTCAATAATGGATGTTAATAAAATCCCTGTTCACTCTCCCTGTACTCTCGATCATCTCACTGGTTAATTCACTTCCAGTGCTTTTCCTCTGACTTTACACTACACAGGGCTCTCAGTCTGTGTTTCTCCTGCTTCCCCATTCACTCCATCAGCCAGCCAGAAGAGCACCGTGACAAATGATATGCTTGGTCTGACTTCTCGCACTCAACCCACTACATGAACACAAACATACACACAGACACAACTGGTAAATACAGTGCCTTGCAAAATTGTTATAACTCCTGATAAATTATCTCATATTACTGAATTCCAAATGGTATGTTGACATTTTATTTCATTTCATATTTTATTTTAAAATACTGTTTTCATTTGTAATATTTTTTTTGGTGATATTTGGAAGTTCCCTTGCTTTATTTCCCTGTATTTTACTTCATCCATTCTTCCTGTATTTTTTAACAAGACAGATCTTTTGTGATGAGAAGCATCCCGCACAGCATGATGTTTGACCAAAAAGCTTAATCTTTGTCTGTTCTGACCATAAATCATTTCCCCACATTTCAAATGGGTCACTATCAAGCTTTCAGATGATACCTTTTGAGTAACAGCACTGTGCACTTTCACTCGACTTCCAGCCACCTAAATCTGTAGCCCCTTCAAGTGATTGTTGGCCTCTGTGGCTTCTCTCCCTTTCTTTATCCCTTTTAATGCATCTTCCCCTTTCTGATTATTGATCTAACTGAGCTCACTGGAATATCCAAACACTTTGGTATTATTTTGTAGCCTTTGCCTAGTACCTAATATTCTTTCAGATTCACAGCCTAACCAATGATACTTCAATAATGGGGTTTCCTGTAACGTCTCCACGTGGCACAGCAGCTCCCCTTCCTCTCTGGCGCTCCACCTCACCATTGTACTAACCACTGGCAG
The DNA here is from genome assembly GCF_011004845.1 of Esox lucius. Taxonomy (NCBI): domain Eukaryota; kingdom Metazoa; phylum Chordata; class Actinopteri; order Esociformes; family Esocidae; genus Esox; species Esox lucius. The sequence goes on from NC_047589.1 coordinate 4,457,025, forward strand.
GAGAGTGGTGGCAGCAGCGATGGTGACGTGTGGTGTCATGTCCGTGGAGAGCCCCGATGAACAAGATCTACACGTGGCCCACGTCTGTGTTAAAGCGCCTGCAACAACACCACCTGTTTGCCATCTCCTTCCTGGGATACCACATTGCTCCAGAGGGCGTGAAGATGGAAGAGCTGAAGGTGGACGCAGTGAGGTCATAGCCTGCCCCGAAAACAACCAAGAAGCTACAGAACTTCATTGGATTTGCCGACTTTCACAGCTGATTCATGAATGGCTTCAGCACTATCCCAGCACCACTCTCGTCGTTGAAAGGCCGACCTCAACACCTCCGCTGGACCCCGGACGTGGAGAAGGCATTCCTTGACCTGAGGGGCAGGTTGGTCACAGCCCCTCTCCTTACACATCCAGACCTCTCAAGCCCTTCACAGTTGAGGTAGACTCGTCCCAGGTCGGGGTGTGGCGGTCCTCTTCCAGCAGCACGGGAACCCCTCTCGGCTCCACACTTGTGCCTACTATTCAAAGAAACTGTCTGCTGCAGAGAGGAACTACGACGTGGGTGACTGGGAGCTACTGCCGGTGAAGTTGGCATTAGAGGAGTGGAGACACTTGCTGGAGGGCACCCTGGAGCCGTTCACTCAACCCCTGACAGGCTTGATGGACGCTTTTCTTAGAGCGCTTCAGGTTCACCCTGTGTGGCGGCATCAGGAGCCGCACCTGGGGGAGGGGCTACTGTTACCTAATCTACTCCGCATGCACCTGTTTCCAATTACTGTTGTTCACCCACCGCCCCTCGCAGAGTATTGTCTGTCTGTTTGCTACCATGCTGGTGGGCCTATTTCGAACTACCAAAAGAAAGTAACTTAAAGTAAATATATTAATTGTTCGTTTTGTTTCCTTTTTGCCTCTCTTTTACGCACTCGTTCCACTTGCACCATCACATTCCCTTAACCAATAATTGAAACGGCTCAGGTTTGGCTATATTCTCAACCCAGCTTACCCCACTGTCATACCATGTACCAGAACATGGTCTAGTATTGTGTCACAAATCTAATAAGAGATCTTACTTTCCTACTTTCTTCTTCCTTTCCCTCATCCACCTCCTCTCGTTCTAATTCTCTTACTCTGATGTTGTCATCCATTGTTCTAAAACACAGATGAGATTACCTGTGGCCCCTTTTATTCATGCCGACATTCTGATAGCTGTTTGACTAATTAGGCTTTTTAGTGTTTTCTCTTCGACAACTATGTGTTGATAGTGTTTGAATTGCAATGATTTGATGGTTACAATTTTGCTTTACAATGAAGGTTGCGTGTAGGGTTTTGCAAAAACCAAAATGAAACCAAAATATGTGTGAAAACAGGTGAATGGTGCTTATAAGTTTAAATAAACTTTGCACTTTGCAAAATGGTTTGGTTTATATACTTCATAGAACTAGTTTTAGTGAGTTAGCGAGTGGAGCTAGATATATACTGAGATTGGAGACACGCTGTCCTTAGTTTTGGTCCTTGAACCCTCATTCATAAGATCAGTCACCAGGATTGTACTCACATTCACCCGACAGAGAACCCACATAATTCAATTTAGTTGAATTTTTATTTGATTCAATTCAATAAATCTTTATTGTCTGCAAATGGAAATTGTTGTGCATGGAAAAAAGACATGAATGTTTAAAACCAATCTCTTGGAGCACACTGTTAAAGGATGAGGAGGGGAAGACAGGGTGAGTTTAACTTTCTTGAGACTATTGTACAGAATGCTTATTGTTAACTTCTACTGTTTGATTATCAAAGACATACCAATAGTCCATTACAATTTTAATGTTATTATTTTATTTTAGCTTTTATTTATTCAGGGAAGTCACCATTGAGACACATAAATAACAGTACTTACAATTTGTCAAAACACATACAATTTGTCACAGATTACCCGCTCCAATAAGGATCTAAATTGAAAAAGGGAGATCATTGACTCTAATTTCAAGGAGGCCTAGAGAGTATTGAGCATGAAAACTAAAAACAGTTCGCCCTAGCTCAGTGGAAACCTAGTGGACCTCCAGAACCAACCAGTTCAGTGTGAGTTTATTAGTTTGATCATAATTTAAATTAAGAATTTTCACAGAGATTACCATCATGGTAGCTTGCCAATTATTACATAATCCTCAGTATTTATTATACTGTATTTCCAAGTTATGTTATACCCACATCTATACAGTACTATCCATTCATTAGCATGGTAAGGCTTACAGAATATACAGATGATATGCATGCTCTTTCTTGCTTCTGTGCCAGGTGCACTTGGTATCTCATGAAGGTCAAAAGAAAATAGCTTGCTGTCCCTTTATTAATTTTCTGTGACAAATTGGCCCTCTTAGACCCCATTTCAAAATGACCAGATCACTAACCTTTCACAGTATATGGTTGGCCTGTCTTTATTATATTTGTGGTCTAGTGCATACAGTTTTCTCTAATTATATTTATTATGCATAACACCATTTTTTGTATGCTGCCCGAAAGACATAGTTGAGAATCTGACAACTTTATATCTGAACATAATGAATCCATAACCATAACATACCATCTTATGTTACCTATAGTGTAAGTGTATGTTTTTCAGAATGCTTCTCAAGAGAAACAAATTACTGTTCTTTTTAATTGATGATTGCATTTACACATAGCCTTCCAGAAATGTTATCAAAATACTTACAGACTCCTCTCCAGGCTATTCGCAATGTGTTTTTGATGCCAACAAAGTGGAAAGGCCTTCTTTTGCTTCTTGTTACATTTCACATGAGCTGCTGAATAAAACATGATCGGCAGCAGGTTCCCATATGAATATTAGGGAATATGTTTATTGCCGATGAGGAGGAGTACCAGGGCAACGTGAATGAGCATGCATCCGTCTGTGGAGTGTACTGGGCTGTGTGTGTGCATACACATCGGATGTAAACACTGCTGTCACTTTGTTGTTAGATGAGCTCATGTATTATTCACGCATTTCCCGAGCAAATGAGGGTGGGGTTGCCGAGTCGTGTTGTGACTGAGGGGATTAGATGCCGTTTGAGGCCAGGCTGCTGCATGGCAAACTTTGTTGAGTAACTCAGATTCTTGAAAACCGCATTTTCTGCCGGACCGCGTAAGCGGAACCGGCTAAGAAGAGTGAATGTCTCTTACTTACTTACTGTGAGTGAGTGAGTGAAATAGCTTTGTGGTTAGAGACGTGGACTTGTGAACTATAGGTCCCGAATTCATATCTCCTCGTAGGCAAAGCGATGTACGCATTATGAATTATTCCACAAAGACGAGTACTTCGCTGGCTAAAACCATTAGTATCTTCATTATAGTAAGACTGAAATAAAACGATTTGCAGTTATATTGCGACTGTTTCTGGTGGTTTTTTCGAAGTACGCATCCATGCATGCATTTTGGGTCAGGATAGACAAACAAATTTGCTGGCTTAACAACATAGTTGTTGCGACTGTTTCTGGCATGGAATAGTTTTTCAGTCTCACTAGCAATTGCTCAATTCTTGTGATTTCCTAGTAGTTAGTAGATACTAGTAAGCCTATACTGGCTAATAAGCTGTTAAAACGACCAGTGACAAAAGCAATACAGTTCATAGACGCTAGGGTGGAGGTAAACTTAAGAAACATTAGTCAGTTTAACACAATCCTCAATGAAGTCTAGCGACTGCTGAAATGCTCTATTTCGTGGCATAGTGGTTAAAGACAGTGCCTCTCATGTGGACTTAAGGTCGAATCTTTTGAGAGCAATGACATTTATTAATTATTTCTGGAAGATTCCAGAATTCTGTCATCTTTTCACTTGATGAAACAGTTATCGTCGCCTTTATTGATAGTTACTGTATAAATGTAATCACGAAGTACGTTGTTTTGCCATTAAAGGAAAAAAATACCTATGCCATGAAATGAAATAGCTTTGGCAGACTCGCTAACAATTTCTCAGTATGACTATTCCAGTAAGTAGTAGCGGTAAAGCATATTACTGGCTAATACACTGTTAAAACGGCCAGTGGCAAACACAATACATAGACGTTATTTGTGGTAGAGGTAAACTTAGTAAGAAAAGTTAGTCAGTTTAACTGTATCAATGTCATTCACGAATGGACAATTAACTATTAAAACGGCCAGTGGCAAAAGAGGATTTGTTCAGGATATACAGATGCCGGGTGTCAGTATAGACAAGTAGCTATACTGACAGCCGACAAATGTACGACTTTGTGGTGTCGTAGTTACCGACACAGCCTCTCATCTGGGACGACCTGGGTTCGTATCTCGAGATGCCAACACTTTCTATTGCGGGCCAGCTGAACTAGGCTTGCCTGGTTTCTTGTTCTCTTACTATGGCAAGGCTGCCTAGTTATAGTGTGTGACGGGTAACCGAATGGTTGCTAGATTGAGTCCCAGAGCCGGCGAGGGGGAACAATCTGTTATTTTGTCCCTGAGCAAGGGGGTTGCTCACCCAGGTCTTTGTGGTAAATGACAATGTGTGCTCAGTCCCAACCAAATATGCACCACAGGCCAAAATATAAGATTTTATGTTCATTGTTACTCATTATTACTATAATTAACAAATGCCATTTAGCAAATGTTTTTATCCTACAGAGTATATGGACCATCTCTAAGGGAGTCCTAATCATAAATCAAACCATCCTGCCTGTGTTATCTTCTAGTTATGGCTCTGAGGCATCTCTGGTGGGCTTGGAAAATGGAGAGACTGAAGACATACAATACCTAGGCGAGCCAGAGGAACCAAATGGTGTTTGTTTTCTAAATGGCATTATATTCTGAATGGAGACGTACTTTGGACCAGACGGGCCCCGATAAAAAAGAAGCGCCATTTCAGACACAACTTGTTGTGCAGGGAGGAATATGATTCAGGAGATGAAAGTTGAGTGTAAAGCCCAGATTTAGATTTTGAGACACATTCCAGTAAGTTAGTAGATACCGGTAAAGCTTATTACTGGCTAATACACTGTTAAAACGGCTAGTGGCAAACACAATACATAGACGCTATTTGTGGTAGAGGTAAACGTTAGTTAGTTTAACTGTATCAATGTCATTCACAAATGGCCAATTAACTGTTAAAACAGCCAGTGGCAAAATAGGATTTGTTCAGGATAGACACATGAGGCTAGGTGTAGTGGTTAGCAACACAGCCTTTCACGTGGGCGACCCGGGTTTGAATCTTGAGAGGGTAGCACTCTCTATTGTGGGCCGACTGAGCTAGGCTTAACTAGTTTCTTGTTTCTAATACCAGTTTAAGACAGTCTCATATACCAGCTTTTACTTGGTATTTTTAGTTTTCAGTTTACTATATGAATACTATATAATTCTGCTAGTACTATACTATAGCATTCTATAGAACAGTATTGTTTTTCTTATCAATTACCCCCGTCTCACTCTCCTATCTCTTCACTCCCAGCATCTGGAAAACGAAATTTGGTTTCCATAGTTACTAAGGTAGAGCCGTGGCGATATGATAGCTACAACACCTCGGTCACATGGGTGGCATTGAGAATAAGGGTGAATGTGTGTGTTTGTGTTTGTGACTGATTGTGTGGGTTGATGGTGTGATTTCCAAAGAGTAGATAAGCCCCCAGATGTTTTGCCAGTGTTGGAACATCTAAAGGTGCAGTGGCTCAGTAACACTACAACCAATACTAAAGAGTAGATTATAAAAAATATCCCTTAGTTTCATGTTGTTTTAAAATACAGTAGAACATAAACAATGAAGATAAACCAACTATTTGGAACTACAAAAATAAATCTTACCAACTTTTTGTTATTATGACTGGAGGTCTACCATCCTACTGTCTACCTGGCTGTCCTTCTTTCTCTATGAATGTAATGTCTCTCTGTCTATCTGTCACTCTGTCCTGCTGTCTATGTTTTTTGTGAGCTGTCTCTTTTCTCAAATTTTCACTCTCACAGTTTCCTCCTCTGAACAGTCTCTACCTACTTCCTCACACTCCTCCATACACACGTCAGCCAGGTTTCTTGCTCTTTTGTATGACACATCCTTTCTTTCTTCCCTCTAACCTATGGGTAGTACAGCTTTGAAATACTACACTATGATGAAATATTCTTCTTATGATGTAGCACAGCCGATTTGCTAAGTGGCGCTTTTGTGCTCTTGGTGGCTTGCCTGTTTGTGCTAGTTAATGCACTTGGGGGTGTGGAACCTGCCCCCCCCCCACCCCCCGTTGGGGACTGCATTGATGTGTTCACATTAAACATGTTTAACTGTGTCAATAAGACAAGGTGGGAAACGAGTGGGGAAATTAATTAGGTCCCACAAGTTCTTCAATTCTTTCTCTGTCTCCGCCTATCTCCGCCCCCTCTCTCTATCCTCTCCGCCTCTTGTGCAGATAATGTTGTAATAGTTTGAAATGGCTCTCCCCGAAAAGCCTCTATTAACTTGTCGCTACATTTTTTTTCCTTTGGTCCAGGCTTTTTACAGTGACATTGTCCGACTTTACTATCTAGCTCTCGCATCCTATATCTCAGTCTCTCAGCAGGCCTTTCAGATTCAGGCCTTAGTGCCACCTGAAAATAAATACAATCAATAATTGCATGCTGTTTTTGTCATTGTGCCATTGGAAATTGGGATTCCTTGTCAGGATTCTTGCATCCTAATTATGTTGGGCAGACTCCATCCCTGCCACACGCATACACAGCAATATGAGGTTAATAAAGTAATCTAGTCAAACCAGGCAATGGACAAACACTGTGCAGACAGCTGATTAAAGCATGATGGGTTTTAATGAATGCAGGACAAGGATGTAACGCTCCCCCCGGACTCCTAAACAGCCTATTCAGCTTCCGCGGTTCAGTGTTTGTGCCACAGTACGCTAAGCTGGAAACCTCAGGAGACCCACACATTCACATTCTATCACTAAATGTTCTGTTTCTCCCTCTGTAGGCGTCCTAGTGATCCTGGCAGTGTCAGCGGGCCTGGCGTCCTCTAACCAGGAGCCGTACACAAGCCGGACTACCCAGGGCCCTGTTGCCATGGTAGAGCCCCACAGTGCCCCCCCCAACCAGCAGTTGGAGGGCTCCGGCAGCGGGGGTGATGCCCCGTCCCTCCAGCGGGGGTCCTTACCCATTATCTGGCCCACCACGGCACATGGCTCCTGGGGCTGGCATCTGACCCATCACAGCAGCCTTGGGCAGACTGTGACTCCAGCCAGTGAAAGCAGCCTTACTTACACTGCGGCGACAGTAACTCTTAGCACTGTGACAATAAAGCAAGACCCCAGCCCAGACAAGAGCGCCCACTTCCCCAATTCGGATGCTGTCCAGCCGGTCCACAGCTACAGTTCTCACCATGCAGACGAGGTCCTTGTGCCTAACTCCGGCCCCCGTGGCCTGAATGCTGTTGTTAACCAGGGCCACAGCCCTCTGAGCCCTGGCCCACATGGCAAGGATGCCCCCCCGCCCAGCATGATTTCAGTGAGAGGGGATACTCTGAGCCCGGAGGTTGGTGGTCCCCCGGCCCCAAGACGTACCCTGGAACCCACAGACCCCAGTCAGCAAGACTTCACAGCTGAGCTGGAGCCCTCATCCCTCTCCTCCTCAGTGGATTCTGGAGCCGTACCCAAGACACCCAGGGAGCATGCTCAAGCCACGCCCAAGCTGTCCCGACCGCACACCATTACCGCACGGCAGGCGCACCCCCCAAGCAATGAAGATCCAACCGAGGAGCTCACAACTGGAAAAAGCCTTTCAGAAATACCCCACTCCCCAGCACGCGCCTCTCCATCCCCCTCCCCCGAAGCCCTTCCTAGTCTGGCCCCAAAGCCCAGCCCTCTCTTCTCCAATGCTACCAAAACCAACGACACCACAGCCCAGGAGACTGGCAGTGAAGGGGGCTCCCCACTCGCCCCTCAGGTTAACGCCACAGACGAAGCCGCCCTTGTTTCATGGTGGCCATTTAGCAATGCCAGTACTTATAACAGCAGTGCGGAGGGCAGCCTGGACAAGGACATGTCCCAGCGGAACAGTTCGTCCTTTACCGAGCCCTCTTCCACGGCCAGCAGGAACTTCCTTAACCGCCTGGTACCTACCACCACCAGGGACCCCTGGGTTAATGACTCCAGCCCTGCTTTTGACCCGCCACTGTCACGCAGCACCATCTGCCTGAGCAAGATGGACATTGTGTGGATCGTGTTGGCCATCAGCGTGCCTGTGTCTTCATGCTGTGAGTATCAAGTAGCAATCTTTGATGCCAAAACGTCTTTTTTTTTGTGATGACAAAGCATTTCATACTGAACCTCCATTTCCCTCTAAGCGGGATGAATATTTCTAGTACAATCTCAGAATGAATGCAAAGCCCCTTAGAGAAAAATAATTTCAAAGGCAACGAGGTTAGAAAAATCATGTTTGAGCCAGTATAAAGCTACGCACCACTTTTAGGAGGCTGAGATCTCTTTCATACCACCCAGCCTATCCACTGAGGCACTATGTTATATAATGAAAGAGCCCAACTGAAATACTCGATTTTTTTCGTTAGTTCTAGTATTTCAGAGGCTGTACTGACTTTGCCTCCTCCTCTCTTTTCTTCAGTTCTTCAGTTTATATTATTTTATATTTTATTTAAGCCATATCTTTTGCTATTTAAAGCTAAGCTTTATTGATACAAGAGAGGGATTGAATCTGCCAAACACCCAAAGTTAATAGCTAAACATCCTGGAAACCAAAAGAAAAACTGGACAGTTCTTTACAGTCCAAAAAAAGCATACACATTTTTCTGCATACTTCAAGTTAGATGCACATTTCTTGGAATGATTATATGGCTATATTGGAAAGTAAGGAAGGATAAGGCTGGGGCAATGTCCCTTCCATTGCCTTGGGGCATTGGAGTTTGTTAGGTCAGAGGGAAGTGTCGCCAGCTGCATGTGCAATAGCTCATGAGAATCCTAACTGACTAAACTCCTTCCATTCATCCATCCTCTCTCAGCTGTCCTCTTGACCATATGCTGTATGAGGAGGAAGAAGAAGTCTTCCAACCAGGAAAACAACCTGAGCTACTGGAACAATGCCATCACTATGGACTACTTCAACAGGCATGCTGTGGAGCTGCCACGCGAAATAACGTGTCTTGACAACACTGAGGTGATACACACAGTCCTGATTAGATCAACTGCCCCTTGTGTGTAATGATTAGTAAAATAAGGACTTATTTATACACACACACACATTAATGGTTGTTGTAGAACCCAGAATTAGCCTGGTATAAAATACATTTCATATGATATGTGTGTCTATCTGTTTGATAGTGTAGACTACAGTTCAGAATTACCTGCAGATTTGATGAATTTGTGGCCTATATTAATTCCAGCATTAAATACTACCTATTTAGGAAACTCAAACAGTTGTGTTTTTCATAATTCAGGAATGACACAGAAAATGTAAATCTGGAGCTATGTGTTGTTGCCAAGTAGCTAGAATAGTTTAGAAGAAGTGAGGTCTATAGTGTTCTGTCTATATGGACCACAGTGCCCTCTGCTGTAAGACACACAGTACAGCAATAATATTATGGCCCAACATCAGCTATTCATATGGGATCATTTTAGTTCTTCAGCTTATCTTTTATGGAGTCCTTCACCTTTCAATTAACTCCTGACATATTTTTGTTCCTATGAAATATTTGTTGCTGTTGCCATGACATTTGCCATCCTCCTCAGCTCCCCTTGCCATTTCTCATTTGCATACTGACCACACCTCTTTCTGGTTTGTCATCTCTTTTTTTGCCCCATCGCTGTCTCTCTCTCTTCATCCCTCCATCCCTCTTCTGGTGGGGCAGGAGGAGGATGACGAGGTTGGAACATGTTTAGGGTGCTCATCGTGACCCTCAGGTGTTTTGTTGTTGTACATCTCCACTCATCTCCCTTTTCTCTCCATCCTCCCACTGTCTATCTCCTCTCACAATTTCCCTAAAGGTCCACTGACATGCCTGATGCTGTTACCATAGAGATTAATCCTGAATTAATGTATCTTTATGTCCATTATAATCAACATTGCATTATTTTTCTGCAATAGCCTTTTTCCTGTGCAACCTAATATACTAGGCTACAGGAGTACAAGCAGCTGCTATATACCCACTATATAGAGTGATGTACATGTACAGGTTTATGGGCTATTTCCAGCCTCCCTTTGTCTCAGTTCTTGCTGTAGGGCTTATTTTTTTGAATCACGATGTTGTTCGTTCAGCTTTCTTTCCCTCCCCACCCACTGTTATGTCTTTCAGCTGAGTCACAGCCTTTATCTCTCTGCTCTCTCTCTGCTGTGTTGCATCTTCTGCTGAGTCACCCCTGTTCTCCTCTTACCATCTTCTCTGTGTCATGGAGCCAAGCTCCCCTCCCTCCTGCCTTCTAGTTTCCTCTAAATTCTTTCTCTCTGTTAGTATATTCAGTCCACCATCTTTTGTTAAGCTTTTATCTCTTTTATAGTTTGTACATGGTATGAAACACACATTTATGTGGTGGCGCCCATGCTAATCTATGTGCGTGTTCCAGGAGCAGGAGACCTGTCTACCCCCGAATGGGGACTACAGTGACAGCGGGGTGGTGCTGGTAAACCCTTTCTGCCAGGAAACCCTGTTCATCAACAGAGAGAAGGCCTGCGACATCTAGAGAGGAGAAGGACGCTTCTGATAGTACCATTACAACATGACTTTCATAAATAAAAGTCTGACTTTCATAATAAAAGTCCCCCCACCACGGCATTCTCCCCTCCACTGTCATTGTCATTTTTATACATGTGATAAATCTTCAGAGACTACTTTATACTGTATATTATGAATACATAGACAAGACTAAGAGAAGAGCGAAAATCAGACACTATTTACTAAAAGGGTGCACCTGCATATTTTTCTGATGTACATTTTCTACAAATGCTGAATTGTGATAAGGGTTTTTATGTCTTTATAAACTACAGAGTATGTGTGAGTTTTTTTTTTTTTTTACAGTAGCTTAATGGTGAGTGCATTGTGGATGCCGCCGACTAAATTCTGCTTTAGAGAGATATTCTGTAAGAATGTTGTTTCTTTTTTTCTTTTTTTTACCCAAAATACTTACTGAAAAGCCTGTTGAACTTGAATTATTCACCTACGTACATGAGGCGATATAGAGGTTTAGGGCAAGGTTTGTGAGGCCAGGATTTAGCACAGGTTATAGACAGTTAATCATTTGAACTGCATCTATAGTAGGGGGACCTGGAACAGTGGTATAGTTTTGGGACAATGCCCATGAGGTATAGTGTTGTATCTGTATTGACCAAATGGAATTGACTTTTCAAATGCTTTTTCCTCTTCGCGTGTCACCAGCCTCTCAGTAGAGGGACCACATTCATGTCTTAACTCCCTTTGTCAAGCTGTCAGTCAACAACTGTTACAGCCCTTTCTGTGCTTGTATGTTTCCAATTGTCTGTGTGTGTGTGTGTGTGTGTGTGTGTGTGCACGTGGCTGTGCTTGATTGTGCACTGTCTGTCTCTGTCCGTCTGCCTGTCTTTCTTTTTTTAAGGTATGGAGTGGGTTCTGGTTTTGGCATATAAAAAGGTTTGTTAAAGTTGGCCCTCTAACCTTTAGAAATAATTGTGAGACCAAAATGATCTAAACTCCCTCCATAAGTACAGTATTTGTCCATAAGAGTTAACTGTGTTTATTACTGTAATGTACAGATATTGAATGATTGTTGCTTTAACTGATGGATGTAAAAATTACATAGAAATCATGACCAATGAAAAAAATCACAGTTAATATTAACTGTGAGCACACAACTGTGGCAGAGTTTAATCAAACATACGTATATTATATTTCATTATTAAAACAATTTATGTTTATCATGCTTGAAATGCTTATCTGTTAAATCATACTTGTGTTTAAAAAAAACTTGTGGACAATTTTTTTTGTTAAATGTGTTGTCAATCTACTGAATGTTGAGGCTGAAAGAGCATGCCGTGCCATACTACAGAATGGGGGTGTATCTTGTGTCCAATCAACATTTTATTTTTTGTATCGTAGCATACACTGTACTTTTTACTGCTGAGCAATAAAAGAGAAAAGCTTTCAATATGTACTCCTCTAACTGATTAAAACCCATTTTACTCCTTACACTCCTCCCTTAAGACTGTGATGACCACTGGTAACGTTGCATATTAATGGCATAATAGCTCCAGAGTAATTATTTGTGCCACTGCCATGTGTAAACTGGGATAAAACCACATATATATTTTTATATTTTGGGGATTTTATTTTGTCAACTGTCTAAACGGCTGTATGTGCTTCAGTATTTGCAGCTTATGGAAGAGCCATCACTGTCTCGTATCCATGTTATAAATGCATACATATGTTTTTATTCAATGTTATTTCATGTCCTTGTATAATACTTATTTTTGTTAATTGTCCATGAACAAAATAACGAGAAGAATCACAACTGGCTGCATCCAAATCGGTAAGAGAGCAGATGTTCATTAAACTTGTTGGACAAAACAATGTGTCATTGCCTTGCTGACCCCAGCAAAACCATTGAGTGTTCTAGAATGTTCTCTGTTCATCTCTGCTGGATATGGTCAGGGGCCATTCTATACACACCTGGCCTCACTGTCATTGAATACCTAACTTTGCCAATTCTTACAAGCTTCACTATTTGGAGTTAATTGAAGAGCTCACTTTATCCTTTTCACTGATAAAAATGTGTACATACAATATGTTTATATTCAATGTTATTTGTTGTTCTTGTTTGACTTCTATGTCAGAGGTTTGGAAAAGGGCATAATGTATTTCTAAGCGAAGGCTATCTTTTAATGGAAAGCGGGAAAGGGTATGTTTCAGTCTGAAGTTCCATTCAGAGAATAAGCTGCCACAATACTTTTATTGTAAAGGAATGCGGGGTTTGAGAAAATAAGTAACTAATTAATAAAATTAAATATATTTTTTAAAGGGATTCTCTCTTGTACCATAGTTAGTGATTAATACGAGCAATACATTGATCAGGGATCAGTATATAAAGTTAACAAGGTAGTGTCTCCACACTAAACATTGGTAAGAGTTGTCCTGGCAGGCACAAATTAATGCCACAGAGAGTATTTAGAGGCCTCTAGTGGCCAAAGGCTTTTTTCACATTGTAAATTTGCGTAACTTGGAAAAGGCTGTTTAACCAATGACATCTCCATTGAGGCACAGTTTTCAAACTCAGAGATACAACATTGCAAGCCTAGACCATGCTTGGGGTTTAAGTGAAAGATTTTGCCTTAGTTTTTCATTTCACATTGAAGACAATGTTTTAATTATATAAAACTGTCATTAGTATAACCCATAGACTGTAAAAAAAATGGACGACGCCCTTTCGCTCTTTTCCATTGGTGAAAACTGAAGCCGCCAGTGTCCCGATACAGCACTGACATCTTGGACTTGCGTCTGCGCAGATAGCGATCTTGGGACCAGTTCTGCGCAGTAGTTCTGCGCAGTAGTTATGCGCAGTAGCGAGCAGGAAGTAAAGCCGTAAAGCCGCAAAATCAACAGCCCCACCCCTGTGCCCCGCCCTCACTCTCCCTCGCAGAATGCGCCTACCGTAATCAATCGCAAGTCCAATGTACTGCAGAACAACCCATTATGTCTGTGTGAAATTATATCAATTATAGACATTTTGAGATTAAATGTAAAGTTCCAATCTCCTCAGTCCTCCGAAGATTTAGTGGCTCCTCGGCTCAGATAGCTGTCAAAAGGAAAATTCTCCATTCTGCAATTATTGCTTCCAAGAGATTTTATTAAATTATATACATTTCAACCCTTACAGTTTGTATTGATTTGTGGGTACTTTTTATATTTTATTTCAGCTCACTTTTGCAAGTGAACAAAGATGTTGTACTCATTTCATTTTTCTTCACATTAAATAAGGGCAGAGGAGGCAACAATTGTGAAAGCTTAGATAGTAATTGAAACTGCATCCGGTTTGGATGGGGATTCCTCAGAGGGAAGGTGGCGAGGGCTTAGGGTGTAAAACTTTGTGATTTGAGTGTAGCTCCTGTATCAGATATTTCACCATCCAATCACAGTCAAAATGAGGTTCAGGTATGCCGCAGGTCTTTTGTGGAGGATGACGCACTGCCCTGTCTGTTTCAATAGGATAACATCTATTGTGGCTATTTATGTCTTCTAACTAAATTATTGTTTTACTAGGTGGAACTTTTTTTTTTTTCAGCTGGAAGGAAATTTCTGCTGGATGATCATGCAACCAGAGTGGCTCTGTGATAATCTGTCATTGAGTGATTATGTGATCTATTAGCAGCATTCATTCTTAATTTTAGTTTTGGTCATTGATTGTTTTTGACAAAACCAGATTGGGCTTTACACACGTGTGTGTGTAATAAACAATTTCTAATAGATTCCACTGCATAACAATTTATGAAAAATCCTAAACATGGAAAGTTGGATTTTTTTTTTTCAAAAGAAACATTCACATCTGTGGTTTTCGGTTGTCCAGTTGTAAGCTGCTGCCTCCGGAGCACATTTGGCGGAAGCATGGGTTTGAATCCGGCCCAGTGCTCTTTCAGCAAAAAGTCTCTTCTTCTTTCTCCACCTTCTTGTCAAATAAAGCAAGAAAACCAGCACCTCCCTGTGCCTAACTTTACTGGTGTTTAAAAATATAGAGATGGGTCCTCTGTCCTACTCTATGCTTAACATATAGAAACCATTATCAGTATCCTGGAGTAAACCTTCTGTGGTACCAGACTTCTGTGATAGGGAAATACACATTTATAAACGACATAATAATAATAGTAATAATACATTACATTTATATAGTGCTTTATTTGGACCCAAAGACGCTTTACATCTGATACAAAACAAACAGAGAGCGAATGGACAATACACATTAACGTAAAGAAAAGGACTCAGACATGACACTGGATGAAGGGAAAGGCCAGGGGCTAGGGGCTTGTTTGAACAGATGAGGCTTGAGGCAGTGGATGAAGATGGTAACAGATTCAGATTCATGACATTTAATTGGTGAAAGTTGTATCTATATATTTTACATAATATATTTCTGAAGTAAATTGTTATGCAACACTTTTGAGATCCAGTGTTTTTGGGGCCATAAGCGTCTTGTGAGCAACATTAAAAAAACACTTCCAGGTCACGAACATTTCTAAATAAAAGAGACCTACATATTATTTCAAAGCTGACATAAATTGAGTTTATTAATTGTTTAAGAAAATGTACCTCTCAAAACATTGACAGCAATTCATATTTGATCATATTTAAGAGTAATAAGACCTCTACTGAACATTTCCTACAGTACATTTTTACAATGAACACCAAGCAAAGTGGCAAAATAGATTCATTTCATATTATTACATTCTCGTTTTACCGCGGACATTTATTTTGAAAGCAAAATCCGAAAACCGGAAGTCTTCTTGTTGCTACGGAATCTCTAATGTTGCCAGCATGACGCTACTCAGTTGGGGGCACGTTTCTGTTCATGTTCGTCCGGGGCATCTTTAGATGTATTGGCTGTACATCCGGTTAGCCTGTCAAATAGTGAGCGAGCGCAGTCCAACCGAGTCCAAGATTGGTAATGTGGTATATTGAAAGACAGGTGGACAGACAGTAGCGGCACACTATTTTTCACGCTAGAAGGGTAGTTGGTTTGTAACTCTAATCGAATAAGAATTTCGTGCGTCCCCTTCAACCTACTTAAATTGGCGTTTTGTAATTTACATTGTCATTGCATTCATTTCTGATAGAAAATGGCGGATGTAGAAACGGGTGGTGCTGCGCCGGAGAAGAGCCTGGATGATTTCTTTGCCAAGAGGGATAAAAAGAAGAAGAAAGAAAAGGGCACCAAGGGAAAGGAAACTGCAGCTGGACCAACACCAATTGTATTGAAAAAAAACAAGAAGGAAAAGGAGAAGTCTGGTATGAAAAACGAAAATCAAGATGCGCAGCCGGAGAAGGTAGGCTAAGCTAGCTAACGTGGGAACTGGGTCCAGATCTTTGCCTTGGCTTTAGCTGGCTAACGTAGCACCGCTAGTTAGCAATTACTGTAGCTCATATTATTAGCAGCTACCGTAGAGTAACCAGCTGTTCTGTACATAGCTAGTATTTGTTAGCCAAGTTAATTTCGCCTGCTAACGGTGATGACTCATGACTGTGTAGTGGTAATAAATAATGTGGCTGTCTGGTTACGTTAGCTGCGCAATAGCGAAGACGGCTAACGTTCTAACTCATGAGTCTTGACTATGTAACGTTTAGATTTTTTGGTTTAGATACGTTCCATGCGTAGTTAATTATTAGCTACTTACACAGTAATCAAATAAAATGTAGCCCCAATGCTAGCCACACCAACTACACCACGATGTATCCCAGCCAGAGAGCACAGTACCGTAGACTAGTTGCCCTTTCTCGATGATTTGTACTGTAGGCCACGCAAGTGCGTTTTTTCATTGTCAACGTTAATCATGTTTCTAGTAGTTGCATATCGTACCTATTTCACTTGCTAATGTTAATTCAGTAACGTACCTAGCTAGTCGTTATTAGCTAGTAATGTTTTCGAAAGGTGAAACAAGGTCTAGTTAGCGAGCCAGTGTGACCTACCTCGTGACAAATCGGTTAATATAGTCAGCAACATGTATTTTAAAAGTAACTGGTGACGAGTCGAATGTGACTACGTAGCTAGCTAACTAATTCGTTTAGACATAGCGGGGAAGACGACACGATATGTTTTTAGAACGTTTACTAGGCCTGGAATATTCTTCTCATAGGCAAACGTTACATATGGTTTGTCTTGCGAAATTGTCTCTGGCCTCCAGCTTTTATTGTTTACGGTGGAAAACTGCACAGAGATGGTAGAGCTTTATGGTAATAAAGTTCACTAGTAGGGTGTACAGTATTTTCAGTCGATCTGGAATGTTAGCATATTAACGTTCATGTTTGGTATAGCCTCTATCTTGATCCTCACAATGTTAACCTTTCTTATTTCTTCCTAGCGTAATATGCAGTTGCTACTATTAATATATATTGTTTTTACTTATGATAATGATGCCTAATTATTGATGGAAATTACAATGACCGCAATGGAAAGGCATTACACTAAACTACCAGTCTTTGGACATGCATAACTGATGAGCCATCTTCTGTCTGCAGGAAGATGAAGAGTGGAAGGAGTTTGAGGCTAAGGAGGTGGACTACAGTGGACTCCGCCTGCAAGCTCTGCAGATGAGGTAAGGGTGAACGTTGAAGAGAGGTTGGCAAACGTCCGCGCTGGCACTGCGATCGTTGACTGGTCATGTTTCCGCTGATTGTGTCAGTGACGAAAAGGAGGAAGAGGAGTATGAAGAGGAGGTCGGCGAGGATGGAGAGATCATCTTAGTCAGCGGAGACAAAATGTCAGGGCCCTGGAACAAGTCCGGTGCCCCGCCCCCTGCTGCTGCCCCTGTTGGTGGGTACACCTTTCTGCTGCTCCTTGTATCACGTTCAAACACACTTCAGGCTCATTTAATCAAGTCAGCGCTGCAGTATTTACACATTAGTTCTTTCTCCCATGGTTCATTTAATAAATTGTTTTTTTAAGGTTCTGTGTGAAAACCTCTAACTATTACTGTGGCTGTCCCTATATAGACACTATATATACTGCCAGAGCAGGCCGTTGATTTAATTGCAGCCCTATGGTATAAACATTTTCTCCTGCCGAGACCCTTTTGAAAAGAAACAATGTCTGCACCTGTCTCTGCAGAGGTGGAAGAGATTCCTGAGTCCAAGCCTTCTGGTGTGTACCGTCCCCCCGGGGCACGTCTGACCACCACCAAGCGGGGCCCAAACCAGGGACCCCCTGAGATCTTCAGCGACACACAGTTCCCCTCACTGGGGGCTGGCTCCAAGCACGTTGAGACGCGCAGGTGGGTGCACCTCTGGATGTCAAGCCTTTCTGGAGAAGCATGCACAGACGGGCATGCATCTGCGTATAGAAACCTGCCCTTGTTTGTTTAATGAAAAAACCCATCACTTGTCTTGCAGGGACAGGGAGATGGAGAAGACCTTTGAGGTGGTGAAGCACAAGAACCGTGGCCGAGAGGAGGGCGGCAGCGGGGGTTCCCTGCAGCAGCTGGAGCTTGGAAACCAGTACGCCATCCTGGGGGACAAGTAGAGCCTTTGTACCCGCCCATCCAGCGTGGTCTTACCCAGCCGCCAGAGGGGGGTGAACTAAAGCTGTGTGTACCCAAACTACAGCGCAGTTCTGACAACGAACGCTGGCGCTGCTGCCACCACACTGGAACACTTCTCCCTTTCACACACCGCAATACATACATTATACACACACACACACCCCCACACACACATACAACTCACACGCTCAACCATGTACACAGAGAAAGATACACACTTTACATCTACACTTCCACCACATCAACAGATATACGTATGTACAGTGCATACACCCGGTTGGCTAAACTGAAGGACTACATCCAAAAGGGCTTTGGCAACAGGGATGAACTGAAACAAAAACGGGGAAAAAAATCTATGAAATCTATATGATAGACCCATATGAACGACACTGCAGCAACAACCCCAGCAAACAGCAACGTACGGTTGGTTGCCTTTTGGGGATTGTTTTCAGAGCAGCAGTTATGGCACAACTTCTCTTTTGACTTCAACTTACTTTGATGATGAAACTGCTGAGGATTGAAGAAGATGAGGAAAAAAATCATTTGTGAGATGAATTTACGAACTGTTGTTGAGAATAGATATATTTTTGGCAAGATCGTTGTGACATGAACTGCACACGGTTGGTTAGGGTGTGTTTGAGTTAAGGTTTGGGCACGTGAGGGGAGGCTACCTCAGTTACATAGCTGTGGTGGTCATTTTTGAGTAGGTCATGGCTCTTGGTGTTGATTAGGGCAAACACCAGCCCGGCAGAAGAGCCAACCATCGCCAGGCTCTTTCATTTACGACACTTGAAGATTTTGTTTTTTCCTCAAGAAAGGGACTCCTGCAAATATCTGTGGACACAGGAGAGAAGTTACGGTCCTCATTTAGAATGACTATTTAAACGTGGCCTTACTGTAAAGAGAGAGAAACTGCTTGGTCCTGCGGAGAGAAACTTGCTTGTCGTCTCATGGGCTGTTGCCTGCCTCCTGGATCTCACCAGATAAAGAGCAACCAACCTCCTTCCCTGGTCAAGAATGTAGTGCTTTGAGTTGTAGATTGTCTGAAGATTACACCGACGAACTGTCCTTCATCTCCACTGTTTCACATGCTCCCCTTTTTTATTTGAATATTAACTTTGGCAAACTGTTATTAAAGCTCCTCCTTTCTAATCTGAAGTCATTCCTTTAGATAGATGTTTTGAGTTTTTACCTTTTTAGTCCTGGGTTTAGTCCTTTGTGTTTCTATCATTTTAATGTGCTACACTATCGTGTAGTGAACAGAAAGTAGCTTGGTGTATTGCTACATGTGCGAAAGGGTCTTGTAGTTACTGTAGTATCTACAGCATAAAAGACCCTTCAATGGTAATACATAACAGTAAGTAGGACCTGTCATACTGATGTCCATTTTGATTAAACATTTGTTCACTTCTATATTCATTGCATTGCTTTATTCCAGTGCTTCTAAACTCCAGTCCTTGAGTACCCCCAACAGCATGCATTTTGTTAATTTTGTAGCCCTGGACAAACATGCTATTTCAGTTAACGAGTTGAATTCATTCAGTTCTGTTGGGAATACTCAAAGTTTAGTACCAGTTGGGAAGCACTGGTTTAAGTTCAAGACATTTACCCTGGAGCTTGGACCTCCCCTCATTCTCAATCCTGTTAAAATATATTACATTTGGTATATTGTTCCAGCATTTCAAATGTTTTTAGAGCAGGTTAATGATTTCTAAAGCTATTCCTGGAGAGTTTCAGTCAGTACCTGCTGTCTAGCTTTGTGGGATCCAAGTCCCATGATTCCTGTCAACTCTCACAAACCAAATAGGTTTTCATAAAGGTTTGGTACGTCTTCGAATCTAGGTTAGAATCACTATATTTCCATTTGCTTAGTCTGAACACAGGGTTAGAATTAAGAGTTGGACTTGTTAATGTTTCTGTCAACGCTGTTCAAAATGTTATGGACTTTTAATTTGCGAATGGATGGCAAGATTGGAGGATACTGTAGCACCTGAAGAGTCCTATGGAGCCCTTCCAAAATGTAGGTGGAAGTAGTGAAAATGTCTGCTGAGAATAGGTCATAAAAGGCCAGTATAACAAAATAAATAGTGATTCTTGTGATGGAAGTCTTGTCTGAGTTATTAACATTTATTCCAGGTAGGCTAGAGATTTATGTGCAAAATTTTACCACTGCATGAATATTGGCAACTGGTAAGTACTGCATTTCATTAACCACAATTTGATGGTATTTTCAAAAATCAAACAACCATACTTTTCCCCCCTAAATTTAAGAATATACTGTGCAGTATATTTATAGCGGTATTTCTCAGTCCTGGTCTTGTGGACCCCAAGGGGTGCATGTTTTTGTTTCTACCCTAGCACTCACACACCTTATTCAAATTAATGACTTGATGATAACTTGATTACATCAATTCAGTGTGTAAGTGGTAGGGCAACATTTGAATCAGATGTTTCCCCTCATTCATACATAAGCAGCATGACGTTGAAAACGGAAGTGCTCCGTTGCTGGCCTATCAAAAAAGGCTATCCGCCCGCTCCTGGAAGCGAAGATCAGGCTGTCCCTCATCTAGCGAAGACTAGATCATGCTGCCCCTCAACTGAATAGCAAGTAGGAAACTGTTCTGAGAAGCTTCCAAAAATCCAATGGAAACGTTGACAGAGCTACAGCTTTTTATGACCAAGAAAAAAGTTCAGGATTCTGTAGCCATGTGGTGAATATTCTTGTTTTGCCAAAAATAAATGGAACTTTTGAAAGTGTTGCATTTGGGTCATTTACTTGTCAGAATGTAAGGGAAAATAAATTAAGCTATGTACAGAAAAGACCAAGAAGGGGAACCTGCAGAAAACTGAAACTGGGATATAAAATCCTTTCTCAGCATGACAATTACACAAAGCCCACAGCCAAAGCTGTAGGGAAGTGGCTAAGGAATGAGCATGAAGTGTCCTTGAGTGTCCCGTCATGAAATCCAATCGAAAATGTGTTGCATGACTTGAAGATTGCTGTCCATTGACGTCCCCCAAGGAACTTGACCGATCTTGTAGAGTTTTCAAAAGATGTATGCTCAACTATTTGCCAACCTCAGTTGTGCAAAACTGGCAGAGACTTATCACAACAAATTCCCTGTTGTAGGCTAATTACTTTTATTTCTGATTGTTTGGCTAACTAATAAAAATGTTTTATTCTAAAAGATATTAAGATTTGAAAAAAAAGAACATGCAAATAATGTATTTTATGCGTTTTTAGAAACATTCTAAATGAAGGACTGGGATAAGATCACTCCTAACTTTCTCCTATTTCATATAACATGTATAATAAGGCATAATGGGGTTTGGTTATTTAAGAAATAAGGCTCAAGTTGGTGTGGTATATGACCAATATACTACGATTAAAAGCTGTTCTTAGTCGTAGTATATTAACAATATAGCATGAACCCCTGATGCGTTATTGCTATTAGAAACTGGATACCAGTCTGAATCCTTCTTGATAAGTCACTAAACAATGAACACTAGACAATTAAACCTATATTTAGCTACCTTTAATGTAAGGCTTATAATACAAGAATGAAAAATCTTAAAATTCCCATTTAGATTACAATATTTTCCATCTCTTCCTGCATCCGTGACCTTTCAATCTCTTAATTAGTTTACCAGTGCATTAAATTCACCTTTAACAACTTAGAACTCTGAAAATGTATTATTATTATTTTTAGATAAATGTGAAAATACAAAGATCTTGTCCATGGGGGGCATTATTTAGTGTTTCTGTTGAGCAAAGGTGAGTGGAATTTCTGTGGACAATATCATGGCTACTCATATACTAGCTAATCTGTTACTGATTAGAAAACATTACTAGCTATATTTAGCCATGTTGGCTAATCCACTCTCTGTTTTTATCATTATCTCATTAGCCTCAAGTGCTATGCCATGTGCTTGTGCTAGGGAGGATAACTTGAGGGTAATGCTAACACTAATGTCAATCTCACCTTCTCTCAATGCTTTCATACAAGTCATAAACTTTGTGTAGTGGGATATTGCACCATTCTTCAAGAAGAAAAGTCTCAATTTCTTTGAGGAAGTAAGCAGGTGGAAATCTACTTTTCACTCTATGCTCCAGAACCTCCCATTTAGGTTGAATGATGTTCATATCTGGTGATTGGGAGGGCCATGGAAGGTGTTTGACAGCTTGCTGGTGTTCATAAGACCACTTGAATTTGTTAGGCAGTTTATATGGGGGCATTTTCCTTCTGGAATATTGAAACATTATGAAGGAACAGTGTTTGCACCATAGGGTATATCTGGTCCCTGTAGAATGGTCTGTTTCCATGGCCTACTATCATGCAGAGCAATCATCTGACCCCATGACTCCCAAGAGATGGCTGCCCATACTACTGCAGATTTACCTACCCTGTAAAGTGTCGGTCTGTCCCTGTTGTCAGCTTGGATTTGTGACCACTGTTCCTCTTTGCTGATGCACTTTGTCCATCTTTAGCATATGCTGTCATAAGTTTTGAGACGGTTTCCCTTGACACATTGAAAACGTTTTCTTGAACAGTGCACCTGGAATTCGGACACTGACTATTTGGCGTCTTTGTAACTCAAATATCAAAGTGTGAATTGTCAAACCTCTTTTACTGCCAACTAGCAAATTAATAAAACCAATGCTAATCAATCCAATGTGAAATCACAATTAAATTGTGATTTAATTGCTTTAAAGCGACAGTCAGTGTTTTATCACTTGACAATATGGCTGAACGATATAACTTTAAAACAGCACGGATTCCCTAGTGATTGCAGAATTCTGGTTTTATTTGAATGTAAGCAACACTAATTTCCTTTATATGTATATATATATTTTTTTTTTTACATCAGTCCAGCGTGTTAGAAGAGGATGTGTAATCTGGGCTGCTCTTTGGTATATGGATCATGGTCATCTGATTGAAACCTACAAAATATACACAGCGTTTTAATTTTATTTTTTGCTTGCACTGGATTAAACAGTTCTATCCCAACTTGTTGGACATCTTTGAGTTCAGTCAACCATTTCTTTGGAGGATGAAATATGTCTATTACCTATTTTGTTTGGTAACATTAGTGATATACTTTCAGACGAAACTCCAGTTTAGTAATAGAATCAAGGCAGGAATACAAGCTTTCTTATATAATTTGTTCAGTAATTGCTTATGTTCTTAGGGTTCTGAGGAATTAAAATGACTATTATTCCCTGGCTAATGGTCTCATTTCTATGGAAAATGTGGCAGGGGAGAGCACCCCTCTCTGTACCCCTGTGGTCTCTGTCCTCATCAAGAATATGAACCTTTCTGGGAGGCTTTCCCTGCAGAAAGTGTACATTCAAAAACATATTGTGGGTAATCTTGTCATGGGGAAGTAGTATGAGAAAGTATGAAAATGTATTTACTCACAACTGTAAGCCACTCTGGATAAGAACTTTTAAAAAAGCATTGGAAGTCTTGGTGATGGAAGTCTGTGTCCTGGTGAGGACATAAGCAAGTTCCATTGATGCCAGAATCTGAGAAGTTTAATCCAGCGGCGCCAAGCTGGGCTTAACAACTACCGGATGGAACCAGAGATAAAACAAAATGGCTACTGTTTCATTTGAGTGGTGCCTTAAAATGGCCAAGTAATTTGTATTCTGAATTCCCCAAAACAATACATTTTACTAAG
The DNA here is from genome assembly GCF_011004845.1 of Esox lucius. Taxonomy (NCBI): domain Eukaryota; kingdom Metazoa; phylum Chordata; class Actinopteri; order Esociformes; family Esocidae; genus Esox; species Esox lucius. The sequence goes on from NC_047589.1 coordinate 4,480,889, forward strand.
AGTACTTTTCTAGAATGTGGGGACTACCTATTACAGTTCCTTGACTTTGATGTAACATGGATGATATTGATCCTGTTTGTGATAATTATGGAAAATGGGAATTGGTGTAATGCCGCTTAGCTGAACATATTTATTAAAATCTCCTTTTAGATCCTAACAGTGTTTCCTAGGTGGCTTTGCAGTAAAGCAAATTTCAGTGAATGACATTGTATGTGTGTATGATAATATTTGGGGGCTGAGGTGAATGAGATTTATTATCATGTATATATTATACTTCAGTCTAATGTAAGGCTGACTTAATTGAATTTATTTTCAGATCAACCCAATGTTGACTGCTTTCATACAGTGGCTCTCAAAAGTATCCACATGCCATTGGACTTCACATTTTATTGTGTTATAACACAAAATCAAAATGGATTTAATCAGGAGTTTTTGCCGCTGATAAACACAAAAGAAATCCCAAATGTCAATGTTAAAAATAAAATCTGCAAATATGAAACTGGAAATAACTTATTGTGTAAGTATTCATCCCCCTTTGCTTTGATATGCCTGGATAAGCTGTGGTGTAACCAATTGTCTTTAGAATTCAAATAATAAGTTGAATGGAATACATCTGTGTGCAGTTAAGATCCATCTCATGATTTTAAGTTAAATACACCTGCCTTTGGGAGGTTCCACAGTTGGTTAGTACAATTTCTAACATAAACTACACCAGTTCTTCAAAAGCACAAATTAAGGATAGGGCATAAGAATATTTCTAAGACATTGAATATTCCCTGGAGCACAGTAAAGTCCATTACTAAGAAATATGGCTGTGAATCTGTCTTGAACAGGTCGTGCTGTTACTAGTCACAGAGGCCACCTCTGTAAAGGCCACTGTAAACGAGTGGCAGTGTTTTTTGTTGAGCTAAGAGACTAGGCATACTGCAACAATAGCCCGGGTTCTTCATGAGAGAGTGGTAAAAATGGAAAAGACTTAAATCAAATATTGTTTAGTTTGCAAGAAGGAATGTTGGAGATTCTATTTTATTATGGACCAAAATAGAGCTTCTGGCCTCAATGCTACCCATTCCAACTGTTAAGTGTGGTAGCAACAATTGAGAATATAGGGAAATACTTGAAAATTGCTTTTCACCAAATGTCCCAGTCAAATTTGACAGAGCTTTGGCAATTTTGTTAACCAGGTGTGAAAAGCTAGGAGAAATATACACTGCTGCCAAAGGTGTCTCTACCGAATATTGACGAAAGGGAGTGAATAATATATTATTATTATTTTTTAACACAGACCCAAGGGTTGAACCTCTGTACTCTCTCTTTCAGTTCAGTAGGTTGTCATTGTACATTGTGTTATAAGAATAAGGGAGTGTTGGTATGTAGTAGAAAGTAGTCAATTCGGAGGTAGACATACAGTTAGGGACGGAAATATTTGGACACTGACACCATTTTCATAATTTTGTGTCTGGACGCCACCACAATGGTTTTGAAATGAATTCACAGAGATGGAATTGAAGTGCAGACTTTCAGCTTTTATTCAAGGGGATATAAAAATATTATATGAAACGTTTAGGAAACATTTTCATACACAGGCCCTTATTTCAGGAGCTCCAATGTAATTGGACAAATTACAATCAAATAAAATGACGAGAATCCTGTGCAGGCAATGACTGCTTGAAGTCTGAAACGCATGGAGATCACCAAACGCTGGGTTTCCTCCTTTGTGATGCTTTGCCAGGCATTTACTGTCCTTAGCTGTCCTCAGTTGTTGTTTGTTCATGGGTCTTTTTGCCTTAAGTTTTGTCTTCAGCAAGTAAAATGTATGCTTGATCCAATTGAGATCAGGTGATTGACTCAGCCATTGCAGTATATTCCACTTCTTTGCCTTAAAAACACCTGGGTTTCTTTAGCAGTTTGTTTTGCTTCATTGTCCATCTATAAAGTCAAGCGCCGTCCAATCAGCTTCCCTGAATTTGGCTGCATCTGAGCAGTCAATATATCCCTATTCACTTCAGAATTCATCCGGCAGTCATTGGAAGCCATGCATGCCCATTCCGTCACACTGCCTCCACCATCTTTTACAGATGGTATGCTTCGAATCATGAGCCGTTCCAAGCCTTCTCCAAACTTTTTTCTTCCCATCATTCTGTAACAGTGAAGGGGTGTGAAGGGGTGTTTCTTTACCATGGAAAGGATCCTACGATCATCCACCACTGTTGTCTTCCGTGGACGTCCAGGCCTTTTTGTGTTGCAGAGCTCACCAGTGCGTTCTTTTTTTCTCTGAATGTACCAAACTGTTGATTAGGCCACTCCTAATGTTCCCGCTATCTCTCTGATGGATTTTTTTGCAGCCTAAGGATGGCCTGTTTAACTTGCATTAGGAGCTCCTTCGACTGCATAATGTGGTTTCACAGGAACAGCTTTCTAATGCGATTGCCACACCTGGAATCAAGTCCAGACCTTTTATCTGCTTAATTGAAGAAGAAATAACAAAGGAATAGCCCACACCTGTCCGTGAAACAGCTTTTGAGTCAATTGTCCAATTACTTTTGGTCCCTTGAAAAAGAGGGTGCTACATAGTAAAGAGTTGTAATTCCTAAACCCTTCCTCCAATTTGGATGGATTAATTAATGCTGAGAGACTGCACGTTAACCCTGCATCATTTAACTGTAACTTCAATATATTTTGGTAAACAGCCAAAATAACAAAACTTGTGTCAGTGTCCAGTTATTTCCGGACCTAGCTGTATGGACATAACAATAAAATGAATATTATCTTTCTGAGGGCATGACACCCTCCACACGTCAACTAGATTACTGTTTCAGGAGTTCACTGGAATTAGAGGTATGAGCACCGTAGGTGGATGATCCATTCAAGTACTGGTCCAGCTCACAGTTCAGCTCTAGGCCAGTCACCAAATTATTCGAAAGACGTGTTTTGTATCAGGGCCAGGACCTTCCTTGGGCCATAAACATCAGTAGAATAGTCAGGTTTGAGTTAATTTCTTCTACTACAGTCAAATGGCGACCGCAAATAGTGTCTCTATACTGAAAGGAAGAACCCCAGCTGTCTCACTAGTGGAGGTCAAAATAAACATTTGGCCTACCTATCCACATTGAAGTCTGATGTGGAGTACTACTTACAGGACTGTTACTCAAAGTACAGAGTAGCCTACGTGTACATACAATACCTAAAACCCAGAAATCAATGTCAATTTTCAAAAAATTTCTAAAACAAATTATGTTTTTTTAATTAGTAATGTTGTTTTAATATCCAAACCTGCGTGTTGCACATAATGATTATTAATGGTTTGACAGATTACACTACAGGCACAATGTTTGAAATATAGGCTGAGTGTAGAATGCCCTCTACAGGACATGTGCAGAATGCTTTTGAACACAGTCTGAATCTTGATTACAATCAATGGAAACAACACAAGCACTTGTCACAGTTTTTAATTTTCTAACAAAAAATCATATTTATTTCTAAAAGTTTGGAACTCACTAGCTGACTATAAATTCAGACGGGTCTTCTTCAGCTTAGAAGAATCTCCTGATGCTTTCCGCTTGCGGGTTGGGGTGGCACGGCTGTCCACTGAGCCCTCTGGCAGACACTGGGCAGCGTAATGATTAATAACTGTTAGAATGATCATTGGAACAGTTCCATTGTCCCTCTTATGGAACCATTAGTTGGATATTATCGTGTTTGTGAAATTTCTAGATCAGTTAGAGTTGTCTGAGCCTGGGTCCTTTCTGGGTTTCTTCCTAAAATTCGGCCTTCTTAGGGAGTTTTTCCTAGCCACTGAAATTCAACACTACTGTTGTTTGCTCCTTGGGGTTTAAGGCCGGGTGTCTCTGTAAAAGCACTTTGTGACAACTGCTGTTTTAAAAAGGGCTTTATAAATACATTTGATTGATTGATTGATTATTTCACACATAAATGGCCACGGGAGTTGGGAATGGAATACAGGTATGGACTTTGTACACTATATGATACGTCATGCAGTGCATTGAATGGTGAGCTATGAAAATATATGTAGTCATATTTTGATGCATTTTGCCAATCCTCCGCATTTGTCCTTGTTTGATAGGGCCATTGTAGGTCTTTTAGCAATGTTCATATTGGCTGATACAGTGCAGTCTGTAAGCATTTGGACAGTGACACAACTTTGTTGGATTGGCTCTGTACTGAGGATATTGGATTCAAAATGAAACAATGACTCGAAGGTTGAAGCGCAGCCTGTCATCTTTAATTTGAGGGTATTTACGTCCATAATCTGTGAACCGTAAGGAATTCCAGACATTTTAGGGGACCAAAAGTAATTGGACAAATAAACCATTGTTATTTTGGGTGCTTGGTTGCAAGTCCTTAGCATTCGATGACAGCCTGAAGTCGGCAACCCATAGACATGACCAATCCTAGGCATCCACCCTGGTGATGCTCTGCCTGGCCTGTACTGCAGCTATCTTAAGCTCTTAAGCCAATTAAGAGTAAACTTAAAGTGTATTATTTTGGAACCAAAGTAGCACATTAAATACCATTAAAATAGTATTTTTGTACATTAAAGTAATAACTATACTTGTGTGTTAAAATGAAACCACTCATTTCATATTGTAGTATACTTATACTAAAGTGTGCTGAAATATAAAACATTTAAAATATGTAATGTTTTGAAATAAAATATGTTTTTGCTTTTACAATATGGGGTTTTGGCTATAGATTTATGGCACAAAAATTAATCAATCAAACACAAATACAGTGTATAACAACAAAATAGAGAGAAAGTGAATACCTTCTGAAGGGAATAAACCTTTTTTAATAATCCAAACAGGTGCATATGTAAATTGTAACCCATCCCTTTGTCCTTGACATAAAATGAACGACCAGATTTATTGGTCATGAATTTACTACTTAAATGAAATGAAATCATTGGAAAAGGTTATTTCTACTGGTAAATGTGGGTTAATGTCGTTTGATGGTATATGTAAGAAGTAGAAACAGAATAAACTTTGTGAAGAGAATGTGCATTTTCGAAAGGTCTGCGTTAATGGGTAATCAGTATTAACAGTATTAGCTAAAGAAGGGTGAAATGCTTTACTCCTGTCTAAACATTTTGACAAAATCAGAATATGAATAATATGACAGCCCTAATTAAGAAGAGCCCTAATTACTCCCTGTTCTTCCTGTTCCTGTTCTCCAAACCCATGTTGACTTTTTAAGGGAACCCTGGAAATATTTGGCCACTGAAAAACATTTTTATAATACTCTTTAACGCATATAAGCTATAAGACATAACAATTGTCTTCTCCCAAATGTCTTTCTATTATAGAATACAAAAACAAAAACACATGAACAAGGAGACACTTTAAATAAATACTGCTTACCAGTATTAGGTAAACACTTTACTGAAACAGTGGTAAAATTGTATGCAAAACCTTCTTGTTTTGGATGCAAGTAAATACTTTGATGAAGATAGTTTGAGGTTGCATTGTGCTAATTTATGCATTGTGCTAATTTATGTTTTTATTGCCACATTGAACCATGTTGTGTGCCATAGTTTAACAATTTTGTGGGGTAAATTCTTATAATAGACATCCTCATTGATTTTGTCCATCTTTGTGCACCTTCACTAGATGCCCCTCCATGCAGTTTGACACTACATATGTCAGCCTGGTCTGCACAAAAAATGCAAATTAGAGTGGCTAGGTATTTAATAAATAAATCAACTTTGGGGCACTTGTTACTGGAATGATGAAATTCATGGTCCACATTCAATTAATAAAACAAGCATGAAATTCAAATGTACATATATTTGTTTTACAATTAATAAATTAACAATTGAACAATAAGAGGTATTTTGTTTTGTATATGGGTCAGGTCTCGAAATTGGACGTAACATTTAATTAGATACACTCTGGATGACATTGCATCCCTATCCACAGCAGATTGCATTTTGGTTTAGATTTTCCCCCACTTCATCCATTGTGCCTGGGATTTGTTTTGTAATTTAAATGCCCTACCCATAACAAAACATTTCAAGTGGAGGAAAACTAAACTTCAAATTCACTATGACATATATAAACAAAGCCTTGGTAGCTTCAACAAGGAGTTACGCAGGGCCAGACAGCAAAATGTATTGGGAATGATCAACAAGAAAATCAATAATACCCGCGCTCTTTTTGCCATGGTAGACAAGCTTACAAAGCCCCTAAAGCAGATGGCATCAGAACTCATGTCCACTGTGAAATCTAATTAATTTGCCTGTTTCTTTAGTGAAAAATGTTGAAGTATTAGACGGACCATCAAAACTACACAATCTAACAAGGACTCTGTACTGTCACCACGCCCACCAAAACATAACTTGGTTATTGTGTCGCATTTTAATACAATTGATCAAATATCAAATAGAGAGGATGGACTCTTCACCACTCTGGAGTTGCCCATGGTGAGAGGCGGAGGGCTGGTGTGGGTTTGCTTATAGCTCCCCAGCTCTGCCGCCATGTGTTGGAGTTTACCCCGGTGAACGAGAGGGTCGTTTCCCTGCGCCTACGGGTCGGGGATAGGTCTCTCACTGTTGTTTGTGCCTACGGGCCGAACGGCAGTGCAGAGTACCCGACCTTCTTGGAGTCTCTGGGAGGGGTGCTGGAAAGTGCTCCGACTGGGGACTCTATCGTTCTACTGGGGGACTTCAACGCCCACGTGGGCAACGACAGTGACACCTGGAGGGGCGTGATTGGGAGGAACGGCCCCCCTGATCTGAACCCGAGCGGTGTTCAGTTATTGGACTTCTGTGCTAGTCACAGTTTGTCCATAACGAACACCATGTTCAAGCATAAGGGTGTCCATCAGTGCACGTGGCACCAGGACACCCTAGGCCGCAGGTCGATGATCGACTTTGTTGTCGTTTCATCTGACCTGCGGCCATATGTCTTGGACACTCGGGTGAAGAGAGGGGCGGAGCTGTCAACTGATCACCACCTGGTTGTGAGTTGGATCCGATGGCGGGGGAGGAAGCTGGACAGACTCGGCAGGCCCAAGCGTACTGTAAGGGTCTGCTGGGAACGTCTGGCCGAGTCTCCTGTCAGAGAGATCTTTAACTCCCACCTCCGGCAGAGCTTTGACTGGATCCCGAGGGAGGCTGGAGATATTGAGTCCGAGTGGACCATGTTCTCCACCGCCATTGTCGAAGCGGCCGCTCGGAGCTGTGGCCGTAAGGTCTCCGGTGCCTGTCGAGGCGGCAATCCCCGAACCCGGTGGTGGACACCGGAAGTAAGGGATGCTGTCAAGCTGAAGAAGGAGTCCTATCAGGCCTGGTTGGCTTGTGGGACTCCAGAGGCAGCTGACGGGTACCGACAGGCCAAGCGGACTGCAGCCCGGGTGGTTGTGGAGGCAAAAACTCGGGCCTGGGAGGAGTTCGGTGAGGCCATGGAGAAGGACTATCGGCTGGCCTCGAAGAGATTCTGGCAAACCATCCGGCGCCTCAGGAGAGGGAAACAGTGCCCTACCAACGCTGTTTACAGTACAGGTGGGCAGCTGTTGACCTCAACTGGGGATGTCGTCGGGCGGTGGAAGGAGTACTTCGAGGATCTCCTCAATCCCGCCGTCACGTCTTCCATTGAGGAAGCAGAGGATGAGGGCTCAGAGGTGGACTCGTCCATCACCCGGGCTGAAGTCACCGAGGTGGTTAAGAAACTCCTCGGTGGCAAGGCACCGGGGGTGGATGAGATCCGCCCTGAGTACCTCAAGTCTCTGGATGTTGTGGGGCTGTCTTGGTTGACACGCCTGTGCAACATCGCGTGGCAGTCGGGGACAGTGCCTCTGGGATGGCAGACCGGGGTGGTGGTCCCTCTTTATAAGAAGGGGGACCGGAGGGTGTGTTCCAACTATAGGGGGATCACACTTCTCAGCCTCCCCGGGAAAGTCTATGCCAGGGTTCTGGAGAGGAGAATACGGCCGATAGTAGAACCTCGGATTCAGGAGGAACAGTGTGGTTTTCGTCCAGGCCGTGGAACACTGGACCAACTCTATACCCTCTACAGGGTGATGGAGGGTTCATGGGAGTTTGCCCAACCAGTCCACATGTGTTTTGTGGATTTGGAGAAGGCATTCGACTGTGTCCCTCGCGGCATCCTGTGGAGAGTGCTTCGGGAATATGGGGTCCTGGGTCCTTTGCTAAGGGCTGTCAGGTCCCTGTACGACCGAAGCAGGAGCTTGGTCCGCATTGCCGGCAGTAAGTCAGACTTGTTCCCTGTGCATGTTGGACTCCGGCAGGGCTGCCCTTTGTCACCGGTTCTGTTCGTAATTTTTATGGACAGAATTTCTAGGCGCAGCCAGGGGCCGGAGGGTGTCAGGTTTGGGGACCACACGATTTCGTCTCTGCTCTTTGCGGATGATGTTGTCGTGTTGGCCCCTTCAAGCCAGGACCTTCAGCATGCACTTGGACGGTTTGCAGCCGAGTGTGAAGCGGTGGGGATGAAAATCAGTACCTCCAAATCCGAGGCCATGGTCCTCAGTCGGAAAAGGGTGGCTTGCCCACTTCAGGTTGGTGGAGAGTGCCTGCCTCAAGTGGAGGAGTTTAAGTATCTAGGGGTCCTGTTCACGAGTGAGGGAAGGATGGAACGGGAGATTGACAGACGGATCGGTGCAGCTTCTGCAGTAATGCGGTCGATGTATCGGTCTGTCGTGGTGAAGAAAGAGCTGAGCCGCAAGGCGAAGCTCTCGATTTACCGGTCAATCTACGTTCCTACTCTCACCTATGGTCATGAGCTTTGGGTCATGACCGAAAGGACAAGATCCCGGATACAGGCGGCCGAAATGAGCTTTCTCCGCAGGGTGGCTGGGCGATCCCTTAGAGATAGGGTGAGAAGCTCGGTCACCCGGGAGGAGCTCAGAGTAGAGCCGCTGCTCCTCCACATCGAGAGGGGTCAGCTGAGGTGGCTTGGGCATCTGTTTCGGATGCCTCCGCAACGCCTTCCTGGGAAGGTGTTCCGGTCCCGTCCCACCGGGAAGAGACCCCGGGGAAGACCTAGGACACGCTGGAGGGACTATGTCTCCCGGCTGGCCTGGGAACGCCTCGGTGTCCCCCCGGAAGAGCTGGAGGAAGTGTCTGGGGAGAGGGAAGTCTGGGCATCCCTGCTTAGACTGCTGCCCCCGCGACCCGGCCCCGGATAAGCGGAAGATGATGCGATGCGATGCGATGCGATGCGATGCGATGATCAAATATCCCTAGATGAAGCAGTTCGACATCTTAAAGCTTCCAAATGTTGTCTCGACACACTGCCATCAGACTTTTTTTAAACAATTTTTATTTCTATTACAATGGACCTACAGAAAATAGTTAATAGCTCTCTGCGATCAGGCATTTTACCAACGTCGATAAAAACAGCTGCCATTAAGCCCCTATTAAAAAAGAGAACACTGGATGCATCTATTATAAACCACTATAGACCTATATCGAATCAAATTATAATAAAAGTATTCCATAATATATGGCTGAATACTGATTCCAAGCCCAAGATGTACTCCCTGCCTGTCACCCACCTCATCTAAGAGAGAAGTGCCAAACAGGACGGCTCAGGCGTGGAAACCAAGACACTGAACTGCTTCCATCCTGCACACACTAAGCACATAGGGTTGCGCGCTGATCACAGCCCCCAAACGAATGTACACACCACCAACCCAACCGGTACCTCCTCAATCAGCCTCGACTGAATGGGAGCGTCTGAGGCCAGCCCATAGAACACGCCGAGACCCGGACTCTGCGCACAAGGAGACACTCCAGCACACAAAATGCGAGCGTTACACACAAAAGTGCACAGGTACACCGGAGCAGTGGACAGACCCATGTCAAATGTGGCGTCCCAGTAGCTCAACGGACCCAACTCACACCCCAGACTCAGCCACACTGAGCACAGAGTGAGCCAACGTGCCTGAGGCCCTGTCACGCAAGTAAAATCGGACAAATGGCGACGGCGTCCCCCAAGACGCGACAGCACAAATGTCCTCCACCCCCACGCCCCTAAACAGTGCGGCTGAGGCACTCCTAGGCGTAGGAATACCACGTGACTTGTAGGCAAGATCAATCGCCTCACACAACCAGTGAGACAGACGCTGTTTCGACAACGGCTGACCCACCTTGGTGCCACCTTGGGCACCAAGAGCTTGGGCGTGGTCCGCACCGCGGCAGTGCGCTGCACATACTGTGCCAAAGCGAGGACCAGACACAAACGATGCAACCTCTCCTCCCTCACATCTGCATGGGGAGGGGGAGAAAACGCCCACAACACCATCTTCATAGAACGAAAAGACGCCTTGATCACCTTGGGCAGAAAGGTGCCGACATACCAAACAGATCCACCTGCGCCCTCCCGAAGTGTCTCCAGATCTCAGCCACAATGTCGGGATGAATACGCCACTCGGGGACCCCCCCGAGACAGCAAGTCCGCACCAACATTGAGCTCTCTGGGAATGTGAAGGGCCCTCAGAGACCTGAGGTGCACCTGCGCCCATTCCCAAATCTGCACCGCCAACAGGTGGAGGCCTGTTCACATAAGCAACCGCAGGGCCGGCGGGGAGGGAAGTCACAGACTTATGGAGTCGGACACCTCTGACCTCAGGCATGGACTGAGGGCAGGGAGCCCGCTCACTAAACATACCCAGGCATACAGCGGCCGTCTGAAAGGAAGGCTCACTCACAGGTAAATAAGGTGAACACATGGCTTTATTTACCGGAAAAGAGGAGCTCCCCACCAAACGCACACAGGGTGGGGAAGCATCCGAGGGACACTCCCCCCCAAAGAGTCAGGCACGCCTTTTCTTAAATGGTGGGGCCTTACGGCCCCCGTCATTCTGTCGGCGGGGAGGAAGAGGAGGGGACGAGCTCTGGGGACGAGGAGGAGGGGACGACCTCTGGGGACGAGGTTCCCTCATCTCACGCCAATGTTGCGCCCGGCGACGTAGGCGACCCCCCGGCATCCGCGAGGCCTCAGGAGGAGCAGAGGACGCCGCCGATGAAGAAGGGACAGGTAAGAGGGGACCCAAGCGGAGACACTCCTTTCGGCAGGGCGCATTATCCTGCTGAAAGAGACCAATGCCATCAGGGAATATCGTTGCCATGAAAGGTTGAACATGGTCTGCAACAATGCTTAGGTAGATGGTACATGTCAAAGTAACATTTACATGAATGGCAGGACCCAAGGTTTCCCAGCAGAACATTGCTCAAAGCATCACACTGCCTCCGCCAACTTGCCTCCCTCCCATAGTGCATCCTGGTGCCATGTGCTGTCTTTGCAGAAAAGCATCCCCAAAGAATGATGTTTCCACCTCCATGCTTCATGGTTGGGATGGTGTTCTTGGGGTTGCATTCATCCTTCTTCTTCCTCCAAACACGGCGAGTGGAGTTTAGACCAAAAAGCTATATTTTTGTCTCTATAGACCACATAACCTTCTCCCATTCCTCCTCTGGATCAACCAGATAGTAATTGGCAAACTTCAGACGGGCCTGGACATGCGCTGGCTTGAGCAGGGGGACATTGCGTGCGCTGCAGGATTTTAATCCATGATGGCGTAGTGTGTTACTAATGGTTTTCTTTGAGACTGTGGTCCCAGCTCTCTTCAGGTCATTGACCAGATCCTGCCGTGTAGTTCTGGGCTGATCCCTCACATTCCTCATGACCATTGATGCCCCACGAGGTGAGATCTTGCATGGAGCCCCAGACTGAGGGAGATTGACCATCATCTTGAACTTCTTCCTTTTTCACCTTCTCACCAAGCTGCTTGCCTATTGTCCTGTAGCCCATCCCAGCCTTGTGCAGGTCGACAATTTTATCCCTGATCTCCTTACACAGCTCTCTGGTCTTGGCCATTGTGGAGAGGTTGGAGTCTGTTTGAGTGTGTGGACAGTCTTTTATACCGGTAAAGAGTTCAAACAGGTGCTGTTAATACAGGTAATGAGTGGAGAACAGGAGGGCTTCTTAAAGAAAAACTAACAGGTCTGTGAGAGCCGGAATCCTTATTGGTTGGTAGGTGATCAAATACTTATGTCATGCAATAAAATGCAAATTAATTATTTAAAAATCATACAATGTGATTTTCTGGATTTTTGTTTTAGATTATGTCTCTGTACCTATGATAAAAAATTACAGACCTCTACATGCTTTGTAAGTAGGAAAACCTGCAAAATCGGCAGTGTATCAAGTACTGGTTTTCCCCACTGTAATTGTCTCAGTGGGTTTTGTCCAGCAAGTGTTGGGATTTAACAGTTTGGCCACTATTATATTTTATACTTAGTTTTGTCCTGTGGATTAGATATTGTGGATGTAACAGTTTTTCTTCATAATCCTGGAATATTGAACCACCATCTTATTATGCATACCATCACAACTAACCCAATAGCACCCCAAATATTACATAATAATATAAATTATCGGACAATCCAAATATAAATAGCCACAATATATCTGTAAACAGTTGAACTTTTTAATCATGTATTGCTCGACATGTTCACTTAAATGTTAGTTTTAGGACCCACTAGTTTTGTTGTCAGATCTCAGTGAATCTTGACGGTTGTATGGCCATATCACAAAAAACTGTGAGATACCTAGGTGTTAACCTGGACCCTGATCTCACATTTTTTTTTCCAAATATTTTTTCTCTTATTTTGAAAAAATGTAAGTTTAACAAACAAGAACAGAAAAATAGAAAACAGAGAACAAAGCTCAGCACAATATAGATCTGGACAACATACAGGACAAAATTATTAATCTATAGCGACACCATTCAATATAGAAGCAACAGTAGAGTTGGTAAAACGAAGATAGGGAGTACAAATATTTAAGAAACGTCCTTTTGTGGAATGAAGAAGGCAAGTTAGGTATTCCAAAGGAAAGAGCTCCACGATGAGTTTATGCGATGATGTTTTAGAAGGAGTTTTGTCGCTAATCCACGACAGGAAAATGTTCTTGTGTGCAGCTTAGGTGAGAATATCATATAGTCTGCCTGAACCAGGACTGATTTTACTGTCTCTATATCCCAAGAGCAGTGAGACAGCATCACAGGTCAAAGCAGTTCCAAAAATAGCGCTCATATCTTCCAGAACATCTTGCCAGTATAACTGAATTTTAGGACAGTACCAAACACAGTGAGTATATGTACCCAACGCATTTTTGCATTTAAGGCAATCAGGAGAGGTATGAGGATACATTTTATGTCTTTTGCTAGGAGATATTTGCAATCTGTGAATAATTTTAAACTGTAACAACCTGGCGCGATTACAAACAGATATCCGTTTTGTTTGATTACAGATGACATCCCATTTCTCCTTATCAATAGCTACACCCAATTCAGTTTGCCATATTAGTGCTGCGTCTGAGACTGCCAGAATGACAGATGTCTGGTTAAGCACATTATAAAAAGAAGTGATCACCCTCTTAACCGGACATTTGAGTAGTCATTTTTCTATTAGATAAAGGCATCAGAAGAAAATGTAGTTTTTTTAAATATAAAATCTCGCACTTGGAGATATCTAAAAAAATGAGAGCCAGGGAGGTTATATTGAATTTGTTCAAATGAGGATAAGGAAAATCCCACAAACAAATCCCACATCTTTTTGATACCTTGACGTGTCCAGACACCATAACCTGCATCTGTCATTCCTGGTTCAAAGTCAGGGTTTCCTTGCACTGGGGAAAGCAAAGGAGTCAGTAAAGATCCTCCCTCCAACTTACGCACTGCAAACCATGATTTAACAGTATTAACAACTATAGCGTTGTTATTGCACAAAGTCCTTACTGACTTCATATTCTTACAGGATAAAAGACCGAGCAATGAGCAGTGAGTATGAAACTTTTCTAGACATAACCAAACAGAGGTGGGATCCTCCTTTACCCATTCGGCTACAAACCTAAAATGTGATGCCAGTTGATACAATCTGAAGTTAGGCACATCCACCCCCCCCCCCCTTTTGACGTAGGTAACTGTAACATGGAAAATTTAAACCTGGGTTTTCTTTTATTCCAAATTAATTCACTCAACCAGCTGTTAAGTAGCTTTAGTACTTTGTTTGAAAGTAGTAAGGGGATCATCTGTAAGGGGTACAGTAATCTAGGAAGAACGTTCATCTTAATAAGAGATACCCTACCAAGCAAAGATAAGGGAAGAGAGCACCACCTTTGTAAATAATTTTTTATGACATCTAGTAGAGGAGTGTAGTTAGCCTTAAACATTTGGTGAAACATATGGGTGATATGAATACCGAGATACACAAAACCAGACAGGGACCAACGAAATGGAAAAGGTACAAGGGAATTAGTCCTTCCTCTGAGAGCCCGCAGAGGCATCGCAAGAGATTTCGAAAAGTTTATTTTGTAACCTGAAAACGTTCCAAATTGGTGAATTAGTTTGTTGAGACGGGAAATAGTTGAAGCTGGTTCTGATATATATAATAAAACATCATCCGCGTATAGAGAAATTTTATGTTGAGTGTCGCCGGCGCTAATTCCTTTTAAGAATAAATCTTGCCTGACGGCCGCGGCCAAGGGCTCAATTGCCAGGGCAAAGAAGGAGGGGCTGAGAGGACAGCCTTGGCATGTCGAGCGGTAAAGTGAGAAATTGGTAGACCTATAGCCATTAGTGATAACTGAAGCTAAAGGATTATTATACAGCAAATCAATCCACCTTATAAATGTCTCTCCTAAATTAAACTTATGTAAAATATGAAGCAAATAAGGCCACTCAACATGGTCGAAGGCCTTCTCTGCATCAAGTGAGATGATTAGACTTTCGATATTCTGAGTTTGACATACATTAATAATATTTAAGAGTCTTCTTACATTGTGGCTAGAACTTCTTCCCTTGATAAACCCCGTCTGGTCTTCCTTGATTATGACAGGCAAAACCTTTTCGAGTTGGAGCGCTAGTATCTTAGAAAGTAACTTAAGATCCTGGTTTAACAAAGCGATAGGCCTATAATTAGAACAGTGATCTGCGTTTTTGCCCTTTTTAAGGATAACTGTGATGTCTGCCTCTCTCAAAGATTGAGGTAGAAGGCCAGATGTAAAAGAATGCTCTAGCATAGTCAAAAAAGGGTCCAATAGCACGTGGTGGAACTCTTTATAAAAATCGCCAGTCAAGCCACCTAGCCTGGGCGCCTTCCCTGATTGTAATGTTTTAAGTGCAAACAGGGCTTCATCTTTAGTAATAGGTGCATTTAATTCAACCTTCTGAGTTTCAGAAATAGTAGGAAGAATTATTTGAGACAGAAAATGTTCCATATCCACAGAGGCCTCTGGGGGAAGATCTGATTTATAAAGTTGCGAGTAAAATTCTCTGAAAATGTTATTTATGTTTTTATTATCAAAATAACGAGTACCAGCAGTATCAACTATTGAGGTGATTATTTGAGGATCTGATTCGACTTTAGTCAAGTAAGATAGATACTTGCTGGGTTTATCACCAAATTCATATAGTCGCTGTCTGGAAAAGAGAATAGAACTCTTAGCCCGTTGAGTTAACAAAGTGTCTAACATGGCTTGCAAAGCGCATTTATTTTGTAATAATAATGGGTCGGATGATGAAGTTAATGTTTTCTCAATATCCTATAAATCTTTCTCAAGCATTGACTGGAGCTCTGATTGCCTTCGTTTCTTAGAGGCAGAGTAGCCAATTACTAAACCTCTGATATATGTTTTAGAAGTCTCCCAAAGTAGAGAGGGGTCTTCATTAGACCGTGAATTTATATCCATAAAGATTTTAAATTCACTGGTCATATAAGATACAAATTTGTCATCCCTTAGAAGGCGTGAATCAAATCTACATCTCTTACTTCCTGCAAAATGTCCAACAGTAGTCAATTTCAGACAAACCATAGCATGATCACTAACAACAATGTTCCCGATTTCGCAAGATGAGACATATTGTATGAGGGACATCGGGACAAATAAAAAATCTATACGAGTGTGGCATTTATGAGGAGGGGAGTAAAATGTAAATTGTTTGTCGGATGGGTGTAAAGTTCGCCACACATCGAGAAAGCTCATCTCATCACATATCGCAGATAGGGCACTGGCCTGATTTGTTAAAACAGAGCTACGTGAGGGATGCTTATCGATTAGGGGATCGAGCTAGCAGTTAAAGTCACCCCCCACTAGAGCTACAGATGACGCTATTTCTGTGAATTCTAAAAATGCTTTCGTTAAAAGATCAGGAGATGTCCTTGACACACGTCTTTAAATGAAATTGTATTTTCTTACTTATAAGTATTACAACACCCCTACTGCTGGTGGTGAAAGAGGAAAAGTAAACCTGGCTCTGATCTCACTTTTGATGAACATATAAAATATATTTCAAGAGCAGTTTTTTTCCATCTTCGGAACAGTGTAAAAACCTGCAACTTTTTATCAAAACATTATGCAAAAGCTAATGATTTTCTTGCTTCAAGATTAAACTATTCCAATGCTCTTCTCACTGGTTTCCCTAATAAGATAATAAATAAACTTGAATTAGTGCTAAACACAGCTTCTAGAATCTTCTGATGACATTATTCCAGTATTAACCTTTTTAAACTGCCTGCCTGTTAAGGTCAGGGCTTAGTTTAAGGTTTTACTTTTAACCTACAAAGTATTATATTGACTCGCTCCTACTTATCTCTCTGGGTTGGTCCAGCCATACATACCTATAATCACAAGATACACAAGATACAGGCCTCCTTGTTGTACTTAGAATTTTAAAACAAACAGCGGGGAGGCAGGGACTAGGATCAGTCTGTTCTGTCATAAGTCCCAACTGTTTATGTTGGGACTTAACCCTTGGCCATATGTGATAAGGGACAATTGTCAGTCTGAAAAGTATGCTAAGGTATACTATTTGGATACTATTATAATCTTCACCCAGCACAGCCAGAAAACGACTAGGCACCGCTCAGGGTCTTCTTACTCTCTTGGTTCCCTCCTAAGTTTTGACCATACTAGGGAGTTTTTCCCTAGCCACCGTGCATTAATTCTGTTGTTGCTTACTCTTTGCGGTTTCAGGCTGGGTATCTGTAATATCACAAAGGACTTTACAAAATACATTTCATTGAGTGTTGTTCTTTTGAGCAATTGTATTCCTATGAAAGTACATAACTTTTACAAAACTGTCTTATAATATACAGTAGCTCTGTGTTTGTATGTGTGTTACGTTTTTTCCTAAAGTTTTGGTTCCAATTATTTTGGACCTGACTGAATATTGACAGAGTAGGACTTCCCATAAATATCTGTTTACCTTACCGAAAGGCCATTGAAATCAAAAAGGGCAAATATGAAACAGCTCCAAATACTTTTTTGTTCCATTCTCTAATGTTCTGCAGGATCTCTATAATTTCTATAATCTCACAGCACAATTTTCCTTCATTTAAGCATTTTTAATTTTTTCAGTATTAATTATCATATTCAAAGAATTATCCATAAGTCAAAATGGTAACATAACAGTTATTTCAGCCCACATTAGTATTCATTCAAAGTAAATCATTTCTTACTATTAAAGGTGTAGACTAAGCCACACCCAGAAGACTGAGTAATTATTCCTCTAATTTTCACTTCTGTTCACTTTGTGCTTCAATCAGAGAAGCCACAGCACTTGCTTTTTATAAACATGGGAATGTCACATGCTCCATAGGGGATGTGTTCAAAACAGCCAGTTTCTACTATTTACATCAGTGATGATTACAAATTGCAAAGCACCCCTTGGGATACAGAGAGACAGTATGACATCTGCCTATGTTTTAAATTTCTCCCTGCATTTAAAAGGCAGGCAAGTACTTATGTGTGAATAGTCTTTTATGGTTTAAAATGAGTAGCAATGCATTGTAGTTTAAAATCAGATGCAGACTTCCATAACCTAACTATTCCACATGAAGCCCAAGCCTGTATTGGTGAATGTTTATGTAGACTTGTCAGGTGTTAAGTTGTCTGAAGTAAGGTTGACAGTTGAGTCCTAGAGAATCACAAAGGGCATTTTTCAGGAAAAAAAATGTCTGATGTTGATGTTGTTGCAGAGGAAAAAAGAGTGAGAAGAGGGATCCAGTGATAAAGAGAGGGTTGCAGAAGGAAATAGAAGTGTGAAAGGAAGTATGGAGAAAGCTGCAGGAGGAGCAGCCCCAACAAAAGATAAAAAATAAAAAACATTCCTGTAAAAGCTTTCAAGCCTGTGCCTGGTCGTGTAAGCGGCAACAAAAGAAGAAGAAAGAATATTAAAAGAAATAGTAATGGTGATTTTGAATATTTTGTCAAAGTTAATAAATCCATTTTATATTGGACTAATCTGTTTTGATGATTAATTTGCACATACAGTATATTATAAGTTATAAAATCAGGGGTGACTTAAATGGAGCATGGTGTAATTTAATGGATTTGTTTTCATGTTAGCTAAGTAGCTACACTGTAAAAAGTAAATGCATTGAGTATAAATCATTAGTGTTGGGTATCATTTCAATTTCATTGATTCCAAATCTGCTTTTTGAATCTAGTTCTTAGCAAATCCCGGTTCCGATTCGAATATGTTTGAGAGAGAAGAAATACAATACATTTCTTAGCACATTTAGGCTATTATCAGTCAAATGTCAAAATTAACAGGATTCAGGAAGATTTTTTTGTCGCTTCATTTATAAAAACTAAATATTCTTTCTTATAAGAAATTATTTAAAAAAAACTATTACAAACAAAAACTATTTAAATAAATAATATGAAAATACATGTCAGCACATCTTTGTTATAGAATGGAGAGAGAACGGAGAGAATGGAGCCGAGGCATACATGCCATGCTAATAGACTCCTACGCAAAAAGACTGAGTGCTGTAATAAAATCAAAAGGTGCTTCAACAAAGTATTAGTTTAAGGATGTGCACACTTATGCAACCAGGTTATTGTGATTTGTTTGGTTTTTTCTCAAAGATTTCAGTTGGTTTTTCAATTGAATTGTTCATGTTATAGGTCACATTAAAGGTGGAAAAAGTTCTGACATGATTTATCTTTGTCAAAAAAAAAAATACATCACAAAAACCTGGCATTTTAACAGGGGTTTGTAGACTTTTTATATCCACTCTAGAGTCAAGCTGACCTTAAGACACACTTTATGACAAGGGGTTGTAAAGTTAGAGACTCACTACTGAGAGAGACACATAAGAAAGCCTGACTGCTATTTAACAAAACACATCTGACAATGGCAAAAATTCTTCTGGTGCAGCATTCTGTGGACAGATGAGACCAAATCAGAGCTTTTTGGTAAAACATACCATCTCCATCTCACCATCTCAATGAAGCCATTCCCCACAGTCACACATGGAGGATGTTCAGGGACTTTTTGGGGTTGAGTGCAAGTACACAAGTGTCAGAAACTCAGGTTGTACTACCGAATATTAAAACCAGGGCGTCAATTTGTTTTTATGCCATTTCTATAATAAAAAAATTATAATAATTAGGTTTTGAAAAAAGGCTCTGTAATATTAAGTGTTTTCATCTATATTTTTCTAGACAATGTAAGTTTTTTAAGAAGGTATATGGGTGTCAAAACGTTTACAATACTGTATGATACAAAAATGTGTTTATATCTGTAAAATATGAAATGCTTCCTAAATTAAAAGTTTAACTCTTGTAAAATGAAAATTAGAAAATATGTTTATTTTAAATGCATGCTTTTTTTATTTCTGAATGAAAAAATTAATTGTATCATTCAAGTCACAGGTTTTTCCCATTGTATATGGTTTTATTGATCCCTCTGCACTCTCTAGAAGTCATCCTGTGAGTTTTATCAGCATCATGGGTTGATTTGAGGTTCAATGTCTGAGGAAAAGGAAAAGACAAATCAGTTAGGAATTTTGGGACCTAGCAGAATACACATGCAAAATCTTAATAAATATAACTTGCACTGTCAGTTTTTAACTAGTGTTAATTGATTGATTTTTCTAAATGACTTAAGTACAATGCCACTCAACAGTATTTTGCCCTCTTGGACTTTTCCACCATTTACTTTTTATATTTACATTGTCGTCATTTAGCAGAAGCGTGCATTTTAAAAGAGCTTGATGAAACAACCACACCGTTTAGTAATAAGTGCATTCTAATCAGTTAATAAGTCAGTGCGAGAAAGACCGTAGAAATAAACATAACACATAAAAAGTTAATAGAAGACAACAGCCAGAGGCGTTGGCAGTGGAACTATTGTAAGTGCTCTATGAGTTTTCTGGTCATTTTTGAGGATAAGCAGAAACTCTGCAATCCTAGCCTTTAATAGGAAGCTGTTTCTAACATTGAGCTGCAGGGCAGAAGCACTGCCTCAAAGAGCCCTAAAGTGGCTAATTGAAGGTGGCTAATCTACATACATTACATTATGACCACTGACAGGTAAAGGGAGAAACTCTGATAATCTCATTATCATGGCCCCTGTCAGTGGGCGAGATATATTAGGCAGCAAGTGAATATTCTGTCCTTAAAGGTGATGTGTTTGAAGCAGGAAAAATGGGCAAGCATAAGGATCTGAGTGACTATGACAAGGGCCAAACTGTGATGGCTTGTGGGGTGTTCCTGGTCTGCAGTGGACAGTACCTATAAAAAGTGGTCCAAGGAAGGAAATGCAGTGAACCAGCAACAGGGTCACTGATGCAAGTGGGGAGTGAAGGCTGGCCCATGTGGTCCGATCCAACAAATGAGCTACTGTAGCTCAAATTGCTGAAAAAGTTAATGATGGCACTCAAAGAAAGAAAGGTGTCCGAACACACTGTGCATCACAGTTTGTTGCATATGGGGCTGCATAGCCACAGACCAGTCACGGTGCCCATGCTGACCAAGGTTTGAGGAACACTACAACGAGCTCAAGGTGTTGACTAGGCCTTCAAATTCCCCAGATCTCAATCCAATCAAGCATCTGTGGGATGTGCTGGACAAACAGGTCAGTTCCATGGAGGCCCCACCTTGCAACTTATAGGACTTAAAGGATCTGCTGCTAACGTCTTGATACCACAGCAAACATTCAAAGGACTAGTGGTGTTCATGTCTCGACTGGTCTGGGCTGTTTTGGCGGCAAAAGGGGGATCTACACAATATTAGGCAAGTGGTCATAATGTTATGGCTGATCGGTGTATGTTGCTGAGCATGAACCTGAAGGAGGGAGTCACTGCCTTGATGTTAGCAGAGAAAGACAACGTGTTGTCTAGGGTCACTCCAAGGTACTTTGCACTCTGGGAAAAGGACACTGTGCAGTTGTCAACTATGATGGACATAGGGGACAGGCCTTCCAACGAAAGGAGAGCAGCTCAGTCTTGTCAAGGTTCAGCTTGAGGTGGTGGGTCGACATCCAAATGGAGCTGTCTGCCAGGCAGGCAGAGATACGTGTTGTCACCTGGGTGTCAGAAGGCGGAAAGGACAAATAATGCTGAGTGTCATCTGCATTGCAGTGATAGGAAAGACCATGTGAAGATAGAACAGACCCAAGGGGCTTGGTGTATTGAGAGGCAGGCCAAGAACCAAGCTTTGGGGAACACCAGTTGTAAGAGGCTGAGCGGCAGACACCTATCCTCTCCACGTTACTTGGTAGAAGCGGTTTGCCAGGTAGGAAGCAGTCCAAAAGTGAACGGAGCCAAAGAAACGAAAATCAGAGAGGGTGGAAAGTAGGATGCGATGTTTCACAGAGTCAAAGTCAGTGGATATATCAATGAGAATAAGAATAGAGATCGCCTGGGCAGTGTGAAAACCTTTTACCTTGAGGTGAGCAGTCCCCGTGGAGTGGTCGCTTTGAATCCTGACAGGTTAGGGTTGAGGAGATTGTTCTGAGAGAGGTGAGAAGAGAGTTAGGTGGAGGCAGCTCATTTAAGCGTCTTGGAAAGGAAAGACAGGAGTGATATCCGCTTTTAGTTTTTGACATCAAAGGGTTCAAGTGTTTCTTTCAGATGGGATCTTCTCTGGCCATCTGTTATACAACATTAATTCAAAATGGATTAAATAAGGAGTTTTTGCTACTGATCAACACAGTCCAAAAGTGAAAAATAAAATCTATAATTTCTTTGAATTACTTAAAACTACAAAACATTTTTTTTTAATTACATACATATTCACCCATTCAGTCAATATTTGGTAGAGATACCTTTTACAGCAATTATAGCCATGAGTATTTTGGATTAGACGCTACCAGCTTTGCACATCTGGACATATACATTTTTGCCCATTCTACTTTGTAAAATTGCTCAAGCACTGTAAAGTTGGATTGGGACTTTTAGTGAACAGCAATTTTCAACTCTTTCCACATATTCCCAATTGGATTGAGTTCCAGGCTTTTTCTTTTTGTTTTTAAGCCACTCCAGTGTGGCATTGGCTGTATGTTTGGGGTCATGTTTGGGGTCATTGTCCTTTTGGAAGATTCATCTTCTACCATGTCCTTGGTCTCTTGCAACATGTTTTCTTCCAGGATTGCTCTATAATTTGCTGTATCCATTTTGCCCTCTATTTCTTTTTCTTGTGTTGATCAGTGGCAAACAGAGTTGGGGAGTAACGGATTACAAGTACAAAACAAGAAATCAGGCAAGCCTAGTTCAGTTTAGGCGGTCCGGTATAAACAGTAACTCTAATCCGTAAAATTACCAATTTACAGATACTTTTGAAAAAAGATCTGATTACTTTTGGATTACTTCAATTGAAATTTTGAAAAAAAAAATTGATAATGTTTTAAAAACATCGTTATTTGAACCGAAATAACAATCTCGCGCTTTAGTTGTTGGGTGTGGTCATCATGCGCGCTAAGGTGGGCGTGCATAACCAGATTAGTGACCGATTAACTACTGGGCTTGCTGAGTAAAGACTATTGTTACAAAAATTCTAAGAAATCAATTCAGGATGCTCGTAATCTTGTCTAGCAACTGGATCTCCTCAATTCAATCATTGCGCTAGACATTAAAGCCTGGGTACAAGGTTAGGATTCCAGTGAATGTGTTAACCCTTTATATTTTATTACCAAATTAAGCATATTTCACAATGGAACTTTTGGTCTTCGGATCCGAAATTGATATCCAAAAATAACTGTATCCATGAAATTCCTATCCGACACACTCACAAGATCTTTTTTTTTTTTTTAAATAACCATCCAATCCGTGTGGGGTCCAAGGACGGCCATATCTGATTCCAAAATGTGCCAGAGATTAGGGTTTATCAGATCTAAATTGCATTAAATATATATCAGGAACAGGATTGGCTGAATTGTCACTACCTGAGTCACATTTTCAGAGTGGGATTCCAGGGCAGGGAATGGTCTGTGCTGCTAACCACCTCTCACAGGGCCTCATTTACTTAGACACCATATTTATATGGTACACCATATTTATTACTTTAGACACCTCATTTTACTTAAACACCATATTTACAGAACATTTTATTTTCCATGAAAAAATCATACCTACTGCACTTTTAACTTCAGCACAGTAAAAAAGGCCTGTTCTATTTCCTCATAGGCCCACTTAAGTGTTTCAAATTTTCTGGCAGTGAACATTAACTTTTCACATGCATTTAATTTGATTTTGGACAATCAAGTACATGATTTCAGTTTTTTTTTTCAGAATGTCCTCTCCAGTTGAAAACAAGTGCTATCTGTTTTAAGAATGCACTACGTATACAACTGCATATGGGATGTCATAGAGAAGTCAATAATAATGACATGTTCTACACTCCAGAGTTGAGGAGAAAGTAATGTTTGGTCACATCAAACACAGAAAGTCAGGGGTGTATGATATCATCTATTGCGTTGGCAAATAATATCTTACAGCCAATGGAATCAATGTTGCAAGTTCAGTAGGAGATCAAAACAGATAAAACATGTGGAGAGGAGAGATGAAAGCTCAAATATCCGTTGTTTTCAGGGTCCTTTACTTCTATGAAAATATGGCACAACTAGGATGGAAAAGAAAATGAAAACTTACCTATTAACACAAAGGGTGTAGTTTGACCATTCCTTTTGTGTCTCTGGATGTACAAACCATTGTCCTGATTCTGTACAAAACCTTGTGACTATTTCTGATAAAAGAAAAAGTATGATTTTGGTACATTTCCGGTTTTGTGGAGACAGATTATCCCTGAACAAAAAGCATGCTTAATGGAATCTCCATAAAGAAAACAGATATTAGTTCAGGACTGGGTATAATCAAAACTTAAACTAGTAGTAATAGAGTAGTAAAATGTTTTGATCTCTATAAATGTCTACCCATTACCAACTGAAGTACCTTGCATAAGGACTACAATTACTAAGCCTTACCTTGTTCGTTGAAATCTACAAAATATCCAGGGCAATTTTGCCATTCAAGTTTTCCAGCTGGAGTATCATCCCAACACCTCCAGCCGTCCCAAGTCCTGTTACAGTAGAGTCCTGAACCATCAACAAAATACCAGACACAACATGATTTACCTTTTTGCCTTATGAGTCAAATGTAAAGCAAAAGAAAAATGTGGTTTATATGTTTTTCACAATTGCCAGGTTTTTCAGAAATCCTGTTAAAGCATAAAAATGCCCCAAGCATATTATTATTAATAATATGTTCCTTAATAAAATTTGTATTCTATTCTTAGTCCGGTTCAGGATAATGAGTTAATCACACAGAATAGACATATTATCCATTACCTGACTCATTATAAGGTGGATATGTATTCATCCTTTCAAGGCATTTCTGTTCCTCAGCAACAATATACTGAGAGTAATTCATTTGGTTTGATTCTGTGTCTACCAAAGGATGGTTCTCTGTCTGTGAAAAAAACACACATTATTAACAACATACACAAACAGTAAAAATGTAAGCATTGTAACAAGGACAAATACAAAATTACATATTTAGTGTAAATGTAAGTACTCGTACCTGATTTCCAAACCCGTGTTTATTTTCCAAGGGTACCCTGCTCCCTAGTGGCCACTGAAAATAATACAAATATTATTATTTTGATATACAGCTTTGAAAGAAATTAAGAGACCACTCCAAAATGATCAGTTTCTCTGGTTTTACTATTCATGGGTATGTGTTTGGGTAAAATTAACAGTTTTTTTAATTCTATAAACTACTGACAACATTACTCCCAAATTCCAAATAAAAATATTGTCATTTAGAGTATTTATTTGTAGAAAATAACAAGTGGTCAAAATAACCCAAAAAATATGCATTGCTTTCAGACCTCAAGTAATGCTAAGAAAACAAATTCATATTCATTTTTCAACAACAAAATACTAATGTTTTAACTTAGGGAGAGTTCAGAAATCAATATTTGGTGGAATAACCCTGATTTTTTTATCACAGCTTTAATACGTCTTGGCATTCTCTCCATCAGTCTGTCACATTGCTGTTGGGTGACTTTATGCCACTCCTGGCACAAAAATTCAAGTAGCTCAGCTTTATTTGATGGCTTGTGACCATCCATCTTCCTCTTGATCAAATTCCAGGGGTTTTCAATGGGGTTCAGGTCTGTAGAGCCAGTGAAGCCAGAATTGAACCCTTCTTTTCCTCCCTCAAAGCTTTTCTTTTCAACACATTTGTCATGCTGAATATTTTTATTTTTATTTCAAATGAGGTAATTGAGGTACTACTTATACTGTTTTTGCAATCCAGCTGGTCCTACTGCAAGAGGATAGCTGTTAAATTAGATTTGGTTCAGGTAATCACCTTATCAGTACCTCATTAAGTAAAATGAGGTGTGCCTATATTGTAATTTAACAGACACTGGAATGGAATGGCTGCCATACATGTAGAGATGCTGATTTAAGAAAAATTAGGAGCGGACGCTTAATTTTTTCCAGAGCTGTATACACAGATCTGAAAAAAATTAAATTATATATATATATATATATATATATATATATATATATATACACACACACACAGTGGGGAGAACAAGTATTTGTTACACTGCCGATTTTGCAGGTTTTCCCACTTACAAAGCATGTAGAAGTCGGTCATTTTTATCATAGATACTCTACAACTGTGAGTGACAAAAATCCAGAAAATCACAATGTATGGTTTTTAAGTAATTAATTTGTATTTAATTGCATGACATAAGTATTTGATACATCAGAAAAGCAGAACTTAATACTTGGTACAGAAACCTTTGTTTGAAATTACAGAGATCATACTGTGACAACTGCAACCTCTGCTGGTTCACCTCCCCCTGCAGCGGGCGGGCCCCAGCGGTCGACGTCACCGGCCTTTTGACACCACCGTCTCATCATACATTTCACCTGTGTCCCGTTTAGTGCACCTGTTCCTCATCATCGCTGTTTCCCCCAGTATATATGTTCTCTCTGCTCCCCCTGTCTTTGTGTGTGATTGTCTCAACTGACAAAGAGCTGTACGACGCTTCGTCAACCATATATATATTGTGTATTTCTTAAGGATACCATTAAAATATCCTTCCACCACGCCTTCTCCTGCTCCTCCTTGTTCATCTAAACCCCGAAGCCGTGACACATATGTTTCCTGTAGTTCTTGACCAGGTTTGCACACATTGCAGCAGGGATTTTGGACCACTCCTCCATACAGACCTTCTCCAGATCCTTCAGGTTTCGCGGCTGTCACTGGCCAATACAGACTTTCAGCTCCCTCCAAAGATTTTCTTTTGGTTCAGGTCTGAAAACTGGCTAAGCCACTCCAGGACCTTGAGATGCTTTTTACGGAGCCACTCCTTAGTTGCCCTGGCTGTGTGTTTCGGGTCGTTGTCATGCTGGAAGACCCAACCACAACCCATCTTCAATGCTCATACTGAGGGAAGGAGGTTGTTGGCCAAGATCTCACGATACATGGCCCCATCCATCCTCCCCTCAATACGGTGCAGTCATCCTGTCCACTTTGCAGAAATGCATCCCCAAAGAATGATGTTTCCACCTCCATGCATCACAGTTGGGATGGGGTTCTTGGGGTTGTACTCATCCTTCTTCTTCCTCCAAACACGACGAGTGGAGTTTAGACCAAAAAGCTAAATTTTTGTCTCATCAGACCACATGTCCTTCTCCCATTCCTTCTCTGGATCATCCAGATGGTCATTGGCAAACTTCAGACGGGCCTGAACATGCGCTGGCTTGAGCAGGGGGACCTTGCGTGCGCTGCAGGATTTTAATCCATGATGGCGTAGTGTGTTACTAATGGTTTTCTTTGAGACGGTGGTCCCAGTTCTCTTCAGGTCATTGATCAGGTCCTGCATGTAGTTCTGGGCTGTTCCCTCACTTTCCTCATGACCATTGATGCCCCACGAGGTGAGATCTTGCATGGAGCCCCAGACCGAGGGAGAATGACCATCATCTTGAACTTCTTTCATTTTTGAATAATTGCGCCAACAGTTGTTGCCTTCTTAGAAAGCTGCTTGCCTATTGTCCTGTAGCCCATCCCAGCCCTGATGTCCTTACACAGCTCTCTGGTATTGGCCATTGTGGAGAGGTTGGAGTCTGTTTGATTGAGTGTGTGGACAGGTGTCTTTTATACATGTAACGAGTTCAAACAGGTGCAGTTAATACAGGTAATGAGTGGAGAACAGGAGGGCTTCTTAAAGAAAAACCTTTACATGCTTTGTAAGTAGGAAAACCTGCAAAATCGGCAGTGTATCAAATACTTGATCTCCCCACTGTGTATATATATATATATATATATATATATATACACTCACCTAAAGGATTATTAGGAACACCTGTTCAATTTCTCATTAATGCAATTATCTAATCAACCAATCACATGGCAGTTGCTTCAATGCATTTAGGTGTGTGGTCCTGGTCAAGACAATCTCCTGAACTCCAAACTGAATGTCAGAATGGGAAAGAAAGGTGATTTAAGCAATTTTGAGCATGGCATGGTTGTTGGTGTCAGACGGGCCTGGTCTGAGTATTTCACAATCTGCTCAGTTACTGGGATTTTCACGCACAACCATTTCTAGGGTTTACAAAGAATGGTGTGAAAAGGGAAAAACATTCAGTAGGCGGCAGTCCTGTGGGCGAAAATGCCTTGTTGATGCTAGAGGTCAGAGGAGAATGAGCCGACTGAATCAAGCTGATAGAAGAGCAACTTTGACTGAAATAACCACTTGTTACAACCGAGGTATGCAGCAAAGCATTTGTGAAGCCACAACACGCACAACCTTGAGGTGGATGGGCTACAACAGCAGAAGACCCCACCGGGTACCACTCATCTACACTACAAATAGGAAAAAGAGGCTACAATTTGCACGAGCTCAGCAAAATTGGACAGTTGAAGACTGGAAGAATGTTGCCTGGTCTTTGATGAGTCTCGATTTCTGTTGAGACATTCAGATGGTAGAGTCAGAATTTGGCATAAACAGAATGAGAACATGGATCCATCATGCCTTGTTACCACTGTGCAGGCTGGTGGTGGTGGTGTAATGGTGTGGGGGATGTTTTCTTGGCACACTTTAGGCCCCTTAGTGCCAATTGGGCATTGTTTAAATGGCACAGCCTACCTGAGCATTGTTTCTGACCATGTCCTTCCCTTTTTGACCTCCATGTACCCACCCTCTGATGGCTACTTCCAGCAGGATAATGCACCATGTCACAAAGCTCGAATCATTTCAAATTTGTTTCTTGAACATGACAATGAGTTCACTGTACTGAAATGGCCCCCACAGTCACCAGATCTCAACCCAATAGAGCATCTTTGGGATGTGGTGGAACGGGAGCTTCGTGCCCTGGATGTGCTTCCCACAAATCTCCATCAACTGCAAGATGCTATCCTATCAATATGGGCCAACATTTCTAAAGAATGCTTTCAGCACCTTGTTGTCAAACACAGTATTAGTATGGTGTTCCTAATAATCCTTTAGGTGAGTGTATATAAAATAATAATAACAATATTATATATTTATAATAAAATATATTTTATATTTGTATATATATTGTCAATATATATGCAGATATAAAAAATAATACTAAATATGAATACTTAAAAATTCTTCAAATTACCAAGGCTACTGAAAACTTTGGTAGCCAACAGTGGATTTGTTTGATAAATTTCAAACGAATACAAATCCGAAATTATCTGAGAATCGAGATACTGGGTAAACATATTTTTTATGTAATCAATATAGTTCAATATATAATATTATAGATTCCTGTGTGTGGCCAATGACACCAGATGAAGCAAAATGTCAAAGGACTCCAGATACAGTTGGTTGGATTTTCTAGTCTAACAAACTCATTTACCATGCAGTAATATTAAATGTTTACAATTTGTCTTTTTTTATAACTACATATGCTAAATCACCAGAGTGGATATGTAATGTCTTATAAGATATGTAATCTTCACTAAAGTAACTTGATGGCACAACAATTTCATATGATGTTTAAGTATCTATAATCCACATTTTCTTCCCTTAAATCAAAATAACATCAAAGTATGAATTTATGAAAATATTTTTAAAGCATATAAGCAATACATTTGTATTCACTGAAAGACAATCATTTCTTACTTGTGCAGACAAGACACCCAGGAGACTGAGCAATATTATTCCTCTCATCTTGCCTTCAATATGTCTGTTTCTTTCAGATAAAACTTGACAAGTTGGAATTTGTATTAATATGATCTGATCTGTATTACAGAAATGTATGGGCGTTTTCCAAATCTGCTGCCAACAGGTTAACATTGGCTGATATCTATTTGTACAGGAGAATGATTCCTGTAAGTTTGTGTTTACTCTCTTTAATTGGTTACCGAACACTGTTAGGAAATCCCATTGCCGGTTTGGAATGGAGAGAGTTTGTTAAAGAGAGAGTTTGTCCTAGATTCAGATTTGGGTGAAAGACATTATTCTCCTCTGTCACATGTGGAAACAAACTAAAAATGCATACGAAACAGCTGGTGGAACTTGGTGACTTCAAACTGGCACTATGCAAACTATTTTCTATAGCCCCCACACACAGCCTCTGTTATTTTGCAATTATGTCATCAATAGCTAGCAAATGCTAAATAAATATTCCAGGTTGTTAACAGTTATTCAAAACTTGAATAAACATGGATTTATACCATTATGGACAAAAATGACTGTAGACATAAATACTATCAGTTTAGTGTGTGTGATTTATTAATGAAAACATTATTTTGAGAAATACAACATTGAAGTAAACAACACCACTAGTCTTCATTGGAAGTGTTTTGGAGGTCCCCGCTTGCAATGTAGCTTTTGTTGGCACACATAACTTCAATTCATGAATTTGGACAATGCTAATAATGCTAATTTCAGGCTGGGACAGAGTTGAATAATGGCTTGTTGTGAAAAAAGACTCAAGAAAAAATTTATATAATTATTATTTCACCAAAAATGTAATCTAGGATGATGGTCCAGGTTTTGTGGTCCTTACACCAAGTTTTGCGCTGTTGTGCATTGTCTTTGGATATAAGCAGTTTCCAAATGGTAGTCCTTCCATAGATTCTTGCTTTATGAAGCTCATGATGTAATTTTTTTCTAGAGACTGGATCACAGTGATACTGTAATTCTTAGCCACTGGGCAACTATACTGTTGGGTGTCTGTTTATCCCAATCAGTCAGCTGTTACTTGTGACAACATTGACTTTTTGTAAATGTAATTTGTCCATTGTCTGTTATGCTAATTATGCAAACAAGTAGTCATAGTTGAAAAACTATTTTTCAAATGTTAAGTTATATCTATAGCTTGAATGGTTCAAGAGATTTTTTGGGTTTTCCATTCAAGTCACGCAGAAATCCCATTGAAGAAATCCATTGAAGACAATGTTTTAAAATATTGTAATCAAAGTTTAATATTTCAAGAAGTATAGAAGATATTAAAAGTTGTTTGTAATAACAATATTCCTGACCATTCTGTACATTTGAAAATTTGAATGACGTTTCTATCTTCAACACTCTGGGAGGTGGTCCAGGTAGTGGTCCAAATAATAACAAGAAGAAGAAGAAGAACTAGATTTTACTAAGTAACGTTACTATGGCTTGCTTTACCTCTTCAAAAATCATGTTTAAGACGGGATTATCTAACCATAAGAAACACATTTGTTTTGGTTTCTCTATCTTGAATGGTTCAGGACATGATGCAACTGCATCTAACCCATAGCAACTTCATTTTAAAACATAAACATATCTAATGTAAAGTACACTACCATTCAAAAGTTTGGGGTGACTTAGAAATGTTCTTGTTTTTGAAAGAAAAGTAAATTATTCAGAAATACAGTGTTAACATTGTTGAGGTTGTAAAAGACTATTGTATCTGGAAACTGATTATTTTCAATGAAAAATAATAGACCCAAGTCAGGAGGAGAAGCACCCTTTGTTGTTCATTCACTAAATATAGTATGTCTTTCCTAGATGTTCTGTAAGAATACGACAAGGACCCAGATGGTGGAGTGGTTCTCTACGCAGAGCATACTTTTAATTCCAAAAGGCAGTATTCAGACAGGCGAAGGTCAATACACAGGAGAGCAGAATAGCAAAGGTACAAAAACAGGCAGGCTCAAAACAGGGTCAAGAATAAACAAGCAGGAAGACCGGTCGGTACAAAGGAGAGCAGAATGGCGAAGGCACAAAATCAGGCAGGCTCAAAACAGGGTCAATTCCAGGGTTTAATTCCAAAAGGCAGCATACAGACAGGCATAGGTCAGTACACAGGAAAGCTAATAGTAAGGAGAACTCTGAAGAATGGCTTAGTATGTCGACAAAACAATAACTCATAAACAGGAGCATCAAACTGAACTAAATAGAGAACAACTAATGAGAACCAGGTGCATGGATGAACAGGTGATTGGGAACCGGGGAATGAGCTGCGTTCATGGGGAATCTTTCTTTTCATCTGTCTTCTTGTTATTGCCAAATGTCTTTGTGCTTCCCCAAATGTCTTTGTCTTATATGGTATATTTTTACTAAACAGAAAACTCCAGCACATTCTACTTTCCCCTCCAGTCTGGATGTCATCCAATCATATAAGTGCAATGTATGTTCCAACCTCCCTATGTCCATTCTTCTTGGATTCACACATGGGATGTGTGGACAGGATATGGGTCCCTATCAGTTATTGGCATTACATGTCAAACCATTGTCCTTTGTGCAGTTTAATCAAAAAAATTAAGGAAAATGGCACATGGGTGATTGACATATACAGCTCTTGAAAAAATTAAGAAAACACTGCAAAATACTTTCTTTCCTTTCCAAAATAGTTGAAAAGGAAAGTTTTGAGTGAGGATCCGAATTGTTACATTTGCATTCATCTCTTAATTTGAATCCTTCTCTTTACTATGTTCACTAAGTCAGCAATTGTATCCTAACAAAGAGACACAACACATACCAGGCCCAATGCCAAATGGGAGGGGGGGTACTTTTTTCAATTAGGTACATTCCTTCGTATGATGATGTTCCTGGGAAAAAGTCACATTTTATTTCAAGATACTTTAATCAAAATATTCAATGCCTTGCACCTATTATGTTCCTTAATGATGATAGCACATTAAATCGTACAATGGACCAGAGAACATTACTTCTAGCACTGCCGCAAAAAAGATTTTGGCTCTTAGATGGCATTCTATTACTGCCGCAATAAAATACACACACCTAAAGGATTATTAGGAACACCTGTTCAATATCTCATTAATGCAATTATCTAATCAACCAATCACATGGCAGTTGCTTCAATGCATTTAGGGGGTGTGGTCCTGGTCAAGACAATCTCCTGAACTCCAAACTGAATGTCGGAATGGGAAAGAAAGGTGCCAGACGGGCATGATAGAGCCATGTTCTCATTCTGTTTACGCCAAATTCTGACTCTACCATCTGAATGTCTCAACAGAAATCGAGACTCCTCAGACCAGGCAACATTCTTCCAGTCTTCAACTGTCCAATTTTGGTGAGCTTGTGCAAATTGTAGCCTCTTTTTCCTATTTGTAGTGGAGATGAGTGGTACCCGGTGGGGTCTTCTGCTGTTGTAGCCCATCCGCCTCAAGGTTGTGCGTGTTGTGGCTTCACAAATGCTTTTCTGCATACCTTGGTTGTAATGTGTGGTTATTCAGTCAAAGTTGCTCTTCTATCAGCTTGAATCAGTCGGCCCATTCTCCTCTGACCTCTAGCATCAACAAGGCATTTTCGCCCACAGGACTGCCGCATATTGGATGTTTTTCCCTTTTCACACCATTCTTTGTAAACCCTAGAAATGGTTGTGTGTGAAAATCCCAGTAACTGAGCAGATTGTGAAATACTCAGACCGGCCCGTCTGGCACCAACAACCATGCCACGCTCAAAATTGCTTAAATCACCTTTCTTTCCCATTCTGACATTCATTTTGGAGTTCAGGAGATGTCTTGACCAGGACCACACCCCTAAATGCATTGAAGCAACTGCCATGTGATTGGTTGATTAGATAATTGCATTAATGAGAAATTGAACAGGTGTTCCTAATAATCCTTTAGGTGAGTGTATATGCATCCAGTGCTCTTTTTTTTAATAGGGGCTTAATGGCAGCTGTTTTTAGAGATGGCAGCTTAATGGCAGCTGCCTGATTGAGAGCTATTAACTATTTGCTGTAGGTCCATTGTTATAGAGTTCAAAATTGTTTTAAAAAAGTCTGATGGCAGTGTGTTGCGACAGCAAGTGGAAGCTTTAAGATGTCGAACTGTTTCTTCTAGGGATTTTTGATGAATTGTATTAAATTGTGACATAATAACTAAGTTATGTTTTGGTGGTCATGGTGACGGTACAGTGTCCTTTTTAGACTGTGTTGTTCTGATGGTCCATCTAATACTTCAAAAATGTTCACTAAAGAAACACGCAAATTCATTACATTTCACAGTGGACATGAGTTCTGATGCTATCTGCTTTATGGTGTTTGTAAGCTTTGTTGACCATGGCGAGCAAGAATGAATTGTGCTAGTCAAGGAACAATTAAGGCTTGGACAATGATTTTTGAATCTGTAAGGAATACTATTAGTTAAAGCTTGAAATGTAGTAAAATATGTAAAGCCAAAATAGTTGCGAGAGATATAAAATTATATTACTTAATATAAACAATATTTAAAATAAATTACATTTCTTTTTATTAGTAGTTTTATTAATATTTTTTATAGTTTTTTCCTTATTTTGTTGATGTGTGCTTCAGGAGACTGTGTGTGTGTGTGTTCTTTTTTTCTGTGTATACAGCTCTGGAAAAAATTAAGAGTCCACTCCTAGTGTTTCAAATACTTGTTCTCCCCACTGCATGTCTGTAGAAATGTGCATATGTAGGTATGTATCTATATGCAGTATGAAGCAAAATATGAATTTATTGGAGTATTACTGTGAAGATATAGCAGAAATAGATCAAACAAAATAAAAACCTGGTCACAAAAACAAATATTCAGATTTTCAGTGCAAAATGCAACCTTTGGAAATGCATGGATGTATTGACTGATTTTACAATGTGGAAATAAAAATTGTATTTAATCAGTGTGCAGTACTAGTCTTGTGATGTATATTCATGTACTTTACTCCAACAAATGTCTCTGAAAAAACTTTTATCCAGACTATATCATTAGATACATTTTAAGTGTTTTAGATTCTCCTCCTTGAACTGCCACCTTAACATGGTGGAGGGGTTTGAGTACCCGAGTGACCCTAGGAGCTATGTTGTCTGGGGCTATATGCCCCTGGTAGGGTCTCCCAAGGCAAACAGGTCCTAGGCGACGGGTCAGACTAAGAGCGGTTCAAAACCCCCTTAATGATGAACAACATTATGAGTTCTGTGACGTCGCCCGGTATGGCGCAGCCGGGGCCCCACCCTGGAGCCAGGCCCGGGGTTGGGGTTCGTACGCGAGCGCCTGGTGGCCGGGCCTTTCCCCATGGGGCCCACCACCCACAGGAGGGACCATAAGGGGCCGGTGCGAAGAGGATTGGGCGGCAGTCGAAGGCAGGGGCCTAGACAACCCGATCCCTGGACACAGAAACTAGCTCTAGGGATGTGGAATGTCACCTCGCTGGTGGGGAAGGAGCCTGAGATGGTGCGTGAGGTTGAGAGGTTCCGACTAGAAATAGTCGGGATCACCTCTACACACGGCATGGGCTCTGGAACCACACTCCTTGAGAGAGGATGGACTCTTCACCACTCTGGAGTTGCCCATGGTGAGAGGCAGCGGGCTGGTGTGGGTTTGCTTATAGCTCCCCAGCTCTGCCGCCATGTGTTGGAGTTTACCCCGGTGAACGAGAGGGTCGTTTCCCTGCGCCTACGGGTCGGGGATAGGTCTCTCACTGTTGTTGGTGCCTACGGGCCGAACGGCAGTGCAGAGTACCCGACTTCAGCCCGGGTGATGGACGAGTCCACCTCTGAGCCCTCATCCTCTGCTTCCTCAATGGAAGACGTGACGGCGGGATTGAGGAGATCCTCGAAGTACTCCTTCCACCGCCCGACGACATCCCCAGTTGAGGTCAACAGCTGCCCACCTCTACTGTAAACAGCGTTGGTAGGGCACTGTTTCCCTCTCCTGAGGCGCCGGATGGTTTGCCAGAATCTCTTCGAGGCCAGCCGATAGTCCTTCTCCATGGCCTCACCGAACTCCTCCCAGGCCCGAGTTTTTGCCTCCACAACCACCCGGGCTGCAGTCCGCTTGGCCTGTCGGTACCCGTCAGCTGCCTCTGGAGTCCCACAAGCCAACCAGGCCTGATAGGACTCCTTCTTCAGCTTGACAGCATCCCTTACTTCCGGTGTCCACCACCGGGTTCGGGGATTGCCGCCTCGACAGGCACTGGAGACCTTACGGCCACAGCTCCGAGCGGCCGCTTCAACAATGGCGGTGGAGAACATGGTCCACTCGGACTCAATATCTCCAACCTCCCTCGGGATCCAGTCAAAGCTCTGCCGGAGGTGGGAGTTAAAGATCTCTCTGACAGGAGACTCGGCCAGACGTTCCCAGCAGACCCTTACAGTACGCTTGGGCCTGCCGAGTCTGTCCAGCTTCCTCCCCCGCCATCGGATCCAACTCACAACCAGGTGGTGATCAGTTGACAGCTCCGCCCCTCTCTTCACCCGAGTGTCCAAGACATATGGCCACAGGTCAGATGAAACGACAACAAAGTCGATCATCGACCTGCGGCCTAGGGTGTCCTGGTGCCACGTGCACTGATGGACACCCTTATGCTTGAACATGGTGTTCGTTATGGACAAACTGTGACTAGCACAGAAGTCCAATAACTGAACACCGCTCGGGTTCAGATCAGGGGGGCCGTTCCTCCCAATCACGCCCCTCCAGGTGTCACTGTCGTTGCCCACGTGGGCGTTGAAGTCCCCCAGTAGAACGATAGAGTCCCCAGTCGGAGCACTTTCCAGCACCCCTCCCAGAGACTCCAAGAAGGTCGGGTACTCTGCACTGCCGTTCGGCCCGTAGGCACAAACAACAGTGAGAGACCTATCCCCGACCCGTAGGCGCAGGGAAACGACCCTCTCGTTCACCGGGGAAAACTCCAACACATGGCGGCAGAGCTGGGGAGCTATAAGCAAACCCACACCAGCCCGCTGCCTCTCACCATGGGCAACTCCAGAGTGGTGAAGAGTCCATCCTCTCTCAAGGAGTGTGGTTCCAGAGCCCAAGCCGTGCGTAGAGGTGATCCCGACTACCTCTAGTCGGAACCTCTCAACCTCACGCACCATCTCAGGCTCCTTCCCCGCCAGCGAGGTGACATTCCACGTCCCTAGAGCCAGTTTCCGTGTCCGGGGATCGGGTTGTCTAGGCCCCCGCCTTCGACTGCCGCCCGATCCTCTCTGCACCGGCCCCTTATGGTCCCTCCTGTGGGTGGTGAGCCCACGGGAGGGCGGCCCCATGTCGCTCGTTCGGGCTGGGCCCGGCCGGCCCCATGGGGAAAGGCCCGGCCACCAGGCGCTCGCGAACGAGCCCCAACCCCGGGCCTGGCTCCATTAATTATAATGTCTGCAAATTTACCCCCTTAAAACAAATTCTCTCCCATCCTTCTTGTTTAAATATATACCTGTAAAACTCTGCTCTGCTCTCCCTGAACCTCAACAGCTCCACATTTTGATAGGTTCCATTCTGGGTTTCTGCTAGGAAGCCCTGCACACACTCCCCTGCCTCTGTCTCCATGGCTGTCAGCCTAAGCACTGCTGTTTCAAAGGCATACATTGTTTTCCCAACAAGCTAGTTTACTATGAAGAACTGGCTGTAGGTTGGCTTACTACTTCCCTGTTACTTGCCTTTCTCATTCTTCTTGGTCATTCATGGCATCCATGGCAGCCAACTCCAGGCCATGGCTCAGGCACTGGATATTTATCAAGTGGGGAACTTCTGCACGAAGGAGTGTGGCACACCCCCAAGCCTCCCCACCATCACAGCAGCTCCATCAGTACCCAAGCCCACTACCTTCTCCTTCCACTGGGATATGCTAGCCTTATCCAGTGCTGTAGACGGAGAAACACTTGTTTATTGTTGTCATGTTACTTAACAAGTGAAAACACGGCAACACAAACAGATTCAATAACCAGGCTTAACCAGCGCTCATCGCAGCATAATGGTCAGGCGCTGTGGCGTGCTGGAGCTCTTCTACACCAATAAAGATGTTCTTGGGACGTCCACTGCTCAAGATCCTGACAAAAACCCCTTCCAGGTCTCTGCCACTCACGTCAATAGATGAGTCTGACAGAACACTTACAAAATGTGCTGCTTTATTTTCTGCAGCATAGCCCTCCCGCAGCTCATTAAATATAACATCTTATTCACTCATACCACAGTGTACTTAAAAAATACGGACACAAAACTTTAAACAGTCTAGTAAATCTAAAATTAGCTAGCTAGTAACTAGTGTAATGTTACCTGCAGTGCTGCGCTCTTGGCAGTTGGTTATGAGGCTACCTTAGCTTGGCTAGAAAATAGGTAGCTAATGTGGCTTGGAAGGGGAGCTCACTGTTCACAATGTGGTAATCAGTCACTCAAGCATTCATGTTTTGTGTCCACCATCCTTTGTGAGCAAAGTTACAGTAACATAATAGCTAGCTAGCTGAGTAACTTACCTTCGACATGCTACATCAGAGAGGTACTGAGAACCAACGTCTTCTCCACTCTTCTTCAGAAGTGCGACCGTTCTCTCGTAAGCGGTGAAGGGGAGCTCACTGTTCACGATGTGGTAAACGGTGTTGATTAACTTCACCATCCGCTCGATTGTGTCGTTTTCTGCCCGTTGTGTCCAGTCATGAAGTGGCCCAGCTGATGGGTTGTCCGCGATCCGCTTTGCCAGCACACATTGCAAATGTTGGCGGCTCTTGTCGTGTGTATCTTAAAGCCTGTTTTCTATAGTTCTGTTTCCCCTTGAAAAAAATTATTTTGGTCAGCCTTGGCTAGGAATTGCCGGCAAACTAAGCAGTACATGCCATCTCCATCATCGCCTTTCTCCACCCAGGTGTACTGTGTTTTCCATAACACTAGGAAACCCCTCCTTACATTAGCTTCATACTCCTTCAACATTTTTTTTTACTAACGTTAATGGCTGAAGTGAACATTTGAATTGTTCACTAACATTCGTTTCACACGCTTAGTGTCACTCTGTTCTCTGACGTATGCCGAGGCCGCTGCCTTCTGATATAGCCAAAGCCACTGTCACTGGCCCGGCCGGGCCAATCTTGCCCGACACACTTTTTTACTGGTCCATCGGGCCATTGCTTATGTCGAACCCTGAAACACTCATGTAGAAATGGGGACTTATCTCAGTCCACTTAAAACAAAATGTAGATGGATTCTTTTTGTATCTCAAATCTTCTGTTCCTTTGTCTCTACTACAGTGATAATGTTCTGATTGTGGCAACAGTTATACCATATGTCAACATTTTTCACTTACTTACTAAATGTGTTCCCCATTTTTGGACTCTTCCTTATTTTCGATTACAGGAAGTCTGAAGACCTTTTGAGGAGGCTGAAGAAGGCCCACCTGTCCACCAAGATCCTTGTGATCTTTTACCGCTGCACATTCGAGTGCATTCTGACTAACTGCACCACAGTTTAGTTTAGCAGCTACTCCACAGACATCCAGAAGGCCCTGCACAAGGTGGTAAAAACCTGCATTTTAGTTGCACAGTTGTACATTCAGTTTGCCTCTTTGCACATTTAGAATTGCTATTGTGCTTACATTTTTACAGTAGTTACTCACGCATGTCTACTTCGGGACCTCATTGCTGTTATCTCTGCATGTCGGGTGCACATGCTACCTTAATACATCACTTCTTCATTTGCCTCATTTGCATCTTGAATGACATTTTGAAATTTACATTTGTACCTGAACAACTATTATCCCAGTTGTAACATATACCTAATACTGTAACATTTCTGCCCTCCTCTATTTGCCTTATTGCATGTTTAGTATTGCTCATCTACACATTCCCCGGGTAATATATATATATATACTTGTAAATGTTCTGCCCTAATGAAAATACAGTTGAATCTAATCTTCATTTTGTCAGTGTATGGGTCCTACTACTTCTAGTACTGTAGAGGGTAAATGGGTTTGTTTGACCCCAACAGAACAACAGTATCTGTAGACTTTGATATTTGTTTTGTCTGGTGTCAATGGCCTTGAAGGTATGAAAACATTAACAGGAATCCATGTTTTTAGTCAAAAACAATCTGTCTACACAATGGCTCAAATCTAAGACCCATCTCTGATTTGTATTGGTTTGTGATCTTTAGCACATATGGGAAATATATAATCTTAAGGCCTTCGCGTTT
Organism: Esox lucius; assembly: GCF_011004845.1. Lineage (NCBI taxonomy): Eukaryota > Metazoa > Chordata > Actinopteri > Esociformes > Esocidae > Esox > Esox lucius. Next base: position 4,520,568 of record NC_047589.1, read on the forward strand.
TGTTGTAACATTTTCGCGTTTTCTTGTACGACACACACACATACACACACACTGGTCTCTCGCCATTGTTTACCATATTTTTTCCCTAGAGCTTATGGCCCTTTTCCACTGCATGGTCCTGGCTCAACTCTACTCGCCTAGCCTCGACATGGGGGACAGTTCTGTGTCCGTAGATGGCACTATAGCAAATGTGAATTGCACACGAGGCACAATACAACAGGGGAGGGCCAATCTTTGCTCACACCAACAATAATGCTAATTAGCTACGAATTCCACATTTCCAAGTATTGATGTGAAAACTGGATAATTTCAGTGACTTGGTCCTTTAAGTCTCGTTCAGGAAAACGAACAAGTCTTTTTCAAAGGGTGTAAGGTATGCTCTGAATTTGACAATACAACATGTTGATTATGACATTGTTGTACTACAATTTGAACTCCCGAATCAGACGAAGATCAAGATTTTTTTTGACATCCGACTGAAAATAATTGAATGCCGAGTCACATACATAGCTACAAGTGAGTTCTGTTCTATGTTTTTACAAATAACTAACGTTAAGTGTTGTTAGGTTACTGAGTAAGAATATCATGACTGTTATGTATTAACATTATTCTCTAAAACTTGCTTGCGTTAGTTTTAGAGAATAATGTTGTGGAAAATTTGGCCAGAAGCTAGCGTCAAATTAATCCACAACATCACCACAAACATATTTTCAAACCATGTTTCAATTGTTTGAGATACTAGCTACTGATGTTATAATGTCACAGTTTATTGAATAGATAGATGATCTGCTCTATAAGTTTTTAAATAGGTTACGCTAGCGAACATTAGATATGTAGACTAAGTTAGCTAGCTAGCCCTGACTGTTTCTGGCGTGGGTTGGGGGGGTACGGCTTTCTCCCACCCGCCCTTCCCTGAGGTTGTGTTGCTGCCCCGTCTGGGAGCCAAGGCTTTGGGTGGGGTTACTGTGACAGTGTGGTTACGGACAGCTCCGTCATCTCCCGCTTTTCCCGGTTTCCCATTGTTCATGAACTCACCCCGGACTCCTTTATTTGTCTTGTCTCAAATTGTCACTTACACCAGGTCCCAATTAAGTCATCAGTATGTGTTTAAATGTTTCTCCTCTGCTCCCCTCACTTGTCGGTTATTGTTCCCTGTCTCCGTTTGTTTGCAAGTCAGTGGTGAGTGTTTTGTTTGTTTGAACCTTTGCTTTTCCTTCAGTTTGTGTAAGTGCTCGGTGTTCATTTTCTATTAAATATACAACATCAACTGCCACTCTACCTGCGCCTGGTTCCTCCTCTCTACCACTACACTATAACCGTGACACATAGATAATTACATTGGATATTTTAATTATATATTGACCGCCGAACTGGAAAAGTCCCCGGTTTTCATTTCAGAAATCTTACAGTAACAGTGTCTGTTGTTAGACTAGCTAAACCTGCACTTGTTACAATTCCTTTACTGAGGTGTCTAGAATGTGTCTTTGTGTATTCACAGTGCTCCTTAGCTAGCCTGTGTGTCTTATGCTGCTGTTACACTTGCAACTGGTGTTTATACTTGCGTGTTGTTTTATACTTCCCATGGTTTTTATACTTGTATACTATTGTTTGGTACCTTCAGACATTCGGATAGATCCGAGCGCAGGACTTTTTATTAGGGAGAAAAAATAACTCATATAGGGGGGTAAATGAGACACAGGTGCAAACGATACTGGTAAATGAATAGGCTACATTCAAAAAACTAAAGAAAACAGGGCACATTCAAAACCAAACCAAACACAAAACCTCACATCTGTGGAGTGGTCGAAAAATGGTCGAAAATCTATGACTCTCACATATGTAAACCTCTGACTTCAACTGTACAGCTCATTCTCAATTTTAATCTTAATCAGGGTTTGGAACTGTTTCACCATAAATGCATCACAAATATCTGCGTGCTGGTGCCCCACCAAATGCAGCATGTCTGCTACTCAGACATGCTGAATCCGCCAGTGCAACTTACAGGATCTGTTGCTAACATCTTGTTGCCAGGTACCACAGCACATCTTTAGAGGTCTAGTGGAGTCCATGCCTCGACGGGTCAGGGCTGTTTTGGCGGCCAAAGCGGTACCTACACAATATTAGGCAGGTGGTCATAATGTCATGGCTGATCGGTGTATGTATGATAAATCCTATGGGTAAGTCTCATGAAACTAATTTTCAGAAACTTGTTACATAACCATGATACACAGGAAAAATTAAATATCACAACAAAGATGTCCTGTTTTTAAAAGGTTAATCTGAATTTTGGTACAATCAAGAAAATATCATTTAAATGGCTGTTGTATTACTTATGGTTAGAGCTTATGTAAGTTAACATACAGAACTACAACATGTTTATAAAGAACACAAATCTTAATACTTTTAATACTATTAACGGGTGGAACATATTGAGACCCTCTTTTGCTCAATTGTTACAATAACTCTTAATAAACACTTTTATTATATTGTATCCACTGAATACTTTTGCCTTTAGATCAAAGGTAGTCTGCGGTGCTGAGGAGGCCAACTACATATTTGTTGAATTCCATGCAAGCAGCATCGGAGCTCATTGTGGACAAAAAAAGACAAGACAAGACAAAAATATTTTATTGGCCACGGATTACCATTGATATGACAAATGGGTAATTATCAATATAATATCCTCTAATCTCTATGAAATATGACAATCCAATTCTGACACACCCCTCCAAGAACTGCCACCTTAACGTGGTGGAGGGGTTTGAGTACCCGAGTGACCTCAGGAGCTATGTTGTCTGGGGCTATATGCCCCTGGTAGGGTCTCCCAAGGCAAACAGGTCCTAGGCGACGGGTCAGACTAAGAGCGGTTCAAAACCCCCTTAATGATGTATAACATTTTGAGTACCGTGACGTCGCCGCCTTCCCGTGGGCTCACCACCCACAGGAGGGACCATAAGGGGCCAGTGCGAAGAGGATCGGGCGGCAGTCGAAGGCAGGGGCCTAGACAACCCGATCTCTGGACACGGAAACTGGCTCTAGGGACGTGGAATGTCACCTCGCTGGCGGGGAAGGAGCCTGAGTTAGTGCGTGAGGTTGAGAGGTTCCGATTAGAGGTAGTTGGGATCACCTCTACGCACGGCTTGGGCTCTGGAACCACACTCCTTGAGAGAGGATGGACTCTTCACCACTCTGGAGTTGCCCATGGTGAGAGGCGGCGGGCTGGTGTGGGTTTGCTTATAGCTCCCCAGCTCTGCCGCCATGTGTTGGAGTTTACCCCGGTGAACGAGAGGGTCGTTTCCCTGCGCCTACGGGTCGGGGATAGGTCTCTCACTGTTGTTTGTGCCTACGGGCCGAACGGCAGTGCAGAGTACCCGACCTTCTTGGAGTCTCTGGGAGGGGTGCTGGAAAGTGCTCCGACTGGGGACTCTATCGTTCTACTGGGGGACTTCAACACACACGTGGGCAACGACAGTGACACCTGGAGGGGCGTGATTGGGAGGAA